>NW_027187372.1:32457968-32610785 GCF_028583685.1 Petaurus breviceps papuanus | reverse complement strand
TGTGTGTGTGTGTGTGTGTGTGTGTGTGTGTGTGTGTGTGTGTGTGTGTGTGTGGTTGTTAAGTGTCTGAGGCCGGAACCGAACCGAACTTGGGTCCTCCTGACTTCAGGGCCGGTGATTCCCTCATTGCGCCACCAAGCTGCCCTAGATTTCTCTTTTAATGTAATAGAATCTGCTTTAGCAGACCTTGTGCTGAGCTATCTCTAACATTGTGAATTGATAGGCTATAAATTACCATGTCTTTCAAATGAATGATATGCAACTTAGCATCATCCCAAATGACTACACACTGTCCTGTTGCATAGTGACTCAACTGAGGGACTGGGCAAGCATTGAGCCCAGGAACCGTTGCATCTATGCCTCCCATGTCTCCAGCTTGAACCCTCAGCCACCCCTGAGCATCCTCAGTTATGGTTCCTAGACAAAAAATGGCAGTTCCTCTACCTCTCAACCTCTGGAAGGGGTATGATATAGTGAGCGGCAAAAATGCTGAATTAGTCAAAGGAGCTGGGTTTACCAGTTCATTTATGTAATAGCTACAGGATCTTGGGCAACAGAAACAACAACAAACTCCCAGCAATCCCGTGAAATCTTCAGTTCTCTTATCTGAATAGTGGGAAACTAGGGAGAGGGAACAGTATTAGGTGGCCTCTGAGGCTCTTTTTCAATCTATATGCAACAATTCCATAGTCCCACTCCTCTCTTTCCAACCTTTGTAAGTAAGCTATGTGGCAAAAGAATTAAATATAAAAAATCTAATATACAAATTCTGTACAGACACAGCCCTTCCAAAAACTGATATGAGACCCCATTCAATATGGCTTCATACTCAACTATGAAGGTAGATAACAGGCTCTGAAGCATCAGAAATCCCACAAAGTATGAGTACAAGGGTACCCAGACCTGGCGGTTACATCCATCCAGGAGCCTGCTGCCAAGATTATGTTCATGCATCACATCCTTCCATCTACCCAAAGCTAAGGACAGACTCTCAGTACTCCCTATATCGCCACTAGATACTACAATATCCCTGCCCAGGCGGGCAGAATGGTCCCCAAAGTACTATTCTACAGTATGCTACAGTTACTAGAATCCTAGGGAAAGTTATTTAATCATTGTATACCTAAAAAAGAAAAGCAAGCTGTACATAATGGAGTCACAGCTTCATACTTCCTATATGACCTCTGTTTTACTGAATATATGGAAGTGCTCATTTTAGCTGATGTTCAGAATTATTTAAATGCAAAGGAAAAGAAAGTAATTAAGTATACCCTGGAACAAAAGCACTCTACTCCTTGGTCAGTTCGGGACTGACAGGGAACAATCCCACACCTGCCCCAGCATCATCTTCACATCTCAAAGTAGATACAAATATAAGGCAGGATCAGGAGGTCATATCACCTTCATTAATCCTGCTCCTCTGCCCTAATCTCCATCCAAAGCACTTCAAACGGCAGCTAGCTAGGATACCAGCAGGGCCAAAATAATTTTCCTCGAAAGGCTCCCAGTAATCCAGAGAGGACTCTGGGCTTGGTGGGCACTATCCAGCACCGTATCTCACCACCACTCAAATGACCAGCTTGGAAAATATTCAGAAAAACTTCATCCTGACCCCACTACTGCCAAACAAGCTTTGCAGCAAAGAAAGCACAACCTATCTAAGAGCTCTGTAGAGACACTAAATAAAAGAAAGTGTCATCCCTCCAGGCACTCAGACCCCAGCTCTTTGGGGGCTGAGCATTTACAAATGGAGAATCCATATATATGTCTCTGAGGCCTTGTATGGAAATCCACAGGACAGGTTGTCTCCTTCCATCTCCTGGAAGATAAATGATTAGTCAGGCCTGCCAGAAAGCCGCCCAGGTATGATTCATTAAGGAATCCTTATAAGGTCAGAGGAATGAGTCTGTGGTCCCTAGGTATACTCCCCACAGATTCTAGGACCCAGTGTCACAAGGCCACTATAGATGTGTTACCACTTAGCAATCACTTGTATCTGTGGGTCTGATGTCACTAATATAAGCAGTGTTTCCCAAGTCAGCCCAGCTTGCTGGACAATTTACAAAGCCTTAGACACCTCCACTCATCTACTCACCTAGAACAACTCATAACAATTGTCTGATGATCTGAAAAGAGTCAGAATATCTTTCTTTTCCTTACCAAGGTATAAGGAGAAGTGAGGAAGAAGACAGGCCAGGAATACTGTGAGTGTGGGCTGGTAATGTGTTTGTCTTTATTTCCAAGGCTGGATTAAATTCCCTGTCATTGTGTCTAAATCAACAGCCAATTTTAAATTGCTACTCAAGAGAAGCAAAGGAGAAAAACCTGGCCAAAACCACATGATATATGCTTCAGGAGGGAAGACAAAGAACCAAAAAGAATTCCCTATCTTGGCCTTTCACCTCCACTCAATAGCTACTTCTTTAGATCAATGTAGTCTGTGTTTTTGGCTACAAGAACAAGAGTCTGGAATTCAGCACCATCCAGCCAGACAAGCCCCAACTTCCTTAAACATCGGGCTAAGTGCTCCTGACCTTGGGACTGCTCCTCTTGCTCTTTAAGAAAACATACAAGGCAAAGCGGGAAAGCCCCTCTGACCATTCTGGTGGTGTGAACACAGCTGCTGATACTCTGTCTCATCTTGACCAAGTGCTACTAAGGGTGGCTGAGTCTGTGGCCAGGATATGAGAAAGACTCAGGCTCTGACTAGCTACTCAAACGTAATGTGACAGTATCCTAGGATCCAGAAGGGGGAAATTTATCCAGTACTGGGAAATTCCACTAGCACAGCCTGAGGGGTAGAGAAAATGCAGGGTCCCAACACTAGGAACCCCATTAACTTACCATTTAATCTCTCTGAGTTGTATCTTTTCTGCTTAGTATAGACTACAGAGAAGAGAAAAGTTGTCTGGGTGGTTTAAATAGTTCAACCAATATGCTGCCACACTTCCTAGAGAACCTTATAACTCAAAGGTGATGTTTGGAAGCCAGCATCCAGAGAAAGTATTTCAAATCTTAAGCAAAAATGCATCTGTGTGAATTAAGGGGACAGGGTTTTCGCTTGGATAAAACCAAACGAAACTAAGAATCTACATGTTGTAAGGCTGGTATGGCCAAAGAGAACAATGCTGTATGTCCCCAGGAGGAGGCAGCAGATTTAAATGTGACACATTCTTCTTATATGATCAAAGGGCCATTTAAACTTAAATCAGCACACTTTATATCATAGACCAGATGGCATGAAACTAAATATATTTTAAAACCGTGTTTTATGCCATGCCAATTACATCACAGTCAGTTGGCTCACACAACATGTTCTGACAGATGCACAAGGACTTTCTATATGATTTGAATGAGCTCTCGCTTCATCTTGGTTTGACAAAATGCTCCCCCGTAATTGGAAAGAGGCTAGGGGCCAGCTTCAGGACATACATGCAGCACAGCCAGGTCTGACCGTCTTGAAGAACTGCCTCTACACCCTTTCGACAGCTCCACAATAGACAGACCACATACAGACTCCTGAAATAAGGAAGTTGGTCAAGAAAAACGAACAGTTGGCGGGCGGGATCAGGGCTTCCGGCCTAGAGGGCTTACAGCTGGTCTGGCTATTCATCAAGCAAGCTGAATTTAAATGGGAGACACGTTCAAAGTGTAACATGTAATAAAGCAACTGGAGCAGCAAAGGGTCTTAATTTTGGTTTCCTCTCCATCCAGCACATCTCTGGCCCGCAGAAGAGTAAGCCTGCCTGGTGCATTATTTGCCCTCAACATTATCACATCTGGGACAGTCCAAATTCAATTCTATCACCCCAGGCGATTTTTCACATGCCACCCGGAGGCCACCCATCTGCTATAACCCCCCAGAGTCTAGTTCAAGATTTCTGTTCATCATGGAGGAGACTTCATTAAAGTCTCAGGGTCCCATGGCTCATTTGATTAGCAACTGGTACTAAGGAGGTTTAATGGGTTTGACTCCCCTCCCCCCCCACCAATTAAATTCAAGAAGCATTATTAAATGCCTACTGTATGCAAGGCACTGGGGGATTCTAGGGGGAAAATGAAAATTAGCCCCTGTCCTCGCAGAGCTGGCATTCTCAGTCTCAGGATCTGTGATAGTAATGGAACATAAAGATTCCCCTGTATTGGCTTGGTTTTCAAATTGATTGTGTTAAAACCCAGAGTTTGTTAATCCCACTTGGGGGATGGACTTGTTGATGTGAAAAGAGAGTCCTGAACTGGGAGGAGCTGGTGACGTAGATTTGGAGAGACAAGAGAGAGGCAGAAGGACCTTTTTGGAAGCAGCACCTCGTGGAGGCAGAGAGAGATGGAGAGCATTGCTGAGGGCCACTTTGAATTGCCCTGGACTTTTGAGACCTGCCCCCTGAGCTGCCAAGGACTGGGGAGACATGGCTGTTTTGCTGGTACTTTGTCTGTCTGTTTTGATGTTGTTTTGCCAGATTTGTCCACTGGTGAAAGACAGTCCTGTTGTTGAAGAAGTCCTGGAACCTGGCTTTTGGTTAAGAAGCCCTGAGACTGTCCTGCAGACAGAGAGTGAATACTGTCCACTGGTGAAGGACAGCGCTGTTGTTGCAGGGGTCTGGAGACTGTCCTGCAGGCAGAGTGAATACTGTCCACTGGTGAAGGACAGTGCTGTTGTTGCAGGGGTCTGGAGACTGTCCTGCAGGCAGAGTGAATACTGTCCACTGGTGAAGGACAGTGCTGTTGTTGCAAGGGTCTGGGAACCTTTCTGTTGGTTCAGAAGCCCTGAAGAAGGATTATCTTGTTGTATGTTTACAGAAATCCTGGGAGAGGGTTTTGCCAATGTTTTCAGGGGTTCTAGGACTGTTCTACAGACAGAGGATGAATTAATGAAGGGACTGGCAATTTATCTTGTGGCCTTGCTAAGCCTTGTCTCCCCAGGAACTAAGATTGCTGAGAACTTGCCTAGTGTCAAGATGAAGAAAAGACCTCCATTTGGGTATTAAGTGCTGTGCTTGGACTTGATGTAACTCTGGGGTAGATTCAATTGTGATCCAGGGGTGGGGAACTTTTGACCTTTTGGTGTTCTGTGATTGACAAATGAAGGTACTTTACTTATGTTTGGAAACTAATCTCCATTTGAGAAGAGGGGCTTTGTGGTGGACTAAATGAAGGTATAGCCTAGGGGTGGAGAAGTATTTAGACCAGGAACTTTGTAATTGATTGAATGATTGGAAAATCCTGGGGTGGGGTAGTCCTTGGAGATTATTTAATCACATTTAGTAAATGCTATATTTGGAATGATGTCATGTTTTGATCTTCTCTGTTCTTGGTTGGTCACTGAATAAAATGGAGAGCACCTATGCTGGTATTTTGAACCTGGGAAGTTGCCTTTCCTTGGCGTTACATTACAGGATCATGGGCTGCACCTATGATCTCACTGGTATGGAGTCCTCTAGCAGGCAGAAACCTCCCAGTAACAGTGCAGGCTAGTAGCTGCTCTTAATTGAAGTAGCCTGGGGCACTGAGAGGTTAAGGGATCTTTCCCAGGGTCCCACAGCCAGCATGTATCTAACACAGGACTTGAACCCAGGCCTTTGCTCCCCACGCAACACTGCCTCACTAAATGGATGGCACAGAAAATAAACAAACGCCTATATTCTTCTACATACGAGAAACAGAACCATCTGAACTCTTGTCTGATATCTCAAGAATGTGTATCACTGGTGTAGATGACTCAGTGAATAGTCTATCAGTGTGGATATTGTTTCCACCACTCCAGATCAGAATTCTGCACCTGCACCAGATCTGGGAAAGGCTATAGATTTGTTGTACCTTTATCCATCTAAGTCAATTTATTGCCCTTCTCTAGCTTTTTTCTCTTCCCCCAGAAACCAAGACTTTCCAAAAAAACTTAAAAATACTCTCTCTGTATTATGGTATGTCTACTCTGTCTCTGTATAAGTGTTCACCTCCTCTTGCCTATTTTGGAAACTCTTTAGAATGTCTACCAAATTTATGACAAAGTGAAATTCCAAGGTAAATTTCCTAACTACAGGAAATGGGGAACTGGATACATTATAAAGCCAAGAAATCTGAAGTCTGACAGATGTCTTTGGGCCTAGAGGGCAAACTGGGTAATAAGCTAATGGGTAGATTTTGGTAATGATGCCATCATGATTAAGTCTAACTACTTCATTACAAAGAACCACTCTATAACTCATTACAATTAAATAAATACTGATAGGAAAAACCAGCTAATGGGGCACTTCTGTGAAGATCAGAACTATCATTGACCTCAGTGACTTATCACCAAATCTCAATGTGCCTCACCATTTAAATCTGTGATGTGGGTATGATGAACTCAACCAAGAATGTCCATATTATGCAATTAATGATTTGGGAGGTGGGGGTGGGGAGTGACTTACCGAGCATTAGTACAAGTAAATTTTATTAATACCCAGAGAATACAGACCCTACAAAGGTATAATAGACACACAAGAAAATCAATGGGTTATCCTTGAATATGCTGTTCTTTGGGTGGAACATTTGACCTAAAATCAGAGAGCATGTACCTGGAGTTCCTTTTTTTCTAGGAGTACTATATTTATTGAGGTGAGATCTCTCAACATTAAAGTCACCTAGGCACCATTAGAACCAAAAATCTCTGCTAGTTCTTCCTTGGCATTCTACCTGGAGTGGCAATGTGGAACCAGGGGAAGGACAACATCACAAAAGGATACCAAGCTTTCTAAAAAGATACTCAATACTCTGTCCTCTGAAATCTTAGCCATCATTCATTCCAGGCCCAGCTCTTGTACCACCTGTACAATCTCCCCTGATAATCTCAGTAGAAAAGTGCTCTCCTTCCTCAAATCTCACAGAACTCACTGTAACTCTATGCAAACACATTTTGCTTTGTATTTTGGTATTACACACAGATCTCATCTCTCCAACCAGACGGTATGCTCCTGGAGTGCAAGGAATGTGTTTTGGACATCTTTGCCCAACAACTAACACAACTGCAAATCTTGCACATAGATGTTAATAAATTTTCGTTAAATAGCTATTTCCTACCTGGCACGCTGCCTTCTCCATTCCACTTTTTCAAACACTATCCATATATTCTTTTTTTTGTGTGTTTTTTCATTTGTTGGCATTTCCCCCTCCCATCTCCCCTTCCCACTAAAGCAAAAACAAAATAATTGTAACAAATACAGTCAAACAAAACAAATTCTTCTATTAACCACATCCAAAAACTATGTCTCATTCTCCACCAAATGTCTGTCAGGAGGTGGATTCTTTTTCATCATCAATCCGTCTGAAATCAAGGTTGATCATCAAGTCTTTCAAGTTCCTTTCTTACAATAATGATGTTACATAAACTGTTCTCCTGGATCTGTTCACTTCATTTTGCATCAGTTCATGAAGTCTTCCCAAGTTTCTTTGCAATCTTCTCTTCCTTTCTTACAGCACATTACTTTCATATACCCTAATTTGTTTAGCCACTCCCCAATCTATAGGCTCCCCCTTAGTTCCCAGTGCTTTGCTACCACAAAAAGAACTGCCATAAATATTTCTCATGCATGTCAGACTTCTCTCTCTCTCTGACCTCCTTGGGGTATAAGTCTCACTGCTGAGTCAGAGGGTATGTACACTTTAGTAACTTTTTGGAAACCATTCCAAATCACTTTCCATGATGGCTGGACCAATTCACAGTTCCACTAATAGTGCAGCAATGTGCCTGTTTTCTCTTAAGTCCCTCTAACATTCGTCATTTTCCATTTTTTAAATCAACTTTCCCAACCTCAAAGAAGCTCTAATTTGCATTTCTCTAATTAGTAGTATTCTCATATTGCTATGGAAAGCTTAGATTTCTTCCCTCCATCCATTCTTCATATGGGTCTTGCCAGTAATGTTGTAAGTTACTTCATGGCTTGCAATCTCCTCGAACAATAAGACAATAAGCTTTTACTAGAAATACCCCTGGATTTAAGATCTTAGACAAGCCCTCTTCACCTCTCCAACCTTCCATTCTCTTATTAGTAAAATAAGGATAAAATAATACCTGCCTCAAAGGGTTTCTGTGAGGGTCAAATGAGACGATGTTAAGGACTTGTACTTTACACAGACTATAAAACTGCATGTGGCCAACACACTTGGTTAAATCGTTTTATAATCTGGTAGGAATAAACTAAAAATATATCAGTTATGTGGCATTGTGAAAGTCACTCCTATGGGGCTGCTAGGTGGTATAGTGAATAGAACCCCAGCCCTGGAGTCAGGACGACCTGAGTTTAAATCCGGCCTCAGACACTTAACACAAAAACTAGGCATGTGACTTGGGCAAGTCACTTAACCCCAATTGCCCTCCAAAAAGAAAAAAAAAGTCACTCCATTAGCTACCGCTCCCCATGAAAATAAAATGAATGATAAAATAATTAAAAGTAATACAAGTACCAAACTACTACCATTAGGTTGGCTTCCAAGGGGCAGAGCAAGAGCACTGAATTTAAAGTCTGAGAAGGTTTCAACTCCTGACTCTGCTTCTTAGTATTTGTGTGACACTGGGAAAGTCACTTCCCTTCTGTCTCCTTCTGTTTCCTCAGATGTAAACTGAAGGTAGTGCAGTGGACGACGGCTGGGATTCCTTTTGGCTCTAAATTCTACAAGTCTGCAAACAAGGAAGCCAGGCCACTTTCCAGTTGTGTCACCACCATATTGTTGAGTGACCCTGGACTTACTATTTATCTCTGCCCTCAATTTGCTCATCTTAAAATAAGAAAGAATGATGTCACCTGTTGCTGCCTAACTCACCTACCCTAGTCTCATATCAGAAACAAAGTTTCAAGTGGAGATGATGTCACCAAGGGTCTTTAAAAAAAAGACACCAACAACAACAAAAGAAAATGTGACTGTTAACAAAGATTATTAAAGTACATACAAACATCTCCTTGTTATAGAGGGCTTTCAAAGTTAAAAAATTAATGTGCAATATGAAATGTGAACTCTGGGTTAGCACAAACCTTCTGCAGGCCTAAATGAGTGAGTATATACCCTACCTATAGCAAGTGCGTGTGAGTATTTAATAACTGTTAGACAATGAGAATTGTAAATGAAGGTCTTCCCAATGAGAACAATGCTCTAAGTGAATTTACACAAAGCTTCCAAGGGTAAGAGAGACTAAGACTAGGAAAGAAATTCAGTTTCATAAACATTAAATGTTGTTGTTGCTACTGCAAATGGCCTATCCCAGGAGCAGGGAAGAGAAGGAAAATGATTTTTCAGGGAGAGGGCACCATTAAGAACAAAAAAAATAAACATCTTAATGACCCTTTAAGCCAACTTTTCTTTCTTCTTCCTGCTCTGGCATTGTAAGAACATTAGAGATTCTTCTGGACCAAAGCTCTAGGCCTAGAATGGTCCTTATGATAGGGGTATGCTGTAAATGTTTAACCACTACTCTCCAAGAAAAAAAAATGTGTACTAGACATACTTTGAGGTTTGAGCTGCACTATTAATCTTCTCCATTGCTTTCTTCAATCTAGACAACCAACAAAACAATAAATCAAGCTCTCGTCTGTGGAGTCTGCCGATGCCGATTTCAGTCTGCCCAAGGTCACATAGGGAACAAGCCTCAGCAGCAGAGCTGGGAGTCTGACTCAGACCCTCCAACTCCAAGCTCAGCATTCTCTGAGCTGCTCCAGGATGCCCCCTCACTGAAGTCAGTGCCTACCTCAGGTTACCCCAGGCAAACCATGTAATCAAAGGAAGATGAGTTTCAGTGGACCATGGTATGCCTGACCCAGTCAGTTATACAGTAGGCCCAGTCCTTTGTCCAGGTTTCTCCAATGAAACACATCGTCTAGACACACATAGCTCAGATGGGATGCAAGATCAAAGGCTTTTTGTTCCTGTTATTGTTATCTAATAATAGAGCTGCCAAATGTACAGTCAAAAGGGCTCTGGTTGTTCACTAGCCATATCATCATGTCAGGGATATACGGAGTACAAAGTGAGCCCGGACCTCTGAACATGGGGCTCCCAATAAGAGGGACAAAACAGAGAACACTTAACAATTCCTCAAAAACCCGAACTTGCACAGTTTAATTCTAAAATCTCAAAATGCACTTCCCCTGACAGTCCTTAAAAATTACTGATGTACTTTTACACCATCTTCATTTCCCCATGTAACCTTTTTCCTTTCCCTATCTTCTGCAGAGAGCTATCCTCTGCAACAAAGAATAAAAGAGAAAGAGGGGAAAAAAGCAATCTATCAAAACTAAACAATTAAGTCTAACGGTATTACATTGCTCCACACACCTACGTCTTCAAAGAAGGGGGGAAGACATTCTCCTGTCTCTTCTTAGAGGTGACACTGGTTGTTATACTTACTTAGAAATGTTTCATTTTTTTAAGAAGTTTCTATTTTTGCTCTCCCTCTGCACACTGTTGCAGTCACTGTATACATAATTTTCTTGGTTCTGATGACTTCACCTTGCATCAGTTCATATAACTCTTCATTTCTGTGGTACAGTAATATTCTATCCCATTCATGTACCGTAATTTGTTTTGCCATCTTATCAATGGGCATCTATTTTTCCCAGCTGTATGAGGTAACAGGTACCCATTCTCTTTATTCAGCATTCATTTTCATCGATACAAGCTCATTTATCCATTTTGTACTCCTATGCAACATAGACCAAGGAAAATCAGGCTCATTTTAACAACAGGAAGATGGGAGTAGCGGGGTTACCCCACCATTAAACAAGGTTCTTTTGCCTGGAGGAGAACCCAGAAAATCTAAAATTCAGTCTGCCAGGCAAAATACTAGCCACCAACTCCTCTCTGCCTGGGCTGTTAATTTTGTGGGCGAGGCAAATGGAGTAGTTCCAAGCCACAAGTCATTAACAGAGGAGTTCATAAAGCTCAGGTGCCCAGAAGCTGAAATCAATCACTCAACAAGCAATTTATTAAATACCTACTGTGAGAGGTACTAAGAATACAAGTACAAAGGATGAAACAATCCCGATTTATAAGGAGCTACCATTCTAATGGAGGAGACAAGAAGTACACACATAAACATATACAGCATAAATATAAAGTAAACATACATACAAGGTAGTTTGGGAGGGAGAGCACTAACAACTGAGCATTTGGGACATCATTAATAGAGGTCCTCTATAGTAAAAAACAGCAACAACTCACCTGTCTGGATTCCTGCTGCACACCTCTTGGCAAATTTCAAATTTCTAAGAACTTTAAATTTCATCAAGTTCAACAGAGAAAATTGCTAAGTCTGTGTATGTGTGAGATCCATTTTCTCCCCCTTCAACTTCTTATTGAAACACATGTTCACTGGAACCTCTGACCTCATTCAAAGAACTGACTTTTGGAGGGGAAAAAAATCATCATGAAAATACAGTAGCAATGATAACAACTAGACAAGGGAAATGATACTACAGCCAAATTAACATGGCCATGTTTTCACAATCCCTTTGGGTAAGAAATGATAGCAATTAGAAAACTTTATAACTCATTTAGGGGGTGGCTAGGTGGCACAGTAAATAGAACACCAATAAATAGAGTTGGAAGGACCTGAGTTCAGATTCAGCCTCAGAAACTTAACACTTACTAGCCATGTGACCTTGGGCAAGCCACTTAACCCTAATTGCCCTGCATTCCCCCCTCCAAAATAGCAAAAATTTAAAAAAAAATGAAAATAAAAATAACTCATTTAGGTTGGCACCATGGAGCCGGGGTCCACAAGAGATTCACAGCAGGCCATCTCTTTGCCAGTGTAAGTTAGGTCTCTAAGGCTATAGGAACATAGTTACAGCTTTGCACAGGGGCTGACAATATGAGGTCCTAGTATTGTGTGGTTGGGTTTTTTCCCCTACTTTCTTCCTAGCTTCAATTAAATGTAGTTATTTGGGAGTTTCCAGTACCTAAGTGGGGCTAACTAGCAAGAGCGTGGTCTATCAGACTAATGGTTATCAAGTCAACAGCCAGCCCTTTCCTACAGCTGATTTCATACCTCTTAAATTAGAAGGGTAGATGGCAAGCAAGCTTAAGGATTCCCAAGTATCATCCCTTCAAGTAGAACAGGTCTTCCTTCTAAATTGGAGGCTCTGGCCATCACATATCTTAGATTGTTTATGTCTGAATAAAAATATGCCCAAATAAGAGGAAAAAGGAGAAAAGGAATGGTTTATACAACCCTTTGCTTAAAAAAATAGGGAATTATTTATCATGCTGTAGCTGAATGAGCCATGGATTTGGAATGAGTATACCTGGGTTCAAATTCTGGATCTGTGATCTTTAGCAAGTCACTTAACCTCTCTAGCCTCAATTTCCTCATCAGTAAAATAAGGGGGTTGGATTAGATGACCTGCCAAGTACACTCCAGTTTAAAACCTATGATCCTCTGTGCCACTGACCTAGCTTTTTAATTAAATCTCCTAAGAGGGCCTCCTGAAAACATTCCTTCTCATCCCACACCACATCGAGTACTGACTGTCCATATGCCAATTTCATAGGTCACTCTGAATGTATGGATGGTGTTCAGTGTGGATTATAATTACCTATAGGTCAAAGACCAGGTTTATATGTACCTTTCTTTGCCTAGCTCAGCTAAGTAATGAACACACTCCCACCAGCACTATGCCTCCTTGGAAGAGAAGCAAGACAAGGTACATTGTGCTCATCACCAAGTTTCTATATTTGCAGCTGACAGTCAAGGCTTACTGAGTATTCGCCAAGTTCGTCACTACTTTGGCCAGTACTGTATTATTGTATGGGGCATTTATCATTATCCCAAAGAGTAAACTGACAAAAGCAAGTCTAATCAAGCATGAAGTTCAAGGTCCAAGATGCAAATTAAAAAGCACTTCCAAGTTGAAGATGATTGGCATGTTAAAAGGTAAAAGGACCCTGCCTTTGGATTCAGAAGATCTGAATTTAAATCCTACTTCTACTCCTTAATATCTGTGTTCCTTTAGGTAAGTCAGTTTACCTCTTCAGATCTAAGTTTCCTCACCTCTAAAAGAGGGTCATACTATGGTGTACCTATGACTTCCAAGGTCCATTCTGGCATTTAGTTCTATGAACTTAGATCCTTCAGACACTTTTGGACAAAATTCCAACAGATCTCAGCCTGGAGAAGCTGCTCTATAATTTCATATGACACTGAGCTAGTTCCCTGTTCAAAGGTGAGGGGGGTACATCTGAGAATTTTATGAGCTCTAAGGAAAATCTGCTCACATTCGTGCTCTCTCTCTCTCTCAATCACTATCTCTCTGTCTCTCTCGCTCGCTGTCTGTCTCTGACTCTCTCCCTCTCTCTCCTCACCCTTCCCTTCCCCTTTTGAAAAGGGGATAATTGAGCGGCTAGGTGGTGCCGTGAATAGAGCACTGGCCCTGGAGTCAGGTGGACCCGAGTTTAAATCCGGCCTCAGACACTTAACACAAAAACTAGCTGTGTGACCTTGGGCAAGTCACTTAACCCCAATTACCCTCCCAAAAAAATTTACCTTGGGCAAGTCACAACCCCAATTGCCCTCCAAAAATAAAAAAGGCAAAAAATAAAAGGGGATAATCACTTTCAATTAAGTTTTAAGGGACCTAAAATATAGATTTGATCAAAAGAGGAAGATCTAGCATAGACTAACAACTGAGTTTCTCTTACCCCTTTCCTAGGGACAAGAATAGTCCCAAGACTGTAGCCCTCTCCTTTCCCATTCTTCCAAATCAGAGCCCTAGGAACAGCCTCCCATTCATGGTGCTGTGTACACATCCTTTTCAGTTGCTGCCTTCTCCTAGGTATGTATGAAACCTTGTACTTGTACATTCTCCAAGGTAAATGGAAATATTTTTTAAAAGGCACAGAGCAGTAGTCTTAATGCCATACCCTGTCTGCAAAGAGGCAACGCCTGGATAAATTCCATTCCAGGGCAGAACATGACAAGTGCAGTTGGTTCATAGGATCCCTTCTTTAAACCTGAAGTGGAGAATTATACTTAGAGGTAGAAGATGGAAGGATATGTCAAACTGTCCAAGTCTCACTTCTGAGCACTGGCCTAGCCATAAATTCAACGGAGGAATTTCAATCCATGCCATCATTCTCTTTCAGACCACAAACTAAATCATTCAGTTCTGATTAGGGAGAAGGAAAAATATGATGTTGGTCAGGTTGCTACACTTTTGGGTGTAGCTCCCTGGTACCCTTTAACTTGTCAATGAGGGGGATTCATGGAACACTAGGGAGGCCACTTGGAACTCAGTAAGAGCCCAGAGTTGTCTCCATCACTGACTTGTAGTATGCTCCTGGACAAATCACTTGAGACGCATTCTGTTAGGTCAAAAGTACTGGGTCTGAAGAACTGGGCTCAAATCCCAGCGATGTGCTACTTTACTGATCATATGAACTTTTTCCCAGCTAAGCCACCTGGACACTCTGGGCCTCAGTTTCTCCATTTATTATAGAGGTGGCCTGGATGACCTTGACAGTTCTAAATCATACTATGCTCTCTTGTGCTGCAGTTACACTCCTATAAAATGGAATTGGTAAACAATGAGTTTCTCTAACATGCTTTGGAGTCACAACAGTCATCAGTATGGACTAGAGTATTGTTTATAGTATTGGAGAAGCCAAAAATGGACTCAACATTTTATAATCAAAATCACTCCACAATTCCAGACTAAACTCCTACTCTCTCGGGGAGCCTGGCAGCATCTTTTTTCCATCTCAATTTAACATTTGCTGGGTTTCTACTGATTGTCCTTACTTGGTGTGTATACATGGCCCTCTGAGACCAAAAGAAGCTAGAGGTACTCTATAAACCAAAGCAAAGGAGGCATGCTGAAATCCCCACAACAGCAAAGTGACTGAGCAAGAAGAGAACCATTTGTCTTCAGGAAGGCGGGTATTGATCTATCAGGGGACAGCTATCCCCTCTAAGGCCTGGCTAAAAAAAACCTTATATGGCTAAAGAAAAGGCAGAAGAAATCATTCAAATGGGCATCGAAGCGGGGGATTAAATGTTGAATTAAAGGATCAGGAGGAGGGGAAGGGATCTGGGCTCACTGCCAAGGGTTGGGGCAGTAGGATGAAGAAGGAAGAAAATACACATATCCACAGCCCTCCTCCCTGCTCAAGCACCTACTGACATTCGGAAATTTAAGGCGTCTGTTAACTATGGAAGAGTCAATTCTAAAGGAAAACTAACCCTGAAAGAATCCTCTCTTCTCCCAAGCACTAGGAGTTCAACAGAGGTACATGAGAGCTGCCCTACCTCTAATAACATTAAGAGTTATGAAGGAAGGAGAGATGCATCTCATCCCAATAAAGCAAGTATGCATCCACCCAGATCTTCCCAGTGGGAAGACACTTAAGCTATGTAACAAGAACCCTCGCTCTGGTCTGGAAAAGGAGACTTTAGTCTAATTAATCGCTTCCAGTTACATATAGCACATTTTAGCCCAAAGCATTTTGAGGTCTGATGGCCATTGGGAGGCCCAGATGCAGCTGTCCCTAGGGTGACATTTAATTAGGCCACCAGCAACAGGAAAAAACTATTGGGGGAGATTCTCATTTTATTTTTTTACTCCCATAACAGTTCTTCCCTTGTCTTCTGCTGATGTATTTAGATGCATGCTGAGGACAGGAGCAAGCAGGCCGCCCCCTCACCCCCACCACCACACACACACTTCAGGAAGGTGCCTGCCTTCTTTCCACTGACAACACTATCACTGAGTAAAGGACACTAAGTAGGGTTTATAGGCATGGCTCTATACATGGCTGAATGAAGATGACAGGAATTATTCCTATCAATGACAGAGGAAGAGCAGGATGAAGGGAGCTCCATTCATATTCCAATCCATATTCAATCCAAATTAATTATATGTTTATCTCTCAAACAAAAACAGAATCCAAAGCCAGGTCAACCACTCCCTACATTATGACTTGGCCTCATTTGTTATTTTGGGAGTTTCTTTATGCCCAAAAGTAAGAGAAGCATCCAAAAGGAGCACACTAACATTTAGAACTATGCTAGATGTTCGGAGAGAACTATGCAATCTGCTACTCATTCATTCAATCAGTGAATTTGTAGTAAGTGCCTTCTGTTGCAAGAAACCAGAACCAGGAACCAGGTATGAAACTAAAGAAGTGCCATTTCAGAAACTGAAGTCTGGGAAATTAAGAGAGGCCGTTAGCTTCCGTGGCTGGGTTGTTGGCACTTCCTTGCCCCACACAGAGGAACCATGAGATAATACAGGAGGGGGCCTTCCAACGAAGGATGGGACAAACAAGTAGCACTTTCTAAGAATAGATGTGCTTGACACTATTGTGAAATTCTCACCCCAGTTTCTAAATACCAAAGGTGCCTCTTGTATCATCCAATTCAGAATAAATCCAGAAATTTCAGGGACAAGTTAACTACTTTCTCTTTCCAAGGAACTGGGAGCATCCCAAGAAACACCCAGATAGCTTGCTCAGACAAGAATCTAGTCTTACAGATAGATGAGCATTAAAATCATACCACACACATACACCAATACAAACACACGTAAGATGCTTTTTTTTTTTAATTTTTACTTTTTGGAGGGGGAAGGTGGGGCAATTGGGGTTAAGTGACTTGCCCAAGGTCACATGGCTAGTTTTTGTGTTTTAAGTGTCTGAGGCCGTATTTGAACTCAGGTCCTCCTGACTCCAGGGCCAGTGCTCTATTCACTGTACCCCCTAGCTGCCCCGACATACACTGTATACATATACACATTTCCTGAGCAAGCTGAAGTCCAAGGTCTAAATTTATGACAGTAAGTATGGTTAAAATTTCCATTCTTTTCAATACACCTGTCACAAATTCTAATTCCACTCCAAGCAAATAAAGAAGTGGCCACTTATGTGGCCTCTTTGTTGAGAAACATTGCTGAGATGCTTGAATTTAATATCTGGGCTGGTTTTTGTAGATAAGATTTTCCAAACAACAAAAAATTAGCTAGCAATGTTACTTAAATTAGACTAAGGTATTTGGGCATATACCTAATGGACAAGCCAAATTACCCCACCTAAAAATATCAAAACCAGTGGGGACACCAGATATCTATCAGCATTCCTGGTGCACCCTGCTTCCCAACCCCACATTAATTCGCCTGAATGAAAGGCTCTTGGCTTGGGGGGAATATCACTAACCACAGAGCAGAGGCAATCACTCCTGTATTTCTACCCTCCTTCAGAAGACTGCCTAGAAAGGAAGGAGCCTGCCATTCAGACAATTAACTCAGTCTTGGAAGGCCATGTTACTTACCAGCCTCCACATTTTAAGAAAAAAAAAAGTTCACTATTTGATCAGGAAGCACAAGAAAGACACACAAACTAGCAAGCCTTTAAAAACCTGTCATCAGTCACTGGAATTTGGGTTCTTGTATTTACTATCTGTGAGACCTTGGGCAAGTCACCTGCCCTCTGAGAGCCTTGGTTTCTTCACCTACAAAATCAAAGTGTTAGACTAGAAGGAATTCTTTACCTGAAGTCCATGAAATTGTGTATTTTGGTTTTTTTGATAACTATATTTCAATATAATCGGTTTCCTCTGTCATCCTAATAAAATAATGTATTTTACTGAAAGTATTTAAAAACATTATTCTCGGAAGGAGCCTATAGGCCGTGCATACCAGAAAATTACCCAAAGGATCAATGACACAAAAAAGGTTTAGAACCCATAGTCTATAGGGTTCCTTTCATCCCTAAATCCTCTGGAGCTGTGGATTTAATCACAGCATCTACTAAGTTGAAGAGGAGGGGACTAAGAAGAGTGGGAAAAGGGGCTGGGAAGGGTAGAAAGACTACATCACTTTCTCGAATTTCCGTTCTTAGTCAATCCAATGTCAACCAATGACAATCAGAAAAACCATTCCCTTCCATGTTACCCAGAAACTGAGCCCCTCTGCTCTCTGCCCAGCCCTTTGATGCTTTAAAAGGCCCTCAGAGACCCCCCTTTGGCTGTCTGTTCTGACATGAGCATGTGACTTGTGCATACACAGAGTACCACACAGAGAAGAGTTTAACAAGGGTGCTCCAACACACAAGAACACTAGGGACGGGAATGATGGGCATGGTCTAAAGTCCCAAAATGCCTCGTTCTCACTGCCATTTTGGCTGTCATGTCTCACCCACTAGGAGCTATTCAAACACTGCACAGCAACAAGGAATCTTTTTATTCTGAAGTCAAGTGGGTATCCACATGGACCCACAGAAGCCAGAAAGCATTTGTCCACTTTCTCCAGGAAATGCTTCTCATATCTTCTTCCATATGGTTCCAAGGGGCAAGCCTACTTGTTGCCAAAGTAGGAAAAACCCCAAATGCTTGTAACAAAGGTACAGTGCACTTCTGTGCTGACAAAACCACTCTAAAAAAATCAGCTGCAGGCGTGACTGAAGTTTTCATGATATTCAACCCTGCATCCTTACAAGACTGCATCCTAACCCATCCTTCCAAAAGGAATAAAAATTCACTTCTGCCTTCATCTACCAGGAGAAAACAAGTCATAGAAAAACTTCAGGACATCAAAAGTCAACACTTGTAGGAATAAGAAGTCAATATTATTCTTAAAAGTACCTTTCCAATAGATATATCACTCTCTGAAAACCTAAATATCTTGCTCCCAGTGTGATTCAACAGGTATTGATGAAGTAGCTGATATTTGTTCCAGGCGGGCACTGTGCTAAGCTCTGGGTGTACAAGGACAGGAAATGAAACAGTCCCTCCTTTCACGGAGCAGAGCCTTCTACCTGAGGATCCCGCCCCAGTGATCTGTGCTAACAATCAAGACTACAAAAAGTTTTCCTATCTGGGTTTTTAATGCACCAGATGTACACAGTATGTAGATTCAGTTCAAATTGCTACATAGCACCTATTATGTGCAAGGCACTGTGTTATACACACACATTTTATCCAGCTTAGTACAAGCCTATATTGTTTTGGAGTTCCTCATTATATTCTTGCCCAGGCTGATAGTAAAATGAGTTTGCATTCCCTAAGCACACACCCAGGGAGGTGACTCCTCACTGATAACACATGACACATAATCCACAGATAGATAGAATGGTAATAATATTTTCTCTGGTTGAGATGCCAGTGTTTGTGCACAGGGGCCGAACACTACAGGGCTGATGCTCGGGAAGGGGTACTAAGAGGACACCCCAAGTTCCCTTGTCATTATGATGGCAGACACAGGGAACCCACCTCCAATAGAGTTAGAGGAACATCCACATTAGTAAGCCTGACGTGGGATGCTATGTTTTCAAGGAGGACATTATTTTGGTGAATCTCCTGCTTTCATTGAAGATTGTTAAATAAGATAATAAAAACTTCTTCACTGAAGAGCTTTAAAAATAAGGAAAACATGTCATCTAGAATGGGTGAGGTGTAATCCTGAAGAGAAACAGAAGAATAAACCAAAAGACCTCTTAAGGTACCTTCTAGGTAAATACACAAAGACAGAGAATTTTAGAATTGGAGAGGGTTAAGCAGTCATCCTGCCCAACCCACTACCTGAAAGAAATCCCCTCTCCAACACATCTGACAAGCAGTCATCCAACCTCAGAAGGCTTGCAATGAGTAGGAACCCACTTCCTCCCACAGCAACCAATGCCAATGGGCTATTTCCAATGGAGAGTTCTAATTACTTGAAAGTTTTTTCTTTACATAGATTACCAAGATATTTTTTCCATGGAAAAACTGTGAGCTAGCATTATAGAAGCATCATCAGAAGTTGTCCTTTCCTAGGTCATCAACAATCTACAAACTGCTAAATGCTCTGGCTTCTTCATAGTCCTTCTTCTTTCAGTAGGTTTTGACGCGGCCAACCACCCCTTCTTCTGGTTCCCTCTCTTCTCTCTAGGATTGGGTGACACTGCTCCCTCTTGGTTCTCCCCTTCCATACGTCTGATCAGTCTTTCTCAGTCTTCTTTCCTGGATCATTATCCCATCTCCTGTGCCCTAACAATGGACTGGGCTTTGTCCAGTCCCTTACCTCTGCTTGGTAAATGCATCCATTTCCACTGGTTAAATCATTAACTCTAGACTATAATATGCGTATTTTCAACATTCATCTTTCTTTGGAAATCCAGTCCTACATCATCAATTGAACATCTCCCCAGATCTCCCAGGAGCATCACAAAGTCAACATGACCAAAAGAGAACTCCAAACTTCCCCAAACTTCTCCATTTCTACTGAGGATACTGAGGTCTGCTGTGCATGACCCTGCTCCCAAGGGATCTATGAGTAGGAATTTTAGGCTAGGCTATTCCCTGTCGTGCATGACCCCATTCTTCCCTGTTCCTTCCCCCACAGATCTCTGCCTCTACCCAGTCAGCCCACCTACACAGAGGTGGGTGGGCTTCCGGGTGAGGGAGACTTGGCGGTGGAATTTCGAGGTGTGTACTGACCAATCACTGTTCTTGGCCTCAGCAACTTTCTGCTTGTGTAATAACTAACCGTTGGCCTCATGGTATCCCTTTAAAAGCTGATATGTTGTCCGTGTAGACTCACTGTTTGATTTGGGCCTGACCCCGAACAGTCCCGCAGAAAATAAAATCTTTCACTTCCAAATTTTACTCTCCGGGGTCTCTTGTCTTGCTCCTTTCAGCACAACACTTCCATCCTTCTTAGTCAAGCAGATCCCCAACTTTAGTGTCATTTTTTCTTCCCTCACCCTTATCCCCAAATCCAATCAATGACAATTCTTAACTAACTCTACCTTTACCACATCTACCTCCCTCTCTCAATTCATAAAACCACCAGCCTAGTTCAAGGCCCTTACTACCTCTTGCCTGGTGGCACAGTGGGTAGATACCTGGGACTTCAATCAGAGAGACTTCTGTTCAAATCCAGCCTCAGACAATTACTAGCTGTGTGACCCTGGGTAAGTCATTAAACCTCAGAGTTCCCTTATCTGTAAAATGAGTATAATAATAGCACCTATCTTCCAGGGTTGTTGTGAGGATCAGATGAGATGGTATTTACAAATCATTCTGCAAACCTGAAAGTGCTATATAAATGCTAGCTATTATTAATTTCTATTGCAACCACCTCCTAACTGGTTTTCCTATTTCCAGTCTCTCCCCTCCCACTCCCATCAATCCTCTACACAGCTACAAAAATAATCTTCTTAAGGAACAGGTCTAACCATGTCACTCCCCTATTCAAAAAGGCGCCATATTGCCATCAGGATCAACTACCGAGTCCTCCATGTGATACTGAAAGTCTCCAACAATCTGGCTCTAAATTTCCCTTTCCAGACTTACTTTACATTATTCCATGTTACACATTCAGTGTTCCAATCCAACTGGACTACCCACTGTTCCTAACTCAATCTTCTGCCAGCCTCTCTGCCTTAACAGATTTTTTCCATACCTAGAATAATCATTGCTAGCATTTACATAGCACTTTAAGGTTCAAAAAGCACTTTATTTATATAAAGTGATTCTCACGACAAACTCTGTGAAGTAGATGCTGTTATTATCCCCATTTTACAGATATAGAAATTGCCCAGTTTGCCGTAGGATAATTTCAGTCAATGAACAAAACTTCAGGAAAAAAATAATTTCTTTATAAAAAACATTACTGAAAAAAGGAAAGAATAAGTCATTGTTTTTAAAAAGAGAGGGGCTAGAAGAAGGGAAAAGGGCTAGGAAAATCTTTGTCGATTAAGTTTATTTTTATTGTCCTTGACAATAAGAGACAAAGTAATTGTGTAAGCATCATTAATTTTCTCACTAGAAACCAAATGGAGGGGGCAGCCAGGTAGCACAGCAAGTAAGAGCACCGGCTCCAGTGTTGAGAAGACCTGGAGATCGAATCCCGGGCTTGGACACTTAGCACCCACCCAGAAACACCTGGCCGTGTAACCTTGAGCAAGTTACTTAACCCCAATTGCTTAGGGGTGGCCAGGTGGCTCAGCGAGTAAGAGCACCGGCTCCAGTGTTGGGACGACCTGGAGATCGAATCCCGGGCTCAGACACTCAGCACCACACCCAGAAATAACTGGCCATGTAACCTTGAGCAAGTTACTTAACCCCGATTGCTTAAAAATAAAAAAAAAGAAAAGAAACCAAATGGAGGTCAGTTCAGTGCTTCCACATGACAGTTTAAGGGTTAGCTGATTCTCCCTCAAGTTCAGTCTAGTTCTCCTTCTGCACCCCCACCCCACCCCACCCCAGGGCATGCCCACATTTCTGACTCCAGAAACAAGCCTCACCCTCCCTACCAAACGGCCTCCAACACCAAGCATGCCCTTTCAAAAGTGGAATACCAAAGTTGCTCACATTTAACCCTGACAAACATGATGATGGCTGGACATTACAGGAATATAGAAAGAAAGAGTACTCACTGGACCAGGAGTCGTAAACCCTAGGTTCCAGTAATAGCTCTGTCACTGCACTTCTCAGCTTCTCCAACTGTCAGATTCAAGGGGTAGACTACAGGCTAAGTAAGGGGAGGTGGACTGTGGTCTTGAGGCCACATGAGAAGTTTAGATTCAGTCAAAGGGCCCCACTCGAGGACCTAGAGAGCCACATGTGGCCTTGAGGCCATAGGTTCCCCACCCCTGGTAGGTGATCTCTAAGACTACCCTTCCAGTCAACAAATTCTAAGGCAACAGGGTAGACCCATGAATGGCAAACAATCTGCTGCAACCTGGGCAGGAGGCTTTTAAGTCAGACAGAAAGAAGAATGCCCAAGATTCCAAGTGGCTGAATATGACACAGGTTACTCAAGGAGGTTGTAGAATTTCTCCCTGAAGATGGTCAAAGCTAGGCCAGGGAGCCATCAGCCTCTGAGCAGAGAGGACCCCTGAGTCCAGGCAAAGCAATCAGAAAAACACAAAGGAGCAGAAAAGCAGCCTCTGTGGGCCCAGGTAATGTTGTTTGGGAAGGCAGCTGAGACTTCCTGTGGAAGAGGAAAATGTGTGGTGGAGAACAGGAAAATGCTAATAATGGAGAAGGGCAGGAAATAGCCTCACAGCTCTGAGTTAGCTCTTCGGGGGCAGCTGAGACAATCTGCTTCCCAGCTGGGGCTCCTGTGTTTGGGCCTGGCAAGGGCACAAATGCTTCCACAAGGCCTTGGGGAGATACCTAATCCCACTGGATGGTTCCAGTGGTGTTGGAATCTTACGTGAAAATTCAGGCTTATCAAACAAGGTCACTCTCTCCCCAGGTGTCTATCTGTACTGAGAGAGCATCAAAGAAACACAGGAAAAACACACTGGTCCTTCCCATCCCCTCCCCCACCGTGACACACACCTCCCACTCCCAGGCCATCTGTAACCCATCCTATTCCTGTAGCTCTTCACTTCTCCTTTGGAGCTATGGAAAGAGCTCCAGGGACATGCAAAGGTATGAAGCCCAAGTATACAAGGCCTTTAGAAACCAAACTCCAGCGGGAAATGGGGGAGAGAGCATGCTTATTCAATGCCAGTTAAGTTTCCATCTAAACACCACTGCTACATCCTGTGACCTCTGCAATCCTCTAATTGTTTCTCCCTCAACAGGACTCAGCAGCTTTCCCCTGCCCACACCTCCCGATGACTACTCCAGATGTTCACATGGGGGGCTCTCAACTAAGTCTTTTGTTCCTACACTCCCCTCTTCCTGTAGCAAGCAAACTGGAATCAGCCATGTGAAGCTGTCACATGGGTCGTGGGTCGAGCAGCCTTGCTGGCAGACAAAATACAGGAAGCCCACTGTTTTCTGACCTAGCAGTGGTACAGGGAGCTCATGTAGGAGCAGGGTGGGGGGCTGCAGAGGGAAGGGAAGGTCAAAGAGTCACCAATGGGGACCAAGAAGGCAAATCAGGGAGGGATGGCCACCAGCTGTTCAGGGCCAGGCAGGGGGGTATAAAAAGAACTCCTGATTAAAGTAGTCAGCAAGGAAAAAAGGAAAAAACCTGGAGCTCATGCCCTTTGGCCTATTCCTATTCCTATCCATAATGCCACAGAAATCTGCAAAGACTAGAAGAAAATCAATACTGTCCCAGGCCATAGATTCAAGGTGAGCGTAGGCAGAGGGAGGCCAGCCCTACAACTGGAAATCACCCCAAGTCAAGATTCAGAAAGCAGAAAGTTTCTGAGGCATATACACAGATCCTATGAGTGAGATGTTAAGAATTGATACCAGCAGTGATCCTAAGAGCTACACAAGGCTACCTAAAATAAAAACCAGAAGGAGGCTGAAGGGAGGGTATAAAAAATTAAAAGAAAACAAATGTGAACTGCAAATGCCAGGGACACATCATTCAGTGTCACCCACTGCTTTAACAGACTTGTCTTAATTCTCTCTAACCCACTGCAACAGTTCACATCCCAGCTTGCTGGCCTAGGCAATAGAACCTATAGGAAAGACTTAGGAGCCTGAGGCCCTACCAAGGGCCTCCACTCTGACACACTGTGGAGCACCTGTGGGCCAGCACCCTGCCAAGTTTTGTGGAGCCACATCAGAAACTGGGGTCAAAAGCCTGGATTCCAAGGCAGCAAGGCTGAAACAGCTCATTAACCTAACTGGAGGGCAGAGGGCAGCCTGGGTCCAGATCCTAATCCGAGTGCTGGTGAGACAGCAATTTTTATTTTCATTTTCTATGCTGGGTTTTTCACTTTTTCAGAATCTATTCACCAGAAATAGGATGGGGATTGTTTAAGACCCTTGGGAAATGTTACTAGGCAGCGGAAATCTGGTTTCCAAGGAGGAGACTTAACAGGCTATGCATGCTTATAGGCTCCACTGGAGGTCATCTTGCCCCACTCCTAATCAAGATCAAGAAGCCTACAGGATCAAGAACATGATATCCTGTCCTTTCAGCTCTTCTGGGAAGGAGATGCCATATCTTTCTATAGCCTTCAGTGGCAAGAAAGAGGTTAAACATGTCGTAACTTTTCTGAGCCATTGGTAACTAAAAAGGACACTCACCAATGTTGTCTACACAAGGGTTGGGCCTTTAGCTACTAGGACCTTAGGCTTCCTGGTGACCTGAATAAGAAAAAATAAATCTTCTCTAACTAGCTGATGTTTCAATAATCCCCATGTAGTACTGGAACGGAGCTCTCTTTATATGTCCTTTGAGTCAATCTGCTTGTTCATCCCTTCTTCACTCTTCAAATGCTGCAAACTTGCAGGGAGGGAGAGAGTAGGAGGTGCCCATCTGGCTCCCAGTGATATACACAAGACTACGCCAGCCCAGCCACAGAATGCAAACACCATGCTCGATGCCGTTGAGAAGCAATCCACGCCTCCCTGACTGGGGAAACGCACTCTCTGGCCTTGTACACAGTGCCAGAGAGCTCTGAGGAAAAACACAGAAACGTCTTTGAGATTAAAGCAGTGTGTTTCCTAAAGGATCAAAGGGGAAACTATGCTTAATTACAGCACTACGCTTGGTCCTGCTAGCAGAGGGGCCTAGATGTAAACTACATTTCTACCTCTGCATTACCTTCCTCCTTCTGACATCACTGTTTCTGTCAGAGGTCCCGCAGTTCTTTCATTCTCCTCGTCTCCCATGTTCCAACTCCTGGGGCCCTTCTGGACACTTGATCCAAGCTAGTACCACTCATTTCTGTGGATTCCACCTTTGGAGTACTTCTTCTCCCATCCCCTTCTCTCCCAATCCAACCACCTTCGAGCCTGAAGGAACCAGAAAGGTAATTTTGGCTGACCCCATTACTTTACAGCCCAACAGAGGCAAAATGATTTTTCTGAGGTCACTTACTGCAGTGCTGAGCTCCACGTTGCCTTTTAGAAACTATGGCTTTGTATTGTGTAAGTTGTTGCTACTAAAACTGGATCAGAAACTTTTTCCACTAAGGAATTAAAGGCTGATGATGATTCACTGTCTTCTCACTCAGGAGGATTTTGATTTCAACAATGCTAAAGGGGCCAAGGCACCTAATTTCAGATGCTAGCAAGCAGATAAGGCAGATTTGTTGGGTGGGAGGTGGAAAGGAGCCACCTTCCCCTACATCCCTGAAATCAGAATGTGTAATACCAGAAAATTACTGTAATAAAGTTGTAAACTTTGCTAAATAATTTCAGACAGGCCTGAAAAAGTTGTGATCTTTGCAAGGCTGCTGGGACACTCCATGGTGTCTATTCTACAAACCCTTTAGTAAGGACATCCGATTCTATAGTTTAGCTCTAGTCTCTTACCATAAACAAGGCCCAGACTCTTCTTCCACCTCACCTTAATTTCATTTATCCCTTTTCAGAGATGGCTCTAAAACCTACATTTTGGGGTTCTCACTAGAATATATGTTTCCTAAAATAATGTCTGGGATAATAAGGGCAGTCATCTTGTTGTACCTTGCCTTCTCAGGCCACATCTAGAACCAAGTGTTTGATTCAGGGTACCACATTTTAGGAAGGACACTGATAATCTAGAACACATCCAAACTATCCAGCCAGGAATGGCTCAATTGAAGGACCTGGGGAAGTTTAGCCTGTGGAGGAAAATGGGTGTCTTCAAATATCTAAAAAGCCATCTGCCATGTGGAAGAGGGATTAGGCTTGTTTTGTCTGGTCCCACGGGACAGACCTAGAAGCAATAGGTGGAAGTTCAGTGAAGCAGATTTAAATTACATTTAGGAAAAAAACTTCCTAACAATTAATGTTGTCCAAAAGTAGAACTAGCTGCAGACAGACAGAAGACCTTGGGAAGCAAGGAGTGGAAAGAAAAGCAGACTTGAAGTTAGAGGACCTTATCAGAAATCTAGCTTGACTGCTTGCTGCCTGTGGACCCCAGCAAAATCAGCTCACTTCTTCGAGACTTAGTTTCCTCATGTGTATAAAGACGGAGTTAGGCTCACTGGCCTCCAAAGCCCTTTCCAGCTTTGAATCTAGAGTCCTACATCCCACCATTCAAAGGACTGACATAGAAATTGGATGAGCACGTACCTGTCAGGAAAACTGTAGAGCTAAGGACAAGTGCATGAAGCATGATAAATGTCAAAGATCAGAGATTGAGATGTGGAAGGGGCCTGAGAGATCATCTAGTCCAAGAGCTTCATCTTACAGATGAGGAAACTGAGGGCTAGCCAAGTAAATTGACTTAATCGAGGTCACACCAGCAATAAGTGACCAGGAAAGTTATTAGAAGATCCCTGATCAAGTACAGGTTGGACAAGATGAATTCTGAGGATCTTTCCAGTGAGGAGAGTCTGTTCTTAGGATGCTCTCTTCTCTCACTCACTGCTGCCCCCAAATCCCTGGCTTTTTTTCAAAACAGCTCATCTTTACCTTTACCTTTTTCAAGAGGCTTCTCCTGGTCCCTTCAGCTGCTAGAGCTCTCACACGTAAAGCTGACTTTCTTTTCCTCAGCATGAATCTTGTCGGTATCTATGCATATATAAGTTTTTTCCCATGTTAGAATGTAAGTTTCCTGAAGGCAGGGACTCTCTCTTCCCCTTCCTTCCTTCCATTCTCTCTCTCTTTCTTTTTAAATCTTTGTATCTCCAATGCTTATCTAGCGTAGTTTGGCACATAGAAAGCACTTAATAACCGACCAAGAGCTTTGGACTTAATCTGTGTGGTTTAGAGAACTATATAGCTCACCTTTTCTCTTGGAACTTTTTTTGCCTATGTCACTGTGGTCAAACACCCCCAGAGGCTGTCTGGAATCCACCTGTATCCAACAAAGAAAAGAAAACTCTCCCTATACATATCACAAAGAGAGAAATCTGCATACCATATAAGTCACCTCAAAAGGCTTCTCATTAGGCACCCTGTTAATAACCAGCATTCATTTTCTGCAATGCCTATGATACCCCAATGTTGGCACTGATCTACAAGAAAGTAATTCGTTTAGATTGACGGGAAAAAAATGCTGTCATTTCCATTTCCATTACAAAACATGTCAATGCAGCAGAACATTTTGATTGAACATTCTGCCCTCCATCCAAATAGCAGCTGATCAGCTTACACAGGGACAAATAGTTTAGCAATTCAAGTAAGCAGCTTTGTTTTTTCCTGAGGCATGAAGAGTATGGTATAAGAAAGGAATTTTAAGTGCACAAAAATGACGAGCATTTGGAACATCTTTTCAGAAAAAGTAAAATGCCTCTAAGCATTCTGTTTACATGTGGCTTACACACCAATCATGTATGGAGCCATCTGTATCCCAGTTACATGTGTATGTTTCTCAATTCAAGGCCTCCTCAGAGAACCCCTGGTAGCAATGATTGAGTACAGGTTTGAGGGCAGCCTCCAAAGAGGAGCTGCCTCAAAAAATAGGAAGTGGCTCACTTCCGGGCCACAAGCTTTGGGGGCTACAGAAACTCATAGAGACTATCTCCTAAGGAAGGTGCATAGCCTCACAACCTACACTGATGGAGAAAGCACATGATGAAATTACAGGTGCTTGAAATAAGTGTGTGTGTGTATCATGTGGCCACAGTAGACTGACTATAGATTCCTTGAATTATTAACACTTAAACTAGTATGGTGGCAGTAGCAGCAGAGTCTATGCCTTCTGTAAGGTTCTCATACTCTGAGTCCCTAGCCTAATCCTTTGCATATCACAGGTGAGCACTGTTAAAAAATTAAATGGGATGAGAATCATAAGAGAGGCCCTGGGACAGGCAGCTAGACAGTACTGTAGAGAGAGCACTGGACCTAGAATCAGGAAGGCCTGAATTCAAATCTGAGATGGGTGAGCCTGGGCAAGTCACTTAACCTGTCTGCTTCAGTCTTCTCAACTGTACAATGGCATAATAATAGCACCCACCTCCCAGAGTTGTTGGGAGAATCAAATGGGATCATAGGTAAGCCTTAAAGTGCTACTTAAATGCTAGCTATTATTACTAATGCTTACTTACTAGCTGTGTGACCCTGAGGAAGTGGCTTGACTTCTCTGGGCTTTAGTTTGCTCATCTGTAAAATGATAAGGAGGCTGGCCTAGATGGTCTCTACGTTCCCAGTTTTACTCGTGTGCCATCCTAAGTTAACTGTCATAAACTGGATTTGGACTCAAAAACTAGACTTGAATCCTAGATCTACCTAACTGCTAGGAATCTGGACAATCCCCACCAGGACTAGGTGTTGGCCTAAATCAGGAGTGGGTAACCTGCAGCCTCAAGGCCACATGTAGCTGCAGGTTCCCCATCCCTGGTCTAAATGATCTTATGATTTCTGATGAATCTCCTAGCCTCCCTGGGCCTCAGTTGATGCACCGAAATATTATATGCACAATGGCTCCTGTCCTTGAAAGGATGCTGTGAAGATATGTAAAAAAAAAAAAAAACCAAAAAAAAAACAAAAAAAAAAAACACTGAAGAGTTCCGGAAAGGGAAGAACTCTTTCAAATCCAAGCCCTAAAAGAAAAAATGCTTCAGGAAAGAACATGAGTCAAGATGTCAATTATTGAAGAGTCCTTCAGGTTGAAAAGACAGGCCCTTGAAAAGCCTCCTGTATCCCACAGCCACAGCCCTTCCTTTCAAGGACCAGAAAGAGCCAGGTCCCCCATTGCAATTACTCTGTCTATTCCGTCTCTGGAGCCGTGCAGGTGTGGCCACAACCAGCAAGTCCCAGCAAGTTTCCACTCCACC
Source organism: Petaurus breviceps papuanus (assembly GCF_028583685.1). Lineage (NCBI taxonomy): Eukaryota > Metazoa > Chordata > Mammalia > Diprotodontia > Petauridae > Petaurus > Petaurus breviceps. The sequence continues at coordinate 32,581,217 of NW_027187372.1, read as the reverse complement.
CAGGCTCCACAGTATTCAGCTTCCTCAGAGATGAGTATGGGCAAAGGAGTTTTAATGAGCTGTTAATGGTTTAAGTATCCAGGATGATAGGAGTACAAGATAAGACCTTAAGGCATTTTAATTAATAAGAATAAGAGTGAAACTACTTAAGGACCTATCCCACCCCAATGAAAAAGATCATACACTGAAAATGGAAGGATATCAACTTCCAATATGTAATCTAAGACTGGAATATTATTGCTCCCTTTCTCCAACTAGGACCTCACTCACACATTTCTAAAAATTCAAAAAATATTTATTAAGGGTCTACTATATGCAATGTTCTTCCTGACAGACAAGAGTACACAAAGTTGGAAGATGACAGGACCCCCTGCCACCAAATAGGATACCCTAACCAGTGGTAGTGGCAGGATAGAAAGAAGAATGTTGTTTTTTTAAGATAAAGAAAAAATCCAAACAAAATGTACTGAGAAAATTAAAGGAGAGAGAAGTTGTTTTAACAGGGGGATTAAAGAAAGCTTCAGAGAAGCAGTCTCATCTGAGCTGGGCCTCAAAGGAAAAGAATGAAGCCAACAGGTGGCAATGGGGAGGGGAAGAGCCTACATGAATGCCCAGATGTGCCCAGATTGACTTTGGAAGTTGAATGAGTAAGGGGGAATAATGTGTAATAAGGCTGGAAAGGTAGGCTACTCAGGATGGCAGATTAAGGATTTATTTTTTCCTATAATAATGACCCATCAAGATACATTATAAGGTTTACAAAGCACTTGCACAACTCTGCAAGATAAGCAATGTAAATATTGTTATCCCCATCTTCCAGATGAGAAAACTGAAATTCTGAGGGGTTAAGAGATTTGCCCAGGATCATATAGCTAATAAGTTTCAGAGCCAGAACTTAAACCTAAACATCCAATTTCCTAGTCCCCAAGGCTTTTTCTCCTATAATACAAGTGCAAGAGAGAATCCCTTAGGGTTTCTGAGCAAGAGGATGATACAGTAAGGCTTGGGCACTGTGAATACTATTTCGGCGACTGTATAAAAGGACAGACTGGAACGACCAGTGGCAGGGACGAGAGCTTAAGAGAATACCACACTAGTCCAGGTAAGGGGTAATTAAGGCTTAAACTGGTATGATGTCAGTGGGAGTACTAAAGAAAAGGATGGATTCCTAAAGAATTCTGGGTTTTACAGGCTGATTATGAAAATGATCTTTTTCCCACAGAAAATGGTCTCCCACATCCTTCTATGGAATCTCCCAGGGCAGGAAAGAGAGCATGGGCATGATTCTGTGGACCTCTATTTGACAGGATGCGACAGCTGATCAGATAGGGGAGGCTGGGGAGTAAAGGACAACGCTGCATTTTTCCTTTCAAAGAATCTCTAGGGAGGACATTCAGAGCCACCCTTGGTAACAAGACCTGTCTGATAGCTATCTCATCACTGTTCTTCCAAATGCCAACCCTAAATCCTGCTTGTTGCAGAGCTCAGGTCAGCTTTAATCAGCACATGGTTTGAAGGTGACCATATTAAAAAGGTGCCATTTAACTGCAACTAGTTTTAAGTAGGATTTTCACTTAGTAGAGGGCTTTTGGAAAGAAAGCTCTGAGGTCCTCATGCTTTAAGGAAAAAATCCTATTAATTAACTAAGTAAAGGCGAGTTAGAATGGAATGCCTTTCTCAGATGGCATAAAGGGCTTTGGATCTTTAAAAATATAGTAGCCTTAAAAGAATCAGTCCTACATGTGATAGGTTGGGCAGTTCTAACACTTGTTTCTCTTTTGTTCAAGATTGCCAAAAGCAAGCCTGATTTCCTATGCCTGGGCTGAAGCAATCATTTCACATTAGAGTACAGTATCCCTGAAGTAGACATACAAAAGGATTTTAGCTTCCTCTCTCCTCCTTGAGATTATGAAAAATATTCTGCTCAGATGTTTAGGTAGCTACTAAGTTAAAAAAATAAGTAAATAAAAGATTCTGGGATACTCAGTGAAAATGGGTTTTGAAGAAATAAAAAGGGTTTTGTTATTAAAATTTTTAATTGTATTTCATTTTTCCTCCAATTGCATGTCAGCAATTTTTAGCATTCATTTCTACAAGACTTTGAGTTCCAAATTTTTCTCCCTCCCTCCTTTTCTAAAAATGGTAGGCAATTTGATAAAAGTTATACATGTGCTATCATGTAAAACATTATTTCCATATTAGTCACAGTTACGAAAGAAGAAACACATCAAAAGAAAATAAAACAGGAAAAAGAAAAAAGTGAAAAAAATATTCTTCAATCTGCATTCAGAGTTCATCAATTCTTTATCTGGATGTGAGCATTTTCCTTCATGAGTCCTTTCTAACTGTCTTAGATCAATGTGTTGCTGAGAAGAGCTGAGTTATTCATAGCTGATTACACAATATTGCTGATACTGCATATAATGTTTTACAATTCTGTTCATTTCACTTTGCATCAGTTCATACAAGTCTTTCCAGGTTTTTCTGAAATCTGCCTGTTCATTTCTTAATGCACAACAGTATTGCATTACATTGATATGCTATAGCTTGGTCAGCCATTCCCCAACTGATGGACATCCCCTCAATTTCCAGTATTTTGCCATCACAAAAAGGGCTGCTATAAATATTTTTGCACATATAGGTACTTTTCCCCTTTTTATTATCTCTTTGGGATACAGACATAGTAGTGGTATTGCTGGATCAGAAGGTAGGCACAGTTTGGCTGTCCTTTGAACATAGTTCTAAATTGTTCTCCAGAATGGTTGGATATAAGTTCACAACTCCACCAACAGAGCAGCAGTGTCCCAATTTTCCCACATCCTCTCCAACATTTATCTTTTTCCTATTTTGTCAAGATTAGCCAATCTGATAGGTGTGAGGCAGTACCTCAGAGTTGTTTTAATGTGCATTTCTATAATCAAAAGTGATTTTGAGCACTTCTTTATATGCCAATAGGTAGCTTTGATTTCTTTGTCTGAAAATTGTTTGTTCATACCCTTTATCAATTGGGGAATGGCTTGAATACTTATAAATTTGATTCAGTTCTCAATACATTTTAGAAATAAGGCCTTTATCAATACTACTTGCTATAAAGATTGTTTCCCAGCTTTCTGCTTTCCTTCTAATCTTGGTTTCAATGGGTTTGTTTGTATAAAAGTTTTTTTTATTTTAATATAATCAAAATTAACTATTTTTACATTTTGTAATGTTCTTTATCTCGTTTGGCCATGAATTCTTCCTTTCCCCATTGGACCTGTCAGATAGACTATTCCTTGCTCTTCTAATTTGCTTATGGTGTCACCCTTTATGTCTAAATCATGCATCCATTTTCACCTTATCTCGTATATGGTGTGATATTTTAGTCTGTATCTAGCATATGTCCTTTGTTTTCCAGTTTTTCCAGCAGTTTTTATCAAATAAGTTCTTATCCAAAAGGCTGGGGTCTTTGGGTTTATCTAAGTTACTATGGCCATTCACTACTGTGCCTTCTGTATCAAAATCTATTCCACTGACCTACCACTTAGTCAGTACCTGATAATTTTGATGTTTACTGCTTTATAATATAGTTTTAGATCTGGTATTATTAGGCTACCTTCCTTTGTATTTTTTTTTCATCAATTTCCTTGATATTCTTGACCTTTTGTTCTTCTGAATGAATTTTATTGTTATTTTTCCTAGCTCTATCAAATAATTTTTTGGTAGTCAGATTGATATGGCACTAAGTAAACTAGTTTAGGCAGAATTGTCATTTTTATTATATTGGCTCAGTCTACCCATGAGCAACAGATTTTTTTCCAATTGTTTAGATTTGACTTTAATTATGTGAAAAGTGTGTTATAATTGTGCTCATATAGTTCCTGGGCTTGTTTTAGCAGGTAGACTCAAGCATTTTATATTGTTTATAGTTATTTTAAATGGAATTTTTCTTTCTATCTCTTGCTGCTGGGCTTTGTTGGTCATATAAAGAAAAGCTAATGATTTATGTGGTTTATCTTATATCCTGCAACTTTGCTAAAGTTGTTGGTTATTTCAAGTAATTTTTTAGTTGATTCTCCAGGGTTCTCTAAGTATACCATCACATCATCTGCAAAGAGTGATAGGTTTTTTCCTTCACTGCCTATTATAATTCCTTCAATTTCTTTTTCTTCTCTTATTGCTATAGCTAACATTTCTAGTACTATACTGAATAACAGTAGTGATAATGGGCATCCTTGACTCATCACTCATCTTACTGGGGGGAAGGCTTTTAGCTCATTCCCATTACAGATAATGCTTGTTTATGGTTTTAGACAGATACTGTCTATCATTTAAAGGAATGCTCCCTTTATTCCTATGCTCTCTAGTGTTTTTAATAGGAACAGGTGCCGTATTTTGTCAAAAGCTTTTTCAGCATCTATTGAGATAATCCTATGATTTCTCTTGGTTTTGTTACTGATATGGTCAATTATGTTGATAGTTTTCCTAATACTAAACCAACCCTACATTCCTGGTATAAATTCTACCTGGTCATAGTGTATAATCTTTTTGACATATTGCTATATTAGCTTTACTAGTATTTAGTTCAAAATTTTTGCATCGATATTCATTAGGGAAATTGGTCTACAATTTTCTTTCTCTGTTTTACCTCTTCCTGGTTTAGTTATCAGCACCATATTTGTGTCATAAAAGGAATTTGGTAGGACTCCTTCAACTATTTCTCTAAATAGTTTATATAGTATTAGAATTCATTGATCTTTAAATGTTTGATAGAGTCACTTGTGAACCCATCTGGTCCTGGGGATTTTTTCTTAAGGAGTTCATTACTGGCTTGTTCAATTTCTTTTTCTAAGATAGGGTTATTTAGGCATTCTATTTCCTGATCTGTTAATCTGGGTAATTTATGCTTTTATGAATATTCAATGATTTTGCTCAGACTGTCAGTTGGGCAAAATATTTCCCAATAATTGCTTTAATGTCTTCTTCATTGGTGTGATTTCACTCTTCATTTTTGATTTTGGGTATTTGGTATTATTTTTTTAATCAAATTAACCAATGGCTTATCTATCTTATTGGTTTTTTCATAAAATCAGATTCTAGATTTATTTATTAGCTCAATAGTTTTTGGTTTGGTTTGGTTTTTTTACTTTTAATCTTATTAATCTTACCTTTGATTTTCAGGATTTCCAATATGTGCTCAAATGGGGGTTTTTAATTTGTTCTCTTTCTAGTTGTTTTTAGTTGTACGCTCAATTCATTGATCTATTTTGTTGATGTAAGAATTGAGAGAGAGAAATTTTCCCCTAAGTACTACTTTGGCTGCATTCCCATAAATTTTTTTCATATTATCTCATTATTGTCATTCTTTTTAGCAAAATTACTGATTACTTCTATGATGTTATTTGACCCACTTATTCTTTGGATTAATCTATCTTTCCACTTTTTGTTGAATGTAATTTTTATTGCATTATAATCTAAAAAGAATACATTTAATACTTCTGCCTTTCTACATTTGATCTTGAGGGTTTTATGCCCTAATACATGGTCAATTTTTGTGTAGGTGTCATTGAGAAAAAGGTATATTATTTTCTGTTCCCATTCAATCTTCTCCAAACATCTGTCATATCCAACTTTTCTAACATTCTATTTACCTCCTTTCTTTTTTGTTTATTTTTTGGTTGGAGGGAGAGGTTGAGGTCTAGTATAAATACTATTACAATTTTGCTGTCTATTTCTTCCTGTAACTCACCTCTCTTTTAAGAATTTGGATGCTATACCACTTGGTGCATACATGTTTAGTATATTGATGTTGCTTCATTCTCCGTAGTTTCCTTCCTTATCCCTTTTAATTAGGTCTATTTTTGCTTTTCTCTCAGAAATCAGGATTGCTACCCCTGCTTTTTTTTTACTTCAGCTGAAGCATAACAGATTTTGCTCCAGCCCCTTACCTTTACTCTGTGTGTATCTTTCTGCTTCAGGTGTGTTTCTTTTAAACGACATATTGTAGAATTCTGGTTTTTGATCCACTCTATTATCCTCTTCCATTTTATGGGAGAGTTCATCCCATTCACATTCACAGTTATGATTACTAACTGTATATTTCCCTCCATTATATTTTTCCTCCTATTTATCTTCTCTCCCCTTTCATCCTCTCCCTCCTCACCAGAGTTTTGCTTCTATCACCTCCCTCAATCTGCTCTCTCTTCTAGCAGTCCTCCCCCCCACTTCCCTGTCATATAAGATAGATTTCTATATTCAACTGATTATGTATATTATTCCCTCTTTGAGCCAATACTAATTAAAGTAAGATTCAAGCAATGCCCATTGCCCACCCTTCATTTTCCCCTCCACTATCTTGCCTCTTCATGTGAAATAATTTACCTCATTTTACCTCTCCCTTCCTTCTGCTTCCAATGTAGTCCTCTTTCTCGCCCCTTAATTGTTTGTTTATGTCATTCCCCAAAATTCACCTTAAACCCATACCTTCTATCTATGTATATTTCTTCTAGCTGTAAGATTAGTGATACAATTTTTAAGAATTACAAGTATCATCTACCCATGTAGAGATGTAAACAGTTTAGCTCTACTGAATCCTTTATGTTTTCTTTTTCCTTTTTATCTGTTTATGCTTCTCTTGAGTCTTGATATTGGAGATCAAATTTTTGGTTTAAATTTAATCAAAATTTTGGTTTAAGACCAGAGTCTTTCTCTTATGAAAGCTTGAAGTTATCTTATTTCATTGAATGACCATTTTTTCCCTTGATATATTATGGTTAATTTCACTGTATAAGTGATTCTTGGTTGTAGACCTAGCTCTTTTGCCTCCTGGAAAATTATGTCCCATGACCTCCAATCTTTTAATGTTGCATCTGCTAAGTCCTGTGTAATACTGACTGTGCTTCTTGATGTTTAAATTGTTTCTTTCTGGCCATCTGAAGTATTTTTATCTTGACCTGATAGTTCTGAAATTTGGCTATGATGTGCCTTGGAATTTTTATTTCAGGATCTCTTTCCTGAGATGAGTGGTGGATTCTTTCAATGTCTATTTTACCCTTCTGGTTCCAGGATATCAGGGCAGTTTTCATTGATAATATCTTTTTTTTTTTTTGGAAGGGGTGAGGTAGGGCAATTGAGGGTAAGTGACTTGCCCACGGTTACACAGCTAGTTTTTGTGATAAGTGTCTGAGGCCAGATTTGAACTCAGGTCCACCTGACTCCAGGGCTGGTGCTCTATTCACTGCACCACCTAGCCGCCTCTTCCTTGATAATATCTTGAAAGATGCTGTCCAGGTCCTCTTTTTGATTATGGCTTTCAGGTAGTCCAATGATTCTAATATTGTTAACCCTGTATCTATTTTCCAGGTCATTTGTTCTTACTGTGAGGTATTATTTTACATTTTCTTCCATTTTTTCATTCTTCTGAATTTGATTCTTGATGTCTCATAATGAGAGTCATTAGCATCCACTTGCCCAATTCTAACATTTAAGGAGTTTTTTTCCTCAATTAGCTTTTATACTTTCTTTCCTACTTGGTGAATGTACTTTTTAAAGAGTTGTTTTCTTCAGTGGATTTTTATAGCTCCTTTTCTATTTGGCCAATTCAACTTTTTAAGCAGTTGTTTCTTTTTCCAAGCTGATGACTCTATCTTCCTAATTTTCTTGTATCACTCTCATTTCTTTTCCCAATTTTTCTTTTACCTCTCTTAAAGGCTTTTTAGGCTCCTTTTTGAGCTCTTCTATGAGTTCTTTCTGGGCTTGAGACCACTTCCTGTTTTCCTTTAGGGTTTTACCTATAGGTGTTTTGACACTATTTTCTCCTTACGAGTTTATCTCTTGATCTTCCCTGTCACCATAATAACTTTCTGTGGTCAGATTCCTTTTTTGCTCAAATTTTTTGGTCTTTTTCTTTTCTTTTAAATTTGAGCTCTGTACCTGGGGTGAAAGGAGCACTGTTTCAGGCTTCTTGTGCCAGCGGTTACAGGCCTTGGCTATTTACCTGGTGCTGCACTGATGTTACCCTGAGGCCCACAAGGGACCCTTATGTCTGGTGCTTTGCTGAAAGGGTAGGATAGGGGTTGGCTGGTGCTTCTGGAATCTACAGGGGTCTGGAAGTTTCCCTGATGCTGCTCTGGGGTCCTAATGGTAGAGTCTGGTATGTGCTGAGGCCGGTGAGGGGTTTCTACATTTCTCCAGGACACACTGAAGTATGTATGTGGCAGTCTGGCCACTGGCAGCTGCTTGTTTGCCCAGGGCCATACTGAAGCACATAGTGTTTCTTAGAGCTGGAGTCTGACTTGGGCTATGTTGAGGCACAGGGGGAGGGAGGGTTTGTCTGCTGTCAGCGTTTGCCTGATCCACTGAAACAGGGCTTGGGCTCTACTGTTTGCTGAAGTGGGGCTTGCTGCTGACTTGCTGGGATGCTTTCTGTCCTGGACTGTGCTCCCTTTTTACCTAAGACAGACTTTTCCTGCCCATCTTCCAAGTTTCTTGAGCTCCAAGATTGTTTCACTTTGTCTTTTTGCTGGTTCTGCTGTTCCAAAATTTGGTTTGGGGGCACTATTTTATGGTTGTTTGGAGGAGAATATGGGAAAGTTATGGTGATTTACTGCTTACTCCACCATCTTGGCTCCCAGAAGTTCCTGTTATTAAATCTGTATGCAGAACTTGTCAAAATTGTGTGACAGCAATTTGATCTTGGAGTGGGACAAATAAGAGAAAAGCATTTGGTTCTCTCTGAAGTGGAATGTCACTTCAGGTATGACACAGAACAAATTCCCAATGACTGTCCCAAGAATAACCGAACCAGAGCTAAAAGGGACCTCAACAAGTTCACCTTGTTAATTATATCCAACACTGCCTGAAAATCTCTTTGTTTAGTTGGGAGATTTTTATTGTAAATATGCTCATTAAGATTTTTTTTCTTTCTTATTTCTGTCAGTGACCCATCACCCAAGCATGGGACCCCAGGGTTATGTTGGACTCTTCCCCTTCATTGGTGTAAGAGGCTACTTAAAACTGAGAAGTAAAGAGGGCAGAGGAGAGAATTCTGGGGAAGGCTTCAAGAAGAGGAAATGCATCTAGCCAAGTATACAGAGAAGAGGAAGGAGGATGAGGTGTCTTGAAAGCTAAGGCAATATGGTATAGTGGAAGGCGCACTAGGCTGGGGAGGCAGAGGGCCCCAGGAATAAGTCTGATACTTTCTAGCTATGCAACCCTGGTCTAGAGCTCTTTGGGTTTCAATGACCTCATCTGTAAAATGGGCATACAACTGCTGGTCCTACCTACATCACAAGGCTCCTGTGGGAAAAGCTGTAATAATAATAATAATAATAACAGAATAATAATAAACAACTCTCATTTATGCAAGAGGTCTGCAAGTGCTTTTCCATACATTATCTCATTAGATCCTATGGGGACTGAGAAAAGGCCCCCTCCCTGGCCTCCCACATCTAATTACGAAGTCCTCACTACCTTCCCAAGACTTATCTCCAAGTACCTTCCATCATGTGCACTACAGTCCAGCCAAACAGGATAACTGACTGTCCTTGACATAGCTCTTTTCCTAAGCCACTCCCTCTGCCTGGAATGCTCTCTCCCTCCATCTCTACCCATCTTTAAAACACTGCCTCACTGCTGGAACCTTCCCTGATGTTTCCAATCAGAAATACTTTTTTTTTTTCCAGGGCCCTATGGCTCCCTCACATTCCTATTGCATTCTATTCTGTATTTCAGTTATTGAATAGTTCGTGTGTCAAACTCATCCCCATCATAAGCGCCTTCCCTTAGTGCCCAGCAGAGTGATTTGAACAAAGAAAACACTTCATAAATGGTCACTGAATGAATGAATGAATGCAGTGTCAATGAGTTGGGTTAAAATAGCCTTTTCAAAAGTGGTCCCATTGCGAAGGGGAAGCCTCCACAGAGTTCAGATGTGCTTCCTGTGACTTAGACTCTGTGGCAAGGGTGGATCTATGCTATTTACAAGTATGCCTTGCTCCAATATCATGCATGATAAATAAGCACAAGAAACCAGCTTGCTATAATGGAAAGAACATTGGTCATGGGATCAAAAGACCTGGATTCAAATCCTACTTCTGCTTCTTACTATTTGTGTAACTTTAGGGCAAGTCCCTTCAACTCTCTGGGCTTCAGTTTGCTCAGCTGTAAAAAGAGAGCCAAGGCAGCTAGGTGACCAGGCCTATAGCACATGAGGCCTGAAGTCAGGAAGACTCATCTTCATGAGTTCAGATCTGGCCTCCAACACTTATTAGCTGTGTGATCCTGGGCAAGTCACTTAACCCTGTTTGCCTCAGTTATGTCACCTGTAAAATGAGCTACAGGAGCAGCTAGATGGCACAGTGAATAGAGCACCGGCCCTGGAGTCAGGAGGACCTGAGTTCAAATCTGGCCTCAGATACTTAACAGTTACTAGCCCTTGTGACCTTGGGCAAGTCATTTAACCCCAATTGCCCTCCAAAAAGCAAAAAAACAAAATGAACTAGAGAAGGAAATGGCAAACTACTCCAGTATCTTTGCCAAGAAAACCCCAAATGGGGTCAGGAAGGCACCAAGAGTCAGACACAACTGAAAACAAACAACTGAACAACAACGAAAAGGAGAGGCTTGGATGAAATGGTTGATAAGGTGGTTCCCAGTTCTAAAGTTCTGACCCAGATTCCATCAACCAAGGTGACAGGTGAAGTTCAATGACCCTGCTGTAAGGAATGAATTCATCAGACTTGCTCAATATCATGACTGAAAATCGATTTTTCCCCAAGTGTAACTTAGAAAGTTACTCTAGACTCCAATGCAGAAGTCCTCACCAAACCACACAGCACTACAAAAACATGTGCACCCATTACATTACAAGGCAATTCCAATCTCCTTAAAACCAACTAAAAGGTATTCAAATGAAGATAATCAGCCACTCCCTGTGGCCCCACACCCCGAAAGAGCTACACCCAGTTACATTCAACTGAACCCAGCCTTTCCCACTGCTCCCTTATTCTTAAATCTTCTGTTAACTCTTTGTTCTGTTACCCTTTCTGTAACTCTTCTATTAAAACATTCTTCCAAGTTTCCAGGTGTCTATTTAGGAAAAGAAGGGAAAAGGTTGTTTGTTTTGCTGAGTTTCACAGTCATCCAATGCCTTTCTTCCACCAGAGAAAGGGCAGCCTCCCACATCTTTCCACAAAACTTCAGAGACCAGGGAAGGAAGGAAGTTTAACAATGGAGACTGTCAGTTCAAAATTCACATTTTTCCACTCCCTGCTTCACAGCCCTATGTAGGGGATGAGGAGAGAAACTTCTATTCAGTCCCAGATCATAAAATACCCTTCAAAGGAACCCATTTCTGGAATTGAAATGTAGAGAAGCAGCAAAGAGGCCAGTTATTTACCATTTACATTAGGTTGTGCTCTTATCTTACATTTATGCATTCTTCAACATTTACTAGCTTTTGTGGGAGGGAAACCAGGACAGCCTGGATGAAGGAGATCTGGGGGTCAATGACATCCAAAACTACTTACTAACATCTCCTACATTTCTAAAGCCAACCTTACATCATCTTCTCCAAATTGGCAGCCTTCTGCCAATGACACTATCATTAATAAGTCACTCAAACTCCAAAGTCATCTCTTGAACCTTCCCTTTCCTTGAACCCCCACATACAATCTCCCAGTTGAGAATTTAACAAATATTTATTAAGCACCTAGTACTTGACAGGCAACCATGCTGGACGATGGGATGCAATGATGAACGAGAAAAGAACCCTACCATTTAGAAATAAAAGCACATAGGACAGGCGAAGTGTGCTCAGAGAGATCTGCAAGGAGAAGGTCTTCTGACAGGAGGGAGCTGGCAGCCCTGACTCAGACAATGGTCCAGGCAGAGTGTATGACGGGAACAAAAGCACATGAAGTGGGATAGTTTGGTGTCGGATTATGGGTGGCTTTGGATGACAAGGTTTGGCGTTGGACTTTATTCCATGGGCAATAGGAAGCATCACTCCTCATACTTAGTCCTTCAATTACTTGAAAACAAAAATAGAATATGCTCCAAGAAATTTGAAAATGGGAAAACAAAATTATGGCATGTGAACACAACACAACATTGCTGTGCCAAAGGAATGCTAAAAGACATTCTGAAGTGGTAGACTGGCAGCTGACCTCTACAGACCAGGAGAACAGGGTTCAAGTCCTACCCCTCATACACACTGGCTATGTGAACTAGGCAAGATATTAACCTCTCAAATGCCCCCAGGAAATTCTCTAAAACAATATAAACTTCAGCACAGTTGCCAATCTGCATTGAATTTCTTCAAGGGACATTTTCTTCACCAAGAAAATCACAGGGCTATACTGAATGAATGAATGAATGAATAAAAAGAAATGAATATGAAGAATTCATAAAAACATGGAACTACTTGTATAAAAGGATAAAGAATTAAAAAGCAGAGACCAAATAAACATGTACATAATGGCTAGAAGGATATAAGTCAAGCCAACAAGGAGAACAGATAAAATTCTGATCAAATACAAGTCAACATCAGTACTTTATCTCTGTTCATAATCAATAAACTAATTGTATGGGAGGGACTTTGGGGGGCATTTGTATTAAAATATTATATGAAAACAAAATGTATCAGTGCATATTTTTAAAGTTTAAAAAAATAACCAAAATTATCTATCAAATTCCCCCTAAGTCTTTACATCCCCAAATCCTACCATGTGACATAAACTTAAAGGATCTTCCAGCCAATCAACATCTTTTTTAATCTAGACTCTGTCATCCAACATGTCAGTTACCTTACTTACCTTGGTCATCTATGTCTTCATCAAAGTCATTGATAAAAAGTATTAAACAACACAGGCTGAAGGTCAGATCCCTGTCATGTCTTAATTCCAAGTTGCCTCCAACCCATTAGAGACTATTCTTTGAGTCCAGTCATTCAACCAGTCCTCAAACCCATTTGACTGTACTGTCTTCTATCTTATATATAAAAGCATAAGAGACTGCCAAATGCTTTGAAGAGACTGCCAAATGCTTTGATAAAATCTAAGTGAAAACTTCCTTTTGACATGGACCCCCTTTGGTGAGATGATGGAAGCCCATGGGACCCTTCTCAGAATAATGCTTTTAAATGCATAAAATAAAATATGTAGGACTACAAAGGAAACCAATTGTACTGAAGTATAGTTATCAAAATATTTTTAAAAAACAAGTCCACAGACCCCAGGTTAAGAAGCCCTTATCCCCTCTAAAATATCTATAGCATTACCAGTCAAAATGGGAAATTAGGTTCATCTGGCATGATCTTTTCTGGATAAGGCAACCCAGGCTTTCTGTGATCACTACTTCCTTTTCTAAATGGTCACTCTCCACCCCTTTGATAATAAATTCTAGAATTTTGTTAGGAATAGAAGTCGAGCTCACTGACCTACTGTTTACAGACTCTACTCTTTTCCTTATTTTGAAAACTGAGACAGCATTTCCTTGTAACACCTCTCCCATTCTCCACATCTTTCAGAGCTCACTGACAGTAGCTTTACAGCCATGTCTGCCAGAGATTTGTTTGGAGTTTTTGCCTTTTTTTTTTTGGAGGGGGGAAGGTAGGGCTATTGGGGTTAAGTGACTTGCCCAAGGTCACACTGCTAGTTTTGTGTTAAGTGTCTGAGGTCGTATTTGAACTCAGGTCCTCCTGACTCCAGGGCTGGTGCTCTATTCAGTGCACCACCTAGCTGCCCCAATATTGTCCAGCATGTATATTCTCTTTTTTTTTTTCCACCAGAATTTTCAATGCCCTAGGATGGAGTTCATTTTCTCTGTGCTGTCTTGAACCCATCAGTAGAATGCAATCTACTCCAGAGCTCCTTTTGCTTCTGTAAACTCTGTACCTGGTAGAGTAGCTCCTTGTACACAATACACACTTAAGGAATGTCTGCTGAATTGAATGGAATTGAGGGCAACTGTTTCAAAACCATTATTTTAAAAGATGAAGTTAAGCCCCTCACGAAATGAAAAGACTGGCCCCAGGTCACATGGATGGATGAGAGAAGACAACCTTAGTTCCTCAGATTTCAAGGACAATGGTCTCTCTGCCACTGTATGACTCTGGACAAGTCACTTGGCTTCTCTGGGCCTCAGTTTCCTACTTTATAAAATAAGGAAGCTGGACTGGATGACTTCAGCTCCAGATTTGTGATGTTATCCTCTGTGATAATTCTCTTTCAGTACTGGGCTCACAGCAGATGTTCAATAAATACTTCTTGATTGGTGGATATATCATGTGGAACACTGGCAATTCATTTGGTTTGAGAACGTATGCTAATACCGTGCAGGGCCCTGATCACCTTGTCTCTAGATCCAATATCCTGGGACACAAGGGAAGACACTAGATTAACCCCGATAATCCTTACAACAAAATGTAGGGCCATGAAGAACAGTATATTTTGAGATTTGAAAGGTACTCTAGGTAAGCACCATCCTAGGATATACTTCTACAGTCAGCTGTCCTGATTAACAGTAAGATATACCAGCACTTTAAGGAGCCGGGAAATGAGGTAGGGAGAAGAGATGGGGAAGGGCACCACAGTGGCCAGAAGCCAACCCCTTGGGGCTGGGTGGAAGAAAAAAAATGTCATCAGCAACTAACCGCCTCCATCTGTCCCCTCCCAATCTCTGTCCACTGGACTAGAAATATAAGTGTAGGGGGTGTGGTAGCAGCAGCTGCTGAAAAATGAGTGAGTTGAACATCACCCTTCCTTTTTTATCCTACCTCAAGCCCTGGGTGTAGATTAAACAATAGTAAAAAATCTTCAGAACTTTTAAGACTGTAGGTCACTGGAAAAAGAGGCATAGAGAAGTGATGGCAACCTCTTCTCTCAAGAATTTTAGGAAAAGCACTGACAGTCTCATTTCTGGAATGATTTTTTTGCTAATGACATGTCTGTGAGATGGAAAAATATATTGTCAGCTTTCAACAGCATTAGATCTGAATCAGAAGACCTCAATTTGAATCCTGCTTCTACTCATTTTTTATGGCTGTGCCTTTGGGGCAGTGCCTTTAGCTCCCTGGGCCTCAGTTTCCTGATTTGCAAAATGAGGAGGCTACAAGAGATGGCCGCCAAAGCTCCTTTCGAGTCTAACATCTGTAACCCTAGTTTGGGAATTCTGTGACTCCACAGACATTTGACGTGGGTATGTGAGGGGTTCCCATGCCCTGAAGACAATGCCAACTCCTCTGCTCCCACTCCAAATAGTTTTCGAGCCCAAGAAAGCACAGCGATTTGCTGCTCCTCGTGTTATCGAGTAATTTTTCAAATTCTTACTCAATTACACATTACAGTCTTATCTACATCTCTGCAGGCCACATAGCCCTGCTTTCACATCATGCCCACTGTGCCTCTAGGACACAAGTATCACTCCCAAATAACTCCAGCTCTCATAAACATGAGATCGTTTTACATTAAGGTTTGCAGGAATGTGCCTTTTTCCCCCTCTTGGCGGAGTGGTAAGGGGAGGGTGGTTTGGAATATGAGGGTTAAAAATGAAGTTTCTGTTTCTGCTCCATCAATGATTAACTCTTTTGCTGCTGAATGCAGAATAGCTAAGATTTCTGAACTAGCAGTACTGTACCCCCAGGGCCAGAAGGACAGAAGAAAACAAACATGAAATAAGCACGCTTTTGCACACAAAAGGGCCCATGCTTATGAGAGCTGGAATTACGTGGGAGAGAGATTTGCATTCTGGAGGCAAATGTGAAGGCAGGATGTAAATGAAGTACTATGTTGTCTAAGGAAAGACACCAGCAAGATCTGGCCTTCTTAGGTGTGACTGGGAGTTTTCTACCGTAGTATTCATCTAGGAACAAGGTATTTCAAGTTGATGCTATGAATGGACTAAAAACATCTATTTCATGAACTTTGTGAATCAAACTAACAGATAAAATCTATACAAAATGCTTCAATGCTTGGAGTGAAATGCTGACAGGGCAAAGCTGAGATACTTACATCACCACAAATCACAGAATAAATGTGGAGATTAAGAGATAAGGTACAACTGACTCCAACAATCTCTGAGAAAACAAAGCCTGAAAACCCAAAGCAGGAGAGAGAACTAGGGGGAGTACAAGGTACCTCAGCGCCGGCGTCTGTCCTTCTCCTAGGGTAACTTCACATGTAAAGGCATTTCTACATAAAGAAAGCCACGTTCAACATGTATCTATGAAGACATATGTGTGTACATATGTATACACACATACACAAAAATCTATGTAATATGATTTTATATCTAAAGCCATTTCTATATTAAGACTTATTAGGCATATATAAAGATATATGTGGATATAAACACACATACAGACATATAATTTTATATATGAAAGCATTTTATATAAAGAAAGTCATATACACATATACATGAAGACATTGTGCATATATAAACACGCACACAAATATATCTCTATATACATGTAATTGTATGTATAAAGACATTTCTATATTAAAATGTGTATATACACATATAAATGTAATTATCTCTATAAAGGCATGTCTATATAGACATACCAGACATATATGAAGACATATATAAACACATATGTAAAGGTATTTCTATTTATATACATGCAGATATATAGATCTAGCTCTCTATATAGTGATATGTAGGTATATTTCTATCTCCATAATCTGTATAAGCTGGACTTGTGATGCATATAGGGAACTCCCAGTTAGGAAACAGTTTACCAATGTTGATCAGCAAATAACTACTCTGCAATTTTTAGTCTTAGAAAATCACCTAGGGCACTAAAGAACTTTACTGATTTGTCCAGGACACACAATGAACATGTGTCAGAGACGGAACTAATACCTAAGCCATCCTGACTGGCAAAACAGGTGTAAACTTAGAGCATACAGACAAATAAATATAGACACACATACCAGTATATACACACAGTGTGTAAATACAGCTGGATAAGATAAATGGACCTGGAAGCAGGAAAATCCGAGTTCAAATCTAGCTCATACGCTTTTTTTTCCTTTGGGGGGAGGCTATCGGGGTTAAATGACTTGCCCATAGGGGTGGCCAGGTGGCTCAGTGAGTAAGAGCACCGGCTCCAGTGTTGGGATGACCGGGAGATCGAATCCCAGGCTCAGACACTCAGCACCACAACCAGAAATAACTGGCCGTGTAACCTTGAGCAAGTTATTTAACCCCAATTGCTTTAAAAAAAAAAAAAGTAAAGTCTAAATGACTTGCCCAGGATCACATGGCTATTAAGTGTCTGAAACAGGATTCTAGTCTAGGTCTTCCTGATTTCCAGGGCCAGTGCTCAGTTACTGCACCACCTGGATGCCCCTTCCTCATATACTTCTTAGCTCTGTGAGCCTAGAAATGTCACAACCTCCTTCTGCTTCAGGGGCTTTATCTGTAAAATGGGGATAATAATAGCACCTACCTCTCAGAGCTGTTATGAATACAATAATATTTGTAAAGTGATTTGCAAACCTTAAAGCACAATATAAATGTTAGCTTTTGTTATTATTGCTGTTGCTACTATTATTATCATTATTACTACACCTATGGTTCCAAGGTACTTATTTAGAAGCAAAACAAAGGAATATTATCTTTTTCGTTCCTTGAAAATAAAAGCAAATACTACTGGTTGTGGGTACTAGAATAGTTCCTCACAATTCACACAGAAGCTACGTAGGCCAGTGAAATGATAGGATCATAGATTCAGGGGTGGAAAGACCCGAAAGGTCATCTGGTCCAACCCTGACATTTTACAGATAAAGAAACAGGCTCAGAAGTTCCATGATTTGCCCAAGGTTTCACAAAGACTAAGTGGTACAAGCAGCATTCAAATTCAAGTCTTCCAACTCCAAATCCAAAGCTCTTTCTACTGTGCTCTGCCTTCACGATTTTCTGGAATACTTCCAATTTTGAGAAAATAATGTACACTTTTAACAAGGCTTAGAAAAGGAATATTCTTTTTATGTTTGAATTTTGACTCAGAGGGGCGGCCAGGTGGCACTGAGAGTAAGAGTGCTGGCCCCGCATCGGAAGACCTGGGATTGGTTCCGGCCTCAGACACTCAGCACCCACACAAAAAAAATAACTGTCCGTGTAACCTTGAGCAAGTTATTTAACCCAGATTGCTTTAAAAAAAAAAAAAAGAATTTTGACTCAGCATAGAGCTCCCAGTTACACAGGGCTTTACAGTTTACAACATGCTGTCTATATAACAATCCTTTATGGTAGACAGGCAGAAAAATTAATTATTATCTCCATTTTACAGATGAGAAAACTCACACAAAGGGAGGATAAATGATTTACCTAGGTAGTATCACATAACTAGTAAGTGATGAAATTTGTTCAAATGTTGTTTGTTCATCCTTCATTCTCCAAAGAGGACATCATAAGGGCAATGTCTTGACTTGCTCCTGGATTGGACTGAAGTAAGGTAGAGCTGTGGCGAAGTCATCAGTCTCACTTTTTCCTCTGGAGCTCAAATCTTCTAATTCTATTATCAGTGCTCTTTGCATTACTATGCCAGTTAGTAGAACTAACTGGTATTAAAGAAGAACAAATGATCCAAAATGCTATCATGCTACCTTTAAGGAGGATCCCAAACCATTTCCACCATCCCACCTAGGTCTTACCTAACCTCCCTCCTAAGTCAATTTCTCATTCCCACCCCAGTGGCCCTATCCCTGGGTAAAGTATCTCCCATTTATTCTGTCTTTATCTTGTTTCTACATAGTAGCTTGCATATAGTATCCCCATTTGACAGTGTGCTCCCTGATGGCAGGGATTGCCTTTTGCCTTTTTTCCATTTTTCAGTGCTTTTGCACAGTGCCTGGGACATTTATAATACAAGTTTACTGAGTGTCTAGAGGGGTTTAGGTTAAAATCTGTGCCAAATCCATAGCCCCTACTATTATACTCACCACTAAGAAGAGCTAAAAAAAAATACCATTTCTTTTACTTCTCAAAAAAAATTATTTATAATCACATTTCCTTTTTTCTTTTAATTCAAGCCCTGAACAGTTGCAATATCATAAGCTGTTCCATTCTTCCTTCTGAGCCACCCAAAAGAACAAGGCCAAGCCAACAATTAATAGGAGATTATTTTCACACAAAGGGCAAGGGAAAGGCTCATAATGGATGCATATGAGTGGGCTGTAACACGGAACAGATCAATGAAGAACCCAGAACATGCTCAAAAAAAAGGATGGATTATATACAGACCAAGCAAAGGAGTGTAGAGAGGGGAAAAGACCCATGCATACTGGGGGACCCTCTGTGGTTAACTTAAGACAACAGCTACATAACATGGGTGGGCATCAAGGGGTTGCAGTCTGTACTGATGCATGGAACAGCCATATTAATGAAATCACATAGTCCTTTGAGTATTGAACAATTTTTTGACCATACAATTCACTGGACTAACAAGAAGGCTAAGGTTTAACATAATTATTCTGATCACAGTGATAACAGAAGTCATCATGCCAGCATCCTAGGGATTCATTTATAACTCCACCTCTGGGCCAGTCAACTAACTCCTTAAAACAGGAAAAAAGTTCACCATATCACCAGGTCAGGGTTGCCCACTTTGAGATCAACCTATTGGTACATCACCAATAACCCTCTCTCCAGGGATAGCCAGAATGCTTAGGGAGGACCCACCTCCACTCTGATTAGATCATGCTTCCACAGCAATTTAGGTTTTGAGGAAATTGCAAGTAGCTCCACATGCTAAAAACACTGGGAATCCCTGTCATGAACTATTGGTTACAGGCCTCAATGACTATAAAGAAAGGTTTGAAAAGATTACAGGACTATGAATCAAGAGACTCAGGTACAGACCAAACTTTGCCATTTGCTTTGGTCACTTCAACACTCTGGCTATCAGTTTCCAAAGGAAATCCATTTGCACTAAGGTCCCTTTCAGCTCTTAGAGAGAAGACGCTACATGTGAGGTAAGCTCAATATTGTCATCATCATGAAAACACAAGACTAGATCCTGCCAAATGAATCAGTTATGGGTGACTTAGACATTAGGAAAAATGCATTAAATGTTTTTATTAGGGCACCATATAGATTTTATGTACTGGAATTAACATTTATTGAAATGATAGAAAGCCCACTAGCCTGAAAAAGTACCTTCAGCTATCTCCCAGAAAGTATGGCTTATTCATCTTGCAGCAGATGGTTCCAGGACAAGCCCTCCTAGGACAAGCCCCTCCCCCACCCAGGACTTCACTGTTAGAAGTGGTTGCCAACCATTCAGAAACAGGATGTATTTTTTTAAGGCTCATGGGTCATGTCATGGTATGTCATGTCCAAACCACCACGTGCTCTTTGTTTTCTGGATTGTTTTCTTCTACAACCCAGACCATGCCAGCCAACCACAGATGAGGGGGGCCATCTTCTCCTCAGTGAAAGCAGGCCCCACCCATTGTGACATGATTTTAAACCAAAGATGTGCGATCTGCAATGCATCAACATGAACTATGTTCCAGGACTTTTTGAACATTTAGTACATTTTTAGGCAAAGAGGAAAAAAAAAAAGATGGCCTTCTCCCTGGCAGATGGCATCCTAAAATAACCACAAAGATTGAGGAGCCTCACTGCCCAGCTGTTTCTCCTTCCTTAAGGATATGCACATTTCAAGTCCACAGCTGTCAATTCCTGATGAATAAGTTAAGATCAATGCCACTTAGTAGCACAAGAGTAGAAGACCAAATGGAAAGATTTTCAGCTTTGTCAATTTCCCCCTCTGGCCCATCATGGAAGCTGGAGTTGCCTCTAACCAGGCACGAGTTATTCTAGACTGGGAGAAGGGTAATTAACAACAATTCTTTTCAGATCACCCCTACCCCTATTCCTCTCAAAATGGGCCTAAACAGATCCACTTCGCACTTGAAAGATCTGCTGAAAAGAGCAAACAAAAATCTAGGCTTTGCTCTTTGCCTCCTCTACAGAAAGTTTTTGACAAATTTTAAATGCTACTGGGAATACTACAATTCATGTTTTCTCTTGCTTTCAAAGCCAAGATGAGTGACTCAAGTGCTTTGATCAATTCTAAAGTTTAACTCTAGCCTGCAAATCAATGTTCCCAACTTCTGATAAAGGCAGTGAGAGACTTTTATGTCCACCCTCCACCTGGGCCCTCTCCTGATTTTTATCCCCTCTCACAGCAACATACATCCAACCATAGTACAGATTCATTCATTCAAAGAACCTTTCTCCAGTCCAGTTCTCCCCTAAGGTGCCATGGATATACAAAGTTGGACCAGTCTTGGTCCTTGCCCTCATTTACAATCTAATTAAAAAGGAATTAAGAGGCAGTAAATCTCTTTAACATAAGAGTATGCAGGAAAGGTGGTGGTGAATAGTCCAGGAGACCCAGAGTTCAAGCCTAGCCTTGGAAACATATTATGCGATATAACCCAGGGCAGTGCCCCAAGGCAATTCTCAACAGATTGCAGAGAAGGTACAGGTCTGTTTTAGTACTAGGAGTTTGTTTAAATGGAGTGAGTTCCCTATAATGGTGAAGCCCTAGATTCAGTCCAAAGAGAAAAGTCTGTGGTCAGTGCCACAGGACTGGCATCATGGAGGCATGACCTGGAGGTTATTACTTGTGGCTGATGTGATCAAGCCAGATACTGTAGGGGAGCGGAGATCTGGGCTTTGATAAGATGGTACCAGGCAAAGACTATGCTGGCTGGCAATATGGGCAGGAAGAGGGAAAGAGCAAAGGAAGAGAGATGTGTGCTCTGGGAAAGGTTCAAACAGTTTAGAGCAGATTGCAGTAACTTCAAACACTTTAAGGATGTGAAGTGCTCTTCCCTCAACAGACCTGTGGGGTAGACAGACCTGGTATTGCTGACTATTACCATTTTAAAGATTAGGAAACTGAACAGCTAGTATAATTACTGAAGACTCATACCTCTTGACTCCAGTTTCAATACTCCCTTTCCCTGACTCCATTCAATCTCTACAAGAGTATATAATGGGAAGAAATCAAAGGTGAAGGTGGAAAGATAGACTGAGGCCATAGGGTAGAAGGCCTTTACCAGGCTAAAGAGGTGTGATGGAAGGAAGCTAGTCAAAAACAATGACAAATTTAGAGTTATAATTCCCCCCTCTTGAACAAACAAAAAACTCCATGGGGGGAGGGAAGGAGGGAGGAATGGTCACCGTTCAAACACTACAAAAGAGATTCAAGGGTCTGAAGGTTAATACAATGAATACTCACAGGAAAACATAATTTCTAATACTTCTAGACAGTCCTCCAATGATAAACGGGATAGTATACTGGAGAGAGTGCTGGATTAGGAGTAAAAGGAGTTGGATTCGAATCCTGATTCTGCTACTTATTTCCTTGGTAGCTTTATTTCCCCTCTGGGCCTCAGTTACTTCATCTGTAAAATAAGGTGTTGGTCTAAGGTCCCTTCTAGCTCCAAACATGTAAACAGTTTTCCCCTCCTCTATAAATAAACAGCCACTGCTGAGAAACAATCATTAACCCCACAGCTCTGAGAGGTTGTTAGTCTTTTTTCATTAAGGTTACCAAGCTAGGTACCACTAGGTACTACCAGGAACCAGCCTAGACAATTTGAGCCATTATTGATTTTTTTTTTAAATCAAGCAACTTCCAAAGGAAATTTACTATATTCTACAAAAAATAATTCTGGATCTAACACTAGTTAACTTGATTTTATTAATAGTAGATATCTACATACTGATTGTTTTTCCCCTCAAGAATAACATAATACTAATATGTCCCTAATAAAGCTCCCAGAGACTCAGGTATAAGGTAAGCAGTGCATTTCCCTTGAAACCTGGATGAACTGAATTTCTCAGGAAGTTTTGAGCAGTGGGAGGAAGAAACAGAGCCACTTGCCAGTCAGCATCATTCATATGTAAGTCAGGGAAGCGCACCTGGTACTTGCAAAACCGTGGTAAATACTATAAAATAGTATATATACATATATATATATATAAATAGTATTATAACAATCGGAAATGGGATAGATCCTGAGAGATGATTTATTGCACTCTCCTCATTTTACAGATGAAAAATACTGAGGCCTTGAGAAGTAGTCATTTGTTCAAGGTCACAAACGTTGTAAAGGAACAGGGTCAGGATTTGAACCCAAGACCTCCTGACTCCAAACCCAGCAGTCTTTATCCTTTATAGCATTGCCAGGTCATACCCAGCTTACAATAAAAGCAGACAAAAGCTGGAAAGAAATCATACTCTCTGGAGGAACAAAGGTGAATGATTTGACTGGAGTGTCAGTCCAACCAATTTTAAACCAGGAAGCTGACATGAAGTGGGGTAAGCATGAGGAGGGGGTTGTAGCTACTGAATGGCCTTCCCCAAAACAAGTTTCTGTTCCCATTCCCTGGAAGAACACCCTAACTTAGAAAAGTTAATTAAGGGCCTAAGACCATTTCTAGTCACAGCTTCACGGTCTCCCCTTTCCCCCCACCAAGCTGTTTCTACTGAAAGGTACCCAGCATTTGAAATTTGCCAACTGTTTTAATTTTCATCCAAGAAAAGTCTGCCTGACTACAACAAGGCTCTCTCTTCTCTAGTCAAGAGATGACCAATCCATCAGTCACCGTGGGGGAAAATACAGCCCCAACAACATCCACTGAGCTATTTCAGGCAAGATGTTTTACTGCTGCTTTATTACACAAACTGATTATGTTTAAAGCTCCCCGAGGAGAAGGGACTGGGGGAAAAAAAGATCTTCAGCAAAGACCTCTGTTGGCATGGGCAAGAGGCAGTGAAATCTCCTTGGGGAATTAACTTACTCAAGTACCATCGATCAACATTTGAAAACCCACAGAGAGAATGACTGAGCCCTCAGCTTCATCCCTTGCCTGTAAAAAAGGGTTCTGAAAGAGTTAAATTGTTCCAGGCAAAAGGGCTGAGCTTATTCTATCAAAATGCTCCAGATGGAAATCGCAGAATTTCACTCCTCGCCTCTGTGGAGCACACACACTGTTCTCCTATGGCAAAGGAAGAAAAAAAAAAACAAGACCTACAATGTTCTCAAGAAAGAGAAATTTTACTTCCAGGCACACAGTACGACTCTGTTTCAGACTATTCCTCCAGGAATATTTGCATTAACTGTCAATCACATGCTTTCTGGAAGACTATAAAAACTTAAGGATATGAAGAAGTAGAGGGGGGAGGCAGGGCAGGGAGGACCCTCCAAAGACATGACAATAGCCTAGACTATATGAAATTATATTAACTCACCCAAATATTATCCTTCTATCCTTGGTGACATTACCTACACCTCAGTATTGTATCAGCTCAAATCTCAGCAAAGGGACTAATACCCTAGAAACCAAGGGGCCCCAGAGGCATGGCTGTGGAATCTGACCAGACACCAAAAGCTCTAATTTTACTAAAGTAATCTGAATCCCCACAAACCAAGAAACAGTGTTCTTGTCTTCAGGAAGAAGACAAGTTAGGCTGTCTCAGAGGGCAGCCCCCAGCAAAACCACAAAGGGATTGATGAGGTTGGGCCTTACAGCCTCAAAAGTGCTATATGGGAAGGGGGAAAAGGAAACCACAAAGAAGGCAAGAGAGGGTCTCAAAAAGTCCATTCTATTCTAAGATTTAAAATTCATTCAGATGACTCTGAAGCAAGGCCCAAGCAGAATAAAGACTAACTGTATCCAACAACCATTGTAAACTCAGGGTAGAGATGGTCTTTTTTTTTTTATTCCTAGTACCTAGCAGAACAAAGGCTAGTGAAAAGAAAACGGGACAGGTAATCCAAAAACCTGGGTTTTAATCCCAATTCTGCCCTTAATTGGCTGTGTGACCTTGGGTAAATCCTTTCATCTCTGGGCCAGTTTCCTCATCTGCAAAATGAGAGGGTTAGACTGGATTATTTCTATGGTTCCTTCTAGCTTCCTGATGCTATAATTCTATACAATGTCAATGGGAAAAGACTGGAGGGAAAGAAAACTCTTCTGTCTGTGGCAAGGTTAAAGAGAAACCTCAAAGATCCAACTGCATTACATCATCTCAAAGAGAATGTTTGTAAATATTCGAGTGTTTAATTTCCCAACAGGAGAATTTCCAGAATTCCTTTACCAACTGGATCAGTAGCTAAGATGATTCTATTAACACCTTTCAGTCCTGAAGCTTCCTAAAAAATACATGTGTAAAATCACTTTGTACCCTTAGTCAAATGGGGTGCTTCTGAAGAGAACCTGGAAAAGTGGAAGTTATTAACTCTATGGAAACAGTTCTGAACAGGATGTGAAGGAGAGGCACAGACCTAGTTATAATGAGAGGGGGGATTCCAACCAGCAGACTGAAGCCAATCTGGACAGGACACAAAAGGCCAGTGGCCTATTGTTTGCAAAAAGAGTCAGGGCTTATCAACCAGGACAAGAGGCCAAGACCTCACTCAGTTCTAACTCGAAGCCACACCCCTCCCAGTCCAGCACAACTGGATCTAGGATTGAGTCAGCTCCCTAACCCTGCTGTAAACCTACTGGGGCTTTCAGTCAATTGATGAGAGACCCTTCAGAGCACACTCTAGAAGCGAGCTAACTGAGGAGATAAAGAGATCCCAGCATGGTGGGAACTGCAGATTAAGCCTCTCCAGCAGAAGTGATCAACTGGCTTCCCATTTTAAAGCCTCCCAAGCATTGGTTGGAGGAAGGAAGGGTTACAAAGCTCTCCCTAAGTCCTCACTGTTGTAAAAAGGTTTCCTAACATAGATACAGGGAGAGGAGGAGGGGACACTTCCCTCCACCCTGAAACAAAGGAAAACCTAGATTTCCAGCCATGTGTTATAACATTCAAGGCCTATTTCCCATCCCCCAGCTGATGTCTCACTACAACAAGGCACATGCCTATCTCCAGTGACTGATTAGCTGGCCAGGTTGAGTAGCCACACAAATGTAGGTTGTGTGTTCTTCATTAACAGGCAGGAATCCTGGAAATGAAGTGCAGTAATGAATCTGGGAATGAGCTACAGGAATGGGAATTCACTAGTCACGTCTATCAGTGGACCTAGGAGAACTGAGAACTGGTCACTTGCCTCTCTATAAGTTTACATTTTCATTCCTGTTTTGCAGGGAAATAATTTAAGGCTTCAAAATAAAAAGGGAAAGAACAAAAGGTTAAACATAGATCTTTCTTTCCCTTTTCCAGAAGAACCACAACCCTGGGGGATGCACAATTCAATTCAAAACCCATGTCACCATATATAAATTCAGGGTGTAGGGGGAAAGGATGGAGGTGGGTGCCTTGATTTCTACTCTCAGTATAACTGGCTGATCCTAGATATAGCAGGGCTACCAGGGACCAGGGAGATATGAATAGCCGCAGATGTTCCTGGACTGTTTTCTAATACCATAGAGTCTTACATTCTGAAATAGCTGCAGTAAAGAAAAAAAACCCACTAAGAAAAAAACCACCCTTATAAACCCAACCTCTGCAGGAGCTTTCCAAACAGAACACCTTCTCCAGGTTGCCTCTTCCAGCCCAGTCTGTGAAGTCCATTTCCAAACACCTGTCAGATTTCAATCATTCTAAAGAAACAAACCCAAAAGCAGATTGC
The DNA here is from genome assembly GCF_028583685.1 of Petaurus breviceps papuanus. Classification (NCBI taxonomy): domain Eukaryota; kingdom Metazoa; phylum Chordata; class Mammalia; order Diprotodontia; family Petauridae; genus Petaurus; species Petaurus breviceps. The sequence continues at coordinate 32,554,629 of NW_027187372.1, read as the reverse complement.
CCCTTTTATCCTTCCAAAGACCACGTGCCCCTCCCCCCCATCCAGTCTAGTCAAGGTAAAGGGGCACTTAAAATGATGGCCCGGCCCCTGGGACAGACCTTAAAGCTCTGGAAAATCTCCATTAGTGCCTGTGGCCCCTAGCCCTGCCATCCTTGGGTGGTACACACCCTCCTCGGCCCTTCACCCTCACAGTCTTCTTCTCTGAATAAAACTCCCCCACCTGCTCTATCCAGGGAAATGAAACCTTCCCAATGAGCTACAATAGACTATATTTAAACATGTGAATATACATGTATGTATATATGTACATAGATACAATACATATGAACGGGCTGGTATATAAGTACAGTTATTTTTTTAAATCACCTACCTTTGACCTGAGTATCGTATTCTGCTATGATCTCCTTATCCTTTTTGAATTTAGCTGGAGACGTCATGTTTCTTTCCTAATTCAGCTCCCAAATGGATAGATCCACCCGAAAAAAAAAATCGGACCACTCAAATTAAAATCCCCAAGATTTCCTCTTCCGAGGGTCGATGCGTCTCCCAGCAGAATCCAGCGCTCCGGGGAGCCTCAGTCCGTAGGAAGGCTGCCGGCTGGGGTGGCAGCAAGCGGCCAGCGCGGCGGGAACATGCAGATGTTGGGGGTGGTGGGGGCCGGGGCGGAGCAGCGGCTTCTGTTTCCTAGTGTCGAGCTCGAGCTCGGAGCCGCAGCATCAGCATCAGCCAGCGGAGCCGCAGCGCCGGGAGGCTGTCCTGTGGACTGACATCAACGACACAGGCAGGGAGTGGAAGTCCTTCCGCACAACAACATGGTGTGGGGGTGTGGGGATGTGTGTTAGCTTGGCTGTGTCAGTGTCGGTTCGAGGGTGTGGGTGTGTATCTGGACGTGTGTGCCTGTGTGTGTATGTGTGTGTATGGGGGGGGGGGGATGATTGGATGGTGCCTTCTTTTTTGTTTGGTTTTGTTTTACGGGCTCCTGAGATGATGCAAATCAAATCCCAAATGGGAGCAGCAGCAATGCAGGATCGGAAGTCGTTTTCTTCGGTTCACTTGCCTGTAAATGCAGAAAAAAGGGGAGGGGGGCGGGGGGGGAAGATGGAAAAGGGGGTATCAGTCGGAGTGCAGATACAAATACGCAGGCTCAGGGTGGGGGAGGTGATATCTTCCCAAACTAGGGACCACTGAGGCCAAGCCCCATTCACCTCCACCCCAGGAGGGTGGGCAGGAGGGTGGTGGAGGGAGGTGCAGCAAGGTCAAGAGAAAGGGGAAGCTCCCTCTGAATTTAAAGAGACAAAATCACTTCAAAGCGTCTGCTCGTTCGGAGCCGGGGGAGGGCTGCAGAGACTCAGTTTAAGCCCACTAAACTGCTGCAGCCACCCACCCCACCCGCCCCAAATCTTGCCAAACCTGAACAGTGCCGAGCCCCAGCCAGTCTTCCTGGTCTGGACTTCGAAGACCCCTCACAGATGTGGTGGCCCTCGGACCCCGCCCCAAACCCAGTATCTCCCCTAGACATCAAAGGGCGATCAAAAGGCGAGGACAGGAGGAGAGGGGGTGCGGATGCAGTTCCCAGCAGGGACAAGCTACTAGCGCACAACTTTTCCTCCCCTTCCTCCTCCTTGCTGTTTTGTTTTTGGTTACTAGCTTCCCTTGGCAGCAAATGTAAAAGGCTAGGGGATGCCAGGGGGAGGGCGAGGTCTGCAGGGAAAGGGGGGAACCCTACTCTGCACCGGCTACATCCAGAGGAAAAATGTGGCCGGCAGAGGCAGGAAACGGGGCCGCAGTCTGGCCAGGACACCGCCAGCAAAGCGCGGAAGGGCAGCCCTGCCTTCAGCCCTCGCCTCCCTCCACTTCTTCCCCCCACTCCCCAGGAGCCAGCTTTCCTGCCTTCCCCCAGCCCAGCCCATCCGGGCCTGCGGGGATCAGCCCCTCGAAAGCAGGGGAGCCCCCTCCTCCACCAGCTCTCAGACACATCCCCACCGCCAAATTCCAGATCCCTTGGGGGCGCATTCCAGCTTCTCACCCCCTAAAGGTGCCCGACAGAAGGAAGGTTCGGGGAAACGCGAGCCGGCTTCTGCGTGAGCCTGGTCGCATAACGGGCTGCGGGGCGTGCTGGCAGGCAGACCCTTGAACGCCCCTCTCCTTCCTTCCTTCCCTTCCTCCTGCCCTCACCTCAGCGCTAAGCGAGAGGAGCCCGCCTGTGTCTCCCCCTTCTCGCGATCGAAGGAAAAGACAGCGGGAGGAAGGGAGGAGGGAAGCAAGGAGGGAGGAGGGCCGGCGTGGCTCCCGGAGGCAGGAAGGGGGGGCGGGGATGAATGGAGGGGAACGAGGTGGGCTCCACCACTTGGCCGGGCGGAGACCGCTGCTGAGGGCGGGGGAGGGCGAGCAGCCGCTCGACAGATCTCCGGAGAGGAGCGCGCTCCTGGGGCCAGGACCGCCGGATCCCGGAAGGCTGGGCCAGGCCGGGGGGCTGAGAGCTGCAAGTTAGAGGGCTGGACCGAGGGAGGGAAGCAGCCGCAGCCAGGGCGCAATTCTCTGGAGCGCGCTGGGGAGAGCAAGGCACGAGGCACCCGGCCCCGAGCGTGCACCGAGCGCAGACGGACGGACGGACGGTGCCGCCTGCCGGGCTCGGGAGGCAGTGAGTAATTAGTCAGCGCTGCCTCCCGGTAAGGGGAAGGGGCTGCTTTGCTGGCTGGGAGGGTTGTCAGGTGCCGGAGGACGTCGGAAAGGGATTTTGGGAGTCCTGCGACGGAGGCCAGCCAGGAGAAGGCGAGGGGCTGTGCACAGGGGATTTGGGAAGGGTCTCCCGGAGCCTGGACCGCCGGCTGCCGCGCAACGGGATGGCGGAGAAACCAGGGGGACAGCGGATGGTGCTCTTCCCTTCCCGCCCCAGTCTCTGGTTCCCTCCTGGAAACCAGGAGGAAGAAAAGAAAGAAGGAAGGAGCCTTTACCTGGCTCCGGCGCGGCTGGGTCCCCCGGCCCCGGGAACGCTTTCCCTTCTCAGTTCCCGCCCATCCACCCGCTACTTTGCAGCTCTCTTCCCTCCCCCACCCCCTCTGCGAACCTCGGTCTGCTCTACCGATTGATCTTGGAGAGCAAACCCACCGGCTTGCCAATGATTGCCCGCCGCCTCTCGACTGACGGACGCTGGAGCCATTAAAAAAGGCTGATCCCGCCCCTCCACACCTACCAGGGAGCAAGGTTGGCCTGGAGAAATCAAAGGGCGTGGTCCATCGTTCATGGGCGGAGTCTTGGAACGAGCCCCACCCCTCGAGACCTCCAACTAAAGTAAAAAAAAAAAAAGCAAGGGCGGGGGAACAAGACGTTCAGCAACCACACGCGAACTCGAAAGGGTAGGCAGAACCAATTGGGTCGTGTCAAGGGGGCGAGGCGTTGCGGGGAATTTTCGCCAATAGAGAATAAGAATCTGAGGGGAATGTCTAACGTCTTCCAATTGGAAGCTCGAAGGGCGTTCTCTTTCCTATTCACTGGGGCTAAAACGAAGACTTGCCTAAACCTCCTTGAAGTCCACCAATCAAAATCGGAGGCGTAGCCAAATTCTTTCAACTGGTAAGCAGGACCGAACAGACACCGTTCCGGGGCGGGCTAGGCAAGGTTCTCCTCCACTCAAATCTTTCACCTGGAGGCGTGTCTAGAATCTTCCAATGGGGGAAGAAGGCGTGTTCCGGCTTCCCCCCAATAGGAGCGCGACGTTGGTAATTCAAACTGACAGCCGGTCAGGAAAGGCAAAGGAGTAGAGTGAAAACGGCGTGTCCGGTGACAGCAACCCCGCGAGGACAGAGCCAAACTGACCTGCCCTGCCCCGCCCCGCCCCGCTCTTGCCAGGGCGCGCGCCAGAGCTTGCGCTCCTGACCGGTCCAGTTCGAGGGGAAAAGAGCAAGCTGAGGGAAGGGGGAGTCGAGGGGGACAGGGCAGAGCCAAGGAAAGGGAACCTCGAGGGAGAAAGAGCTGGGGGGGCAGCTATCCAGGGAGAGAGAGAAAGTGCTGAGGGGGATCATCCAGGAAGATAGAGCGAGGTTAGAGCAGAGGCTTCAGGGACGAGAGAGGGCCATCCGGAGGTCTGTCCAGGAGGAGAGGTCGAGATTGGAGGAGAGGCGTCACAGCAGGGAAAGGGAGCTCAGGTGTGCCATCCAGGAGCGAGAGCGAGCTCAGCCGCGGTGCTCCAGAAGAGACAGGGATCTGTGGGCGGACGTCCCCTCCCCGGTGAGGGAGAGGGTCGAAACCAGGTGCCCCGCGCGACAGAGGAACCTGCAGGACGACTTCCCGATAGTGAGGGAAAGGGTAGAGCCGAGGTGCCCCAGAAGAGACAGGGAGCTGAGCAGCCTAGTCCAGGAGGACTGGGTGAGAAGCGAAGAGAGGCACCCTGACAGGCCGAGAGAGGTCCGGCTCGCCCAGGGAGAGAGGGACTTTCCCTACGACGACCGGGAGAGGGACGAGTCGAGGCTCCTCAGGGCCAGGGAGCGGGTGCTGAGAAGCGCCGTCCAGGAGGAGAGGGAGCGAGATGACGGCAGGCCCCTGAGGAGGGCGAGGGCGAGGGAGCAGATCGAGAGCCGGCCGTCCCGGGAGAACGACCTGAGGGACATCCTCCAGGAGGAGAGGGAGAGGTCGGGGCGCAGGCTGAGCCAGAGAGAGCGGGATCTGAGGGCCGTCATCCAGAGGGGCGCGCACGAGGTCGAGGGGAGGTGCCTGGGCAGGGAGAGGGAGCTGCGGGGCTTCATCCAGAGGGACAAGGAGAGGGCCGAGAATAGCAGCATACGGAGGGAGAGGGAGCTGAGGGGGAGCATCCAGAGGGACACGGAGAGGGCCGAGAGGAGGATCGTACGGAGGGAGAGAGAGAGGGGGAGGGAGAGACGTAGCCAGGGAAAGGAAGAGGTCGAGCCAGGGTCTGAGCCGGAGAGAACTCCGAGAGGGACCTCCATCTAGCGAGTGGCCCCCAGAGGCGAGAGACCCTGCTCGAGGGAGAGAGCAGCACCCTCCAGGGAAGGAGAGAGAGAAGAGGCCTGCAGAGAGAAAGCGAGAGTGTTGAAAGTTACCTCCTGGTGGGGTGGGGGAGTTCTCAGGAGGACCGTCAGGGAGAGGGTGGCCCCGGGAGGCAGCCCTGGAGAAAGAGTGTGCCGAAAAGTTCCTCTAGAGACAGAGACAGAGAGGTCCAGACTGAGGGGAGAGCTGGCCTTGGGGCCAGAGAAAACTGGGAAGGGGCCATCAGTAAGAGAGCTGAGAGTAAATAGTGCCGAAAATTTAGGGGAGGGGATCCCTGGGAGAAAGTGATCAGAGAGCCCTGGGGGAAGTGAAGGCTCTAAGAAAACAGGAAAAGACGAAGCCTGAGAGGAGAAAGTTTTAGAGATAAAGGAGAGTGCAGAAGAGAAATCTGAGAAAAAGATCATTATTGAGACAAAAGTTTAAAAGGAAAACTTCCATTTAGATAGGAGAAAGAGGGAAAACAGCTTTAAAATAGAAAAGGTACTGACAACTCAGCAACTCATCTCCCCCCACACTCTACTCCCTGAGCAATTAAGGGGAAAAGAAAGTTTACCCCATCCCTGGCTCCTACCACAGAAAAAAGAACTACGTGTACCTTTCCCTCAATCTGGGCAAAAGGTCTAGTTTCTTGCTTAGTCCTAAGGCTTCACTTCCAGTCTACCAGTTTGGGGTTCCTGGACTGAACAGGGCAGAGGCCCTGCAGGCTTCCTTTTTCAAAACCCTCTCTCCTAATCCTGTCTGAGTCATTATGTCTACCAGCAATTATAGCTTCAAGAACCGGTGTGTATCTATCCTGTGCTGCAAATTCTGTAAGCAAGTGCTCAGCTCTAGGGGGATGAAGGCTGTCTTGCTGGCAGACACTGAGATAGACCTTTATTCTACAGACATTCCTCCAACCAAGTAAGTCAAGCTGATTAGGGGTAAGAAGATTTCAGTTCAGTGGTAGCCCTTTAACTAGAAGGGGAGAGTTGAGACTGGCCCTCTGAGAGACAACAAATGAGGTTATCATTTTGGAGTGCCAGCCACTCCCAACCTTAGATTTAGTATCTGATGATCCCGTTGGAGCAAAACTGAGTGGGCTGAATGTCTGGACATGGTCTGTGGTTTAGCCATAGTGGTCAACTATGATTCAAGACTCCAATTCAATTACAGCTGTGTGACCACATAGCCTTTAAGTCTTAACTCTGGCACTCTGCCCTACTATCTCATTGCATCTAGCATTCAGTGATTTAGTGGACAAGTCCTATGTTCATTATTTTCTAAACTTTGATCTTCACTGAACAGAAAATGAAGGAGTACTTTTGAGAGTATAATTGACCTGAAGGATGGCAAATAGCTATTCTTTATTTCCATTTAGGACAGAACCAAAGAAAATAGATTAAAATTGAAAGAACCACTAAGATTTACTATAAATAATAATTTCTTGATAATTGGCAAATGCTGTAAAAGGTAACCAAATGGGATTGTGGAATCTTTTTATCTGTACTTCAAAAATAGGACAGATTCTGATCTGTCTATTGATTTACATCTGGTCCCACTTGCAGGCAAAGATTGGGTTGGATTACTTCTCACTAGCCTTTGAAACCATAAATTCTGTGTTTTATTCTCTAATACTTTTGAGAAACACACACATAAAAATTTTTGCAATATCAATCCATGTATCTGTATAATAACCACGGTAATAAGCATATTATTATAATAGTAAATTGTTATATTAAGTATGTGGTGATGATGCTCAAATTTATGTAGCACTTTATAGTAGGCAGAATATTTTTTTATAATACTGCTGTGAGATAGGTGGTATCAGTATTATTATCCCCATTCTGCAGCAAAAGAACCTGAGGCTCTGTTGAGAATTTACTCAACTTCTCTAGAGTCACAGGCTAGTTCATGGCAGAGCCAGACTTCAGACTCTTGGGTCCAGGGCTCTGTCCACTTTACCACATCATTTCTTGGTTCATATTAGAGTCAGGGACCTGGAGGTTCAAAAAGGCAAATGGCTCGCTGGTGATCTTACAAGTTAGTACCAGAGGGTCAAGAACAGAAACAGGGACCTTCATGTTGATTGCTGTTCTTGTTAGCTTGTGAGAGATGAGAGTGTAATAATGTGTTGAAATATATGTGGATCAATGAATACTAGAAAGAGAAAAAATGAAAGATTTATTAGAAGTTCATGACAAGTTGGCAGATGTTAAATGGCCCTTATAAAATACAATGTAGTTATATGCCTGTAGGCAGCAGCGTACACTAGCTGACTTTTTAAGGTCTCTTCCAGGCCTCTTTGAATCTACCAAATCAGTGCTACTTCACTGATCAAAAGAACAACTAACTATCCTTACATGTCTTCCCTTCTAGTGCTGTGGACTTCATTGGAACCTGTTATTTTACTGAAATCTGCCAATGCAAACTGAAGGACATTGCCTGTTTAAAATGGTAATTTATGACACTTTTAATATTACCTGTGGATTGGGAGGACAAGTGTTGAAACTGAATGAGTGAAATTCAATAAGTTCCACTTAGCACTGGTTGCCATCTGTGGGTTGAACCTTGAATTCCTGTTCCCTGTGAAAGGCACATTGAAAAGCCATTCAGAGAAAAATAACTAGAGGAAAGTTTATTAAATTACAATTTAAATTATCAGTTCATGATGAAGTATAGTGGAAAGACTTGAAAAGAAAGATAGTATAGTAAAGTTCATAGGGCACTAGACTTGGAGTCAGGGACACCTGTCTTCAGATCCTGACTCTCAGATATTTATTGACTGCATAACCCTGAACAGTTCACTTAACCTCTGTCTTATTTTTGTGACCTGTAAAATAAGGGGGTTTGACTCAATTTTCAAGTCCCTTTCAGCTCTAACTATATAAGATCCGATGAGAAATAGTAACTGAAATAATTCCACCTGTTGACTGACTTTAACATATGACCAAATAATAGAATGATTTGTGAAAAACTCAGATCTTTTGTCATCAGCTGGCTAACACCGAGAAGGGTGAAAACTCTTGCAAATTCCACCATTCGTTGTAGATTTACCTCACTTTTGAACATTTTCAAAAGCAGCAAAGTCTAAAATAATTAGAGTAGCCAGCTTGTATTTGGTTTGCAGGGACACATGTTGTACTCCTACTTCTCCATCTGGTGGATCAATTCTTGGGTGGCAACAGAGAGCTAGAACATATAAGAACCCTCAATCACACCAGAGCTTCAAGGTAGCAGAAACCTTGAACCTACAGGGCTAATGATGTTTGTTGAGTATCCAGAGTATCTTGGTGTCTTACAGGCGAATTGAAATCACTGCTCTGCCTTCTGAAAACTAACCACTGAAGTGAGAGGCACAGCTGGCATATGATATTAATTTACTTTTGCATAGCCCTTGATATACATCAACTCAGTGGATCCTCTCAATATACCAGTGAACTACATAGTACAGTTATGATTATCCTTGTTTTATAAATGAGGAAATGGAGCATCAGGCTGTGTAGCACAGTGACTTACCAAAAGTCTCACAACTAACTCAAAGCAGAGTCAGTACTTGAACCTGGACCTTATGACGCCAACTCTGCTCTTTCCATTATACCATACTGCCTCTTTACTTCTGGGTATCTAAAAAGGTTATGTTCTGAGAACTCTAAAAAAAGACATGGTGAATTTTTTTTGTTACTCGAGGCTACATGGTTGGGATACTTTTTTTTTTCCACTTTTTGGAGGGCAATTGGGGTTAAGTGACTCTCCCAAAGTCACACTGCTAGTAAGTGTGTCAAGTGTCTGAGGTCGGATTTGAACCCAGGTCGTCCTGACTCCAGGGCCTTTGCTCTATTCACTACGCCACCTAGCCACCCCGGTTGAGATACTTCTGAAGGAGGTAGAATCTTAGTCTTCAGTACTTCCAAGAATCTTTCATTTCATTGGTGTGGGTATCTCTTCCACTGCCAAAGGTCCAAACCATCATAACAGACAGCTTCCATGAATGAGGTTGGCAAACACTAATAATAATAATAAATCATAATAATTACAATCATTTTGTGAGCAACCTTCTGATAATGAGTTTCTATGCACTGATACTACTCCTTGGAAGACAAAGACAAAAATACTCTTTGGTTCCAAACTCAAAGCCTTTATAATCTGGTGGGACCTTCCAGAGTTTGAATTCTACTTGGGATAACATTTAAGAACCCAGAGTCCCTACAACCCAGATGCCTTATGCTGAAGCATCGAGTGGGATTTTTGTGGAGTATCTATAAGATAAAAATGGAAATGGGTTAATTGTTGTAGCAAAGAAATATTACTTCAGGTATAAATAATAAATTAGACAAAGGTAGCCTCCTTTCTTAACAGATATTAAGGATGAATAACATTTTAGTCAAGAAGTTTGGGAATGTAGCAATATAAAATAGTTGCTATTTTACTTAGAATCTTAGAATTTAGAGGGAAGCAGAGGTCACCTAGTCTAGGAATTTCAGCTGTGACATCCCCATCATTGAAAAACTCCAGGAGTGATGCCTGAATTCCCAAAATTCCTTGGTCCCACCCCTCACCCCCAACTATCCATTGAATTTGGGGGAAGTTCTAATTCATAGCAAGTTTTTATTTATGTCAATTCAAAATCTGTTTCCCTGTAACTTTTTGTCCTCTAAAGTAAGTCAAATCTCTTCCATGTGACAACAACTCTTAGTATATTTGAAGACTGCTCTCTGTTCCTGCCTAGCTCTCTTCTCTGGGCTAATTATTGCCAGTTCCTTTTGCCCTTAGTCCATGAGGGGAACCAGAAGCTTTCTGGGGCAACCCATTACTTTTTAGGATAGCTCTAATCGGTTTCGAAGTTTTTCCTTAAATTGAACCAAAATGACCTTCTCTTCAATTTCCTTGTGTGGCATGGTTTTGAGTTCTTCTACCATCCTGGTCACCCTCTTTAAATACAGTTTGTCAGTGTCCTTCCTAAAATATTATACCCAGCACTGTACATCTGTTGATGTAGCCCAGGATCATGTTTTCTTTTTTTGGCTGCCACATCACACTGATGATTCATATTGATCTTGTAATTTCCCTTCCTTACCTCTTCCACCCCCTGTGAATGTTAGCTCCTTGAGGGTAGGGACTTTTTGTTTTTGTCTTTCTTTCCACATCACCTAGAACCATTCTCCCCATCTGTCACTTACACCTTGTCTGGTGTAGCAAAACCCCTATATCTTTTTCACACAAAGTACTTTCTAACTATGTTCTCCCATTTCCTCTACCAACCCCTCCCCCCCCACACACACAGACACAATCTTCTCCAACTATTCATATAGTACATCTTTTTTAACTAAAGGGTAAAACTTTATACTTATCACTATTAAATTTTATCTTGTCTTTAGCCTACCATTATAGCCAGTCATATTAGGAATAATAACTTAGTTTGCAAATATGCAAAGCACTTTATTATCTCATTTGTACCTCAAAAATGATGCTATAAGTTAAGTACTACAGGTATTATAATCCCTATTTTAAATTTGAAGAAACAGCTTCAGAGGTCATAAGGGACTTGCCCATCATCAGACAACCAATAAAGATTAGATGAAGAATTTGAACTCATTTTCTTGACTCCAATAACAGCATTCTGCCCGGTGCACCATACTGCTTTTCCTGGTTTCATTATCAAAAATATTTAGTTGTTATTACCAATTTTATGTCATTGGCAAATTTGTTACATATGGAACCTATCACTATGATTATGTGAAGTTACAACACTCATTAGAACAATGTAACTTAATGGGAAGAGTACTGGTTTATCTAGCTTAATTTTTTATATATATTTTCTGTTATTCTCAAATTATAGTTCAGCTACACTACACTAGAACTTCTTTTTGGGTTAGATGCTGTCTCAAAATATATTCTATTTTCTTGTCTCTATCTCTGCTTACATTTGGCATTGAGGCACATTGACAAATTGACAAACCTTTTCTCCACAGTATGTATTAAGTAAAATTATTAAAAGATATATATATATATATAAATATATATACACATATATATGATTGAAGAGCATTATATGACTGGATATATTAGAGAGAGCTTTCATTTTATTGAGCTATTTCGGGAGCCATGTATTTGAGATATGGCTATTATTAAATTATTGCTTAATGTTTAGTAATCACAATTTAAAAATCTAGAAATTGTTTAGAGAAGAAAAAAAAGAATATTCAACGAGGAACCATAGGAATTCTATTCAATCCTAACTCTGCTGTTTCCTACCTTGTGTGACCTTGGGCACTTGACAGTGCTGGGCCTCAGCTTTCTTCTGTATAAAAAGGTATGGGCTAAATGACCTCTAATGGCCTTTCTACTTCTAAATCTGTGGTTCTCTGAATTTATACCCCAAAATTTGTGTTATTGAGGGGTAGGAAGCAAGAAGGGGTAAGGAATTGAAGCATAAATTATACAGATGATTATTTACATTGATTGAATTTATTCCTTAGCTTTACTAGTGTAGATATAGCCATAACATAGCCCGCTCCAGTGTCAAACCTCTCCCAGACACACCCCCCCTTCCTTTGTATCCTTTGGAGTTGTAGAAGGATAGCTAAGCTCCCATCCTAGACCTCCCTAAAATAAGAGGATTGGATTAAACTCTTAAGGGCCCTTTTAGGCCTAATACACTATCATCATAGAATCTCACAATTTCAGAGTAGGAATGGAACTTAGAAGCCATCTAGTGCAGTCCATCACCTAATTAAGACTCCCCCTACAATATTCCCTACCAGTAGCTTTGAATAAAGGTCCTATGGAATGTAAATTCCTTGAGGCCAAGGACCATTTCGTTGTTGTCTTTTTATTTACTGCACTTAGCACAGTTTCAGGCTCTTTGTAAGCACTTAATAAATACTTATTGAATGAATGACTATTACTCAAAAGGTGATGATTCTCATTTTCTGTTTTAGTGGGAACATTGTAGGTTACCATGTGATCGTTCCATGCAAACCCTGCCTTCTTTCCTGCAACAACGGGCATTTCTGGATGTTTCATAGTCAGGCAGTTTTTGGTATCAACCGGTTAGACTCCACTGGTAAGGAACATTATCCACAGATTTCTCTATCTTAGCTATAAAACACAAACATGATTCAAATGGCCATTGTCAGCTATGGGATTTTTGGGGGGTATCTCAGCAGGGTTAGAATAAAGTTAGATAAAAATATTTAAAATCACTAGCTAACATTTGTTCTTGGATTACTATAAAGTAAAAATGCTATTGCAGATTGAGCAAACCATGCATATAAAAATTATTCTATTTTTAACAATGACCTCTCTCAGGAAGCTCCCCCTAACCTAGATTATTGGACTTTGAGATATCAATTTTCCTGCTTATGTTAAATAAAACCCTGAGATCTCTACTGAAATTTAAAACCTTTTTTCTCAAGCATTCACTTATGGAGAGTATTGGCAAAAGTCCATTATCATTTTTGTGCTTTGTTGTCTAAGGGTCCAAAGTTGCCTAGATTCTTTTTTTTTAATTGATTAATATTTAAATTGTTCTGGTCTGTTCTTTAACATACATTCTTACTCCAGAGAGTTTTTAAAAGAGCATTACGTTTAATAGCCATTTAATTTCCTGTGGGTATTTTGTTTGTTTTAAATAGATTGTCTCAGATTTAAAAACATTTTTGATGTGATTTGCCCATACTAAAAGGACTGTAGTCATTTCTTCTGATACTTTAGTGAAGAGAATGTAAATATTTGACTCTAAAAAAATTGTTACCTTTACTAATTTGATAAGAAATTATGCTGCCAGTGCTTTATGTATATTTACATGATACATTTTATATTACTTGGAATCTTTCAGTCTGTCATGTAAATACATGTTCTAATTGTCTAATGCTGTTTTGGCTTTGAAGAAAACTTAATGGTCTGAGTCAATACTAACACCAAAGTTTTTACTGTTGCTTGGATTTTTTAAATATATATTTTGGACTTAGGAAGTTTGGTGGGTTTTTTTAGGAAAAAGAAAAACTTAAGCTTAAAAAAATGGTAAAAAAAATCATTTCAGTGTCCAAAATGTGTGTCTCTGAGTCCTCCCCACATACCTTTTCTATAGACTGAAATTCAGTCATCATCTGGGACCTAAGCTTGGTTCCCAAGCCATCATTCAAGGTCCTAATTTAAGAATCTAGTAGTTAAAACAGGCTGTTTGCACTTAAGTGCCAATCTGAATTCCCTCATGTGAGATTTAAGCTCCTAATTTAAGCCCCCAGATGTATATTTGTGCTTATCATGGGGCACATGGGGCACATGGGGCACATTAAGGGAAGTTTTTGCTTTGATACCATTTTTCCTGTATTCAAAACATAGGGCTTTTTTTTTATTATTTACTTTAATATTGGTTAATTTTTCAAAGATAAAAGCACTGCATTCTTCCATTCACTTCAAATCTAATCCATGAGAAACAGATGTATCACAGGATTTCCTTCCTCCCTTCTTAACAGAGAAAGGAAGGTGCTGCTTCTGTCAGATCCAATCTCTGAGTTTATTTTTTCTCCTTTGAAACAATTGTGCTAAACTGCTTCATGTCCTTGAGTATTGACTCCAAGAATCCTTCGTAGCCCTGATATTCTAATTGAAGCAATTTTTTTTCTGAAAATTTGCTTCTGATGGCATGGAAACTATCCTTGCAAGTCTCTTGGGTAGCAGGATCAAAAGAATATCCATGAAACCTTAGAAAATTCCAGACTTCAAAATGATGTCTCTTCTAAACACAAACCCTACTTCAGTCAATATTATACTAAAAACCACCCCCAGAAAGATCTTTGTTTCCATTATCATGGAGGGTTCCCAGAGAAGCTTCCAAAGCCTTCCTAGATAGCCTATCCTAATATTTCACAACGGCTGAAGTCTTTTCCTAACTTAGTGGGTCCTCTACAAAACTTAGTGGGTCCTCTACAAATTTATGCTCCTTCAGTCTCACTGTTGCTTTGCAGTCTTTAGTCATCTCATAATCACACTCCCCATTTCAAATGCTTTCACTCTTTCTAAACATCCAAATTTAGTCCCATCCCCTTACTCTCAGATGAGTACTGCCTCTTACTTAACTAGGAAAATTTAGACAATCAGAAATGGACTTCATCAACCCCTCCATGTGTGCCCCAACCTTTCTGTATCTTCACCTTTTCTGTCTTCTTGCCCTCTTGTCTTAGAAGAGATGGTAGCTTTCTTAGAAAGGCTAAACCTTCCACCTATGGTCTCTTCATTCATATCCTCACAGCTCATCCTCAAACTCGTTCTATTTCTCATTTTTTCTTCTCACCACCCCTGGAATCTTCAATCTTTTCCTCTCCATTGGCTACTTCAAACATGATCAGGTCTTCCTTGACTCAAGAGAAAATATTAGGCCCAAGACCTTGCTAATCTCTTGAGCATCTCTCCTTCCTTTCAGTCCATCTCAAGGAAAAAGTATATAGAAAGTATACATTTACTTCCTCACTCTGAAACCCCTGTCAAGCTTCTCTAATAGTTTCATAGATTTAGAGCTAGGAAGGAACACTTATAGGTCATCTAGGCCAACTCTCTTACTTTACAGTTGAGGAAACCCAAGTGAGGCCCCTAGAAGTTAGCAAGGTAGTAAGTGGCAGAGCAGGGATTCAGGTTGAGGCATTCTACCTCTAAACCTAGTGTTCTTTCCATTGCACCATACTGTCCTCTGTGTCCTAGTGAACCTACTCTCAAAGATCATAAAGACCTCATAATGGACAATGCAGCAGCACCATCTCAGTCCTTTTGCATCTACCCAATAGCATTTGACTGTTGATGACTCTCCTTCCTTTGATATTCTCTTGCTTAGGTTTCTATGAAACTGAACCCTTGCAGTCCTTCTTATACTGCTGATGACTGCTACTCTTACCTCCTCTCCATCCTGATGTCCAAGTATAGAAGTTTCCCCAAACTACCCTCAATTCTTTTCTATCTATATATACTCTGTGGGATTATTATGCCTTCATCTCTTTCTTCTATGTGAATGACTCCCTAATGGAGATCTCCACTCTCACCCAGCCCCCACCTCCCACCTAAGTACCAGACTCAAATTTCTGACTTACAACTTGATATCTTCAGTTGGGTGTCCCACACTCCAAGCTCAATATGTCCAAAACTGAATTAATCATATCATGGTTTCTCAGAGTTTGAGGAGACCCCAAAGATCTTCTAGTCTAACCCATCTCTGACAAATGGTCATCCATCCTCTACTAAGAAAACTCTAGGATGGCTATTGTCTCCTAAGATAGCACATTCCACTTTGGGAAACTCGAATTATTAGGAATCTATCCACCTGCAATTTCTTCACATTTCTCCTAGCTCTGCTCTATAAAGCCAGGTAGACACTCCCCTCTTCCATGTACCTTTTAATACTCCAAGATAGTTGTTATCTTCCCTGAAGTCTTTTTTTCCTTCAATCCTTGAATGGTATGGTTTAAAATCCTTTCAAAAGCTTGATTACCTTCCTCCAGATGAACTGCAGTTTGTCAATATCCTTCTTGAAATTGTGCCCAGAGCGGGGGCAGCTAGGTGGCAAAGTGAATAGAGCACTGTCCTTGGAATCAGGAGGATCTGAGTTCAAATCTGACCTCAGACATTTAACATTTACTAGCTGTGTGACCTTGGGCAAGTCACTTAACCCTAATTGCCCTGCCTTCCCCCCTCAAAAAAAAAATTGTGCCCAGAAATGAACACAATACTCCACATATGGTCTGACTAGGTTAGAAGGGTTATCATTTCCTTTGTTCTGGATTTGATATGAGTTAGCATTCCTGAGTTCAAATCATGCTTCTGATACTTCCTAGTTTTGAGACCCCCCCCAGGCAAGCTACTTAACCTCTCTCAACCTTAGCTTTCTCATCTGTAAAATGAGGATAATAATAGCACCAAGGTTGATGTCAGAATCAAATGGAATAACACATGTAAAGCACTTTGCAAACTTAAAATCACTATATAAATAGTATTATGTCTCTATATTAATACAGCCTATGGTCACTAACATTTTTTGGCTGCTATATCACCTTGTGGATTCAAATTGAGCTTGCTATCCACTAAAAACCAGACTTTCTTCCATTATCTAGTTGTATGGTCGGGTTTTTTTAACCCAAGTATAGAATTCCATAATTCATAAATTAGAATTTATATACCTATTAAATTATTGGATTTGGGCATTTTTGATCCTGATTGTGGAATCCATTGTATTAGCTCCCCCTCTTAGCATCATGTCATCCACAGACTGGATGAGTTTTCCATCAATCCATTCAGCAAAGACACTGATAAACACCTAAGGGGTCCCATAGAGAGATTACAAGGGCACTCCACTAGAAATCTACCTCTAGGTTGACATTGATATATTTATCACAAATCTTTGGTTCATTCAACCATTTCCAAATCTGCATAACTACTGTATACTCTCATCTAGCCCATGCTTCTCCATCTTCTAAAGATCTCATGAAAGACTTTGTCAGATAATTTTGTGAAACCCAAGCATACTTTGTTGCTGGCATTTCTAAACTCTAGTTTAATACTCAACTAACCTTCCTTTTTCAGACAAGGTTATTAAACTGGTGGTAGCTTGGAGAAATGTTGTAGCTACAGTTTGCTTAAATTTTACCAAAGTATTTTATTGTCTCATGTTATTCTTGTGGAAAGATAGAGAGATGTAGACTAGACAAAAATTCTGTTTGAATAAGTAGAAATAAAGAGTAGTCTTTAATAGGTCAATGTCTGTTTAAACATTTTACTAATGATTTGGGTAAAGGCATAGATGTCATGCTTATTGAATTGTAAATGATGTAAAGCCAGGCAGGATAATTAACAAATTGAATGACAGAATCAGGATTCAAAAAAATCTGACAGACCAGAACATTTGGCCCAGTGTAATAAGATGAAATTTAATAGGGATAAGTGTCAAATCTTATATTTGGGCTAAAACAATCAACTTCAAACAAGACGAAGTGTGGCTAGACAGCAGCTGGTCTGAAAAAGATCTGAGGGTTTTAAATGATCACAAGCTCAGTAGTAAGTGCCAGCATTGTGATTGACATAACAAATAAGAAAATTAAAGTAACCAAGAGAGACCCAACATCCAGGAATGCGTGATAGTGCTACTATATTCTAATCTGGTCAGACCACATGTATAGTATTAAATATTGCTAGTCACAAAAAATCCACAGGTCTTCTCCAGAGCAATTGTTTAATAATGCTTCCCCTATCCTCTAGTTGTGTTTTTTTAACCCAAATGTAGAATTTTACATTGATTCCTGCTAAATTATTATTATATTTGATCTAATGTGGGCACAAAATCTTAAGAAGTAAAGGAATAGGGGCAGCCAGGTAGCATAGCGAGAAAGAGTCCCAGTGTCAGGATGACCTGGGGGATCGAATCCGGGCTCAGATACTTAGCACCACACCCAGAAATAACTGGCGGTGTAACCTTGAGCAAGTTACTTAACCCCAATTGCTTAAAAAAAAAGAAGAAGTAAAGGAATAAGCTAAAGAGAGTTCAAAGAAAGGCAACCAGGGTCAGAAGATTTAGAAGTTCACTAGATCACGCCACCCATGAGTCCACAGGATCATTCAGATTAGGGAACTAAGGCCCAGAAAAGGTGACTGACTTGTCCAAGGTCATTCAGATAGTGAAAGGTGGAGCTATGATTTCAGCCCAGGTCCTCTGACTCCAAATATAGCATTGTTTCCACAGCTAGTGAAGGGCCTTGAGTTCATACCATATGAGAATCAGTTGAAGGACCTGGGAATGTTTATCCTGAAGAAGAGGAGACTTAGCAGGGGACATGACAGCTGTCTTCATATATATGAAGGGCTATCAGACTGAAAAGAATTAGATGAGCTCTGCTTGGCCATAGGTCCTAAGAACAATGGGTAGGAACTGCAAAGGAGGAAAATTTTGGTTTGTCATAAGGAAAACCTTCCAAATAGAACTATCCAAAAGTAGACTGGGTCACCTCAGTGGATAAGGGGTTTCCCCTTACTTTGGGTCTTTAAATCAGATATGTTAGAGAGGGGAGCCTTTTTAAAGGGGTCCTTGAGCTAGATGACGTTCGAGCTCTTCCATCTCTGAAGTTCTGTGAACTGCCCAGTGATTATTGTGCTTAGTAGTCATTCTGACTACTGTTTTAGTTTATTCTCCTGTTGATCTCCATCAGTTTCTCTAGAGGTCAAAATTGAGTATACTTTTTTCCAATTTGGTGCTTTCAAGTTATGTATGACATCTAAAGTTCCCATTGTGTCCAGAATAACTCTTTTTCTTTACCAATTGTGCTATTTTTTTAATGTGTGTGTGTGTATTTCTATGAAATCTGAGTCTCAAAAGAGTTTAAAAGGTGGCCACTGTTTCTTCTGCCTTTCTATTGCTATGATCTGACCCTATGACAATTACTGAAAACTGTACTTACTTCGGCTTAGAATATAACCTGCTACCTTCTGAGAGTGTATCATACTATAACTGACACCAGAGCCTTCCATGCCTATAAGAAAAAAGGTTCCAGATATTTCCATTTTATTTGAGGGCACACATTCCAGTCCTGTTCCATACACTCGACCAACCAACCAGCCAATGTCAGTAATGTGCCAGTCCTTGCCTTCAAGGAGCTGACATTTAATCACACATCAAAATGAAGTACTTAACCAAAAAAAGAAAAAATGGATCCTATGAGATCTCTGGCCTTGTAAATAAATGGAAACTAAGTTAGAAAATAGTCAGACTATTAAACTTGGAGGCCTCGTATTAAGCCAAATGGATTCCTTAATATTCTTTCCAGGACTGGGATTTTAGAATATAATTCCTAAAGTTTAAATAGCTATCATTCTATATTTTAATGTAAAATTTACTTTTTCTTTTCTTTTTGGAGGGGAAAAGACAGGGCAATTGGGGTAAAGTGATTTGCCCAAGGTCACATGGCTAGTAAGTGTTAAGTGTCTGAAGTCAGATTTGAACTCAGGTCTTCCTGACTCCAGGGCTGGTGCTCTATTCACTGCACCACCTAGCCGCCCCTTAAAATTTACTTTTGAAAAATTAAATCTGGGATAATTATATTGACTAACAACTACAATTTTGAAATATTTTTTAAAAACCATACTAAGTATCAAGACCAAAGAATCTGTGTGGTATAATGAAAATAGTCCTGGCTTTGGCATAACTTGAGGCAAATCATTTTACTTCTGTGAGCTTCAGATTCCTAATCTGTAAAATGAGATGGGATTGATCTAAATGGCCAGTAAATTCTATCCTAGCTCTAAAACCAATGAAAAGTAGCCTGACTTAAGTAATTTAATGACATTATATTTTCAGGTGTAAATCTGCTACTTTGGGGCAACTTGCCAGAGGCAGAAGAAAGTACAGATGAAGATACATTAGACATTTCCGAGGAGGAATGTATTAGATGAATGGAAACAATGATGTGTATTAGAACTCTCTTTTTCCTATTTAAAAAAAAAACACACAAAAACAAATATGTTAAAGTTCATTCAGAACTTTAAAAACTGTGAATAAACAGACCAAAGGATTTATCAACAGTTTTTTTCAGGAAGAAAAGATTATATACTCATTGATTTACTCAACAACTGCCTTAATATGATTTGTTTCTGTGTGACTACCAGTCATTCATTTGGATTTTTTCATATTGGTGCATTCTTAAATTCAGGTAGGAAATGGTTCTCAATCTCCTTCAAGTGTCATTATGCTCTCTCATCTCCTAATCTAAGGAACTTTTGCTTCTATCTTGATGCCAAATAATTTTAACTTTAAATCGCTAGGACAAGTGCAATGGCACTGACAGATGATCCAAGTCTCACTGAGTCCTAACAGATGAGGATGAAGCAGGCTGTCGGGTTTGCATAGGCATCAACTATCGCATTTTCTTTTAGTGAAAAATGTCTCTGCTCAAGAGCGAGAATCCTTATGAATTGGCAAGTAAAGTAAACGAAATCTTGCCCCATGTGGTAACATTCTTAGGAGGAATAATCTTGATTCCTTACCAAGAAAGTCAGTTAAATGGATTTGTTTAAGGAATTTCAACACCTACTGTTTTCAAATGTTGCATATCCTGCTTCATCAGAAGCCATTACAAATAGTAGTTTATGGTTGCTTCTGTCCATTTCTTTCCCCCTTCCATCGTCTTCCTCTACAAATGATCAATTTCTGTTTCTAGGTGAATAGTTTTACCCCTCAAGTCACACAAAAAAGGTAAAACTAAAAAGGGATTTGCCTATCCCTTAATAAGTTACATAAGCTTATTCCCTACAAAGAAGCAATTTTTAGAGCCATTCAGACCTAAAAAGTCAGGAAACTTTTGAATTCTTGTCATATGTAAAGCTAATGTTTAAAATAATTTTGTGAATATCTCCATGGAAAGCTTTAAAATGTTTTATTGATGCCTTTTGTTATTTTGTCACAATCATTTTTGGGTATCTACCCTACCATGATGCAGTGAACCCCTCATTGTAACAAAGAAAAATAGTTAAGCAACACAACTTAGACCCTTTTTCTAACAGTATATGCCATATTTCATACCCATAGTCCCTCTCCCTTTCTCTCTACTGAAAGGGCATTGCCCTTCTCTTCTTTGAAGCCAACATTTGTCATTACAATTACTAAGGATTCGCTTTCATTTTAATGTTCTTCTCCCTTTATTGTTTACATTATTGTACTTACTGTGTATGGTTTTCCTGGTTCTGCTTACTTCAGTCTGCATCAATTCATACAAGTTTTCCATAGGAGGCATTTTGGCAATTGTAATTCTAAGACAGACTGAATTACGGATTTGCAAATAAATAACTTCTATTGTTGTATACTAACATACTTTTAAAAAAAAGGAACAAAAACCTGTCCTTCCTCCAGGAGCTGCAAAAATAATAGAATTCAAGAGAATTCAACTATCTATCCAACACACATTGGAACTTATCCTGGATGAGGACAGGTGACCTCAGTTCTAAATTTCAAGGTTGAATAAACTGGTAAATATAATAATATTCCTTTTTTAAAAGTCTGTAATTTCATTAGTTTTGATACTTTCTCACTGACACAGATCACAACCCCTCTGCGCCTCAATACATAGTGATCATGAGCAGTCATGATTAAAAAATCCTTACCTGGTAGATAACTCTTTAGTGTTATATCAACAAGCTTAGTTCTTCAAAGATAAACATACAGTCACCTGGCTATTATTCTAGAGGTTTTTTTTTTTTTCATATTGCTATACTTTCCAGGTTCCTCTGGCTGACACAGCCATTCTTGAGAACCTGAGAACTTTTTTACCTCCATACCACAATAAGGGTTTGGACCCACAATGAGGGTATAAAGAAGGTAGGACTTTAGCTGATGAGCAATTTTTAAAAAAATAGTGTTCAATAATAACAGCTTATAATGTTTTAGGGTTAACAACAACCCTGTGAGATTGATAGTATAGAAATTATCCTCATTTTACAGAAGAAAGGTTCAAATAGAAAAAAAAAACATTTTACAAATGGGGAAACCGAGGCTCAAGTGAAGTAACTTGTCCAAGGTCACACAAGTAGTAGTATTGGGATACAAAGCCAGGTTCTGACTCGAAATCCAACACTATTTCTATTACCCCAGTCTTTTTCTCCAGGTCACATAGCCAGTAAGTGTCAGAGCCAAGGCTTGAACATAAGTTGTATACCTTTTCCATTATGCCACTGGTATGAGAATTGAACCCAAAGTATAAACCTTACCCATGGTGATGGGCAGAATCACTGGCCTCAAGCTAAGCTGTAGGATGCTTTGGGGAATAAAAGTACAAGTAGCAGAATAATGTTGTGGGTTTTTTTTTTCTAAAATATATTTTTTAATAGTGTCAATGTCTCTTCTCCAAAAGACTACAGAAGTTTGGCCTAGAAGAAAAGACTAGGAGGTGGGGCGGGGAGGGGAGAGGAGGAAATGAAAGCTTTCATGCTGAACTACAGCACTTGACGAAGTGTCACCAGGAAGATAAGAGGAATGAAGGAGTTTATGTAGTAGCTTCCCTACACAATCCTTCTTACTGTTTCAATTAGAGGAGAGAAAAAGTTCAGCGTAGAAGCAGAGAATGTGGCAAGAGCCTAATTCAATGAAGAATCCCTCTGCTTTCTGTCCTGCTTCAAGGCAATGGTTGACTGACTCTTCTAAGAGAAAAAGCAAGGCCAAGGCAGTAGTGATTCAACCAAGACCCAAAGGTCATTCCATTTCAACCAGGGTGAGCATTCCTGCTACTCATTTGGCCTTTGGTTAAACAGTTTCAGTGAAAGAATATTTGTGAAAAGAATGTAATTATTTGATAGCCACCAAAGTGTAACTAGCAAAGAGACTACAGCTTGACAAGATTCTGGGACAAATAACTTTTAGGAAGGCATTATCTTGTGAGATGTGATCCAGTGCCCAACTCCCTTTTTAAAAATTATTATTATTATCATTTTGCTTTTTGGAGGGCAATTGGGGTTGTAACTTGCCCAAGGTCACATGGCTAGTTCTTGTGTTAAGTGTCTGAGGCTGGATTTGAACTCAGGTCCTCCTGACTCCAGGGCCGGTGCTCTATTCACTGCACCACCTAGCCGACCTCCAACTCCCTTTTTAAGGAAGCCAGAGCTCTCTGAACCTTATCTGGGCTACCTTCATTGCTGATATTGAGTCAGGAGACCTGCATTCAAATTGTCCCTACCCCTTATTAGCTGTGGACAAATCACTTCGTTTTTCATCATTCTTATGTCAAACAGGTACAACAATACTCTACCTTTGTCATAGGATATTTAAAACTTAAAGTTTTATGCAAATGTGAGTTCTCATATGTGGCTGGATTCATGGAGATGCAGCCTATCCCTTGGGTCTTGTCGGGTGCGGCTCTGATCTGCATGCTCCTCTAGGTCTTTTGGTATTCCATGGGTAAACAGCACAACACTCAGGCTAACCATCCTAATGAATAAAGGGCCAGGGAGAACTGAATGCTAAACGTGCCTCAGATATTGACTAACTGGATGACCTTGGACGAATTACTTAACCCCTCTCTCAGCCTCAGTTTCTTCATCTGTAAAATGGGAATAATATCCATAGCACCAACCTTGTACAATTATTGTAAGTACCAAACAAAATAATGTATGTAAAAGGCTTTGTAAACATTGAAGTGCTATATAAATGTCAGTAATTTTTATCCATGAGCTAGCCATCTGTTTATAAGGTCATATACATCTTTGATGATGTCTTTTCACTTAAAAACCATTCACTTAAAACCAAGTCTTTCTATTGCCCTTTAGGACATCTTCAAATCGGATTATTCTGAGATCGTAATCTTTCCTGGATTCACAACCATATAATATTACTCAAAGGATAACTTCAGTGCCTAGCACAGTGTCAGGCACACAGCATACCTTAATGTTTGTTGGCTAACTCATGGGTTTCAATAATTTGGTATATTATGATTATCCCCAAAACATCTAGCTCTTTGCTGACCCTGTTCTAAAATCATATTTTCTCATTTTGTTACTTATAGAGACTTTTCTGTGATATATTGTACTGGGGAAATTGCATTTATTTCCTTTACCCTGATGGAAAACTCTACCTACCTTTACCCCTTTTCCCTTCTCTTTTCTGCCCTTTGCCTTAGATGTAACAACAAGGTCGGCAGTGAGGCTCAGCCCTTATTTCCTATTCCAGTTTGTCGTTCCTGAGGACCGAGAGACAGTGAATCATCAACTTACTCATGTGCTTTTATATGTCTGTATTTTTTTTTCCTCAATTACCCAGCCTCCAGTCTCAGCTCTGCTGTTGCTTAATTTCAAAGGTCTAATATTATGAACGATACTTTGTCATCCTCGACAAGCCTTAAGAATTAATAATTTAATATAGAGAGTAGTTCATAAGGTCAGTAATTCACGTAACAAAGAACCTGTATTGCCCTGTTTTAATGACTAGGAAATGACAGAAATTTTTAAAACTTTTAGTAAAGTAGGGGATTTGCAGAGAACATTAATGATATAATGGAACATTTTCATATCCATGGTGAATTCACTGAAGTAGGCTTTGCTAGCTTAACCTTCATGTGAATGAAAGAAAACCATCCCCTATTTTCTTGCCTGAAATGGAGATCTAACTCATATTCATGTTCTTTCCTAGAATTGCTTGCCAAATCCATAGGAGGAAAAATCCATCCCTGTAATACAACTACGAATATTGAATATTTTGGAGATACAAAGAATTGCTTAGAAAATTACTATCTCTCTATACCTTTCTTTAATTGTACTTTTAAAATAATATTTCCTGGGCAAATAGAAATGTCATTAGTTGTTGATGAAGAAATCAAGGGACAGAAGAGTGATGTACCCCTCAAATTCAAAGCCAGGGAAAATTCAGGCTCCAGATATTACCTCCAGAACTCTGTTGACAAATCTCTGTGGGTATCAGTACATATGTTAACATGCAGTCACTTCTGCTAAAAAGTCTCTCACTTTGGGGAGGCAGCATTGTGGTGCAGTGAAAAGGTTCGGGATTCGGAGTCCAAAGACTTGGTTTCAAATCCTTCCTCATATTCACCGCTTATATCATGTTGAACAAGTGATTCTATCACTCTGGACCCATTAACCTCTTCTATAAAGCAAAAAGGTCACACTCAGTGATTTCTGAGATCCTTTCCAACTCTGAATTTAGGATCCTACAATCCGAAATTTTTGTTTTACAAATTAATGCAAATACACAGAACAGAGAATCAAACTGAGACCTATTTTCACCAACCTGAGAGTCTGAAAATTCTGTGATTTTCATCCTGAAAACTATGTCACTTCCCTCTAAGATTTATAGGTACTATAATTAATTACCTCAATGATTATGCTTCTCTTCTTTAGGTGCCTGCCACCCCCACATCTTGGTTGCCCTGACTTCCTTAATATGGCACATCTTTGTGAATACTTACTTTTCTGTTTAACTTACTATTAAATTGGGAAGTGCATAACATAGTAGAAACTTGAGTTGTACAGGACCTCCAACTCATCCATCTATACATGAGAAAGAATTTCCTTCCAGGATACTTACAAAGGTAGTCCATAAAGAAGTCTCTTCTTATATTGGACAGGTAGGTAGCACAGTGAACTGAGAGTATTGAGCTTGGAGTCAGGAAGAACTGAGTTCAAATCTTGCCTTAGACATAAACTGTGTGACTTTGGGCAAACCACTTAACTTCCACCGCAGTTTCCTCATCTGTAAAATGGAGATAATAATAGCACCTTACCTCAGTTGTTGTGAAGATCAAATGAGATAATATATGTAAAGCACTTTGTAAACTTTAAAAAGCTATATAAATGCAGGCTATTAAAATCTGGGGCTGTGGATAGTGCTGGGCCTGGAGTCAGGAAGACTTATCAAATCTGGCCTCAGAAACTTCCTAGCTGTGTGACCCTGGGCTAGTCACTTAACCCTGTTTGCCTCAGTCTTCTCATCTGTAAAATGAGCTGGAGAAGGAAATGGCAGACCACTCCAACTCTGTCAAGAAAACTCCACCCCACATAAATCCTTGGCATTCCTATATGTTTCCAATGAAATTCAACAGCAAGAGATAGAAAGAGAAATCCCATTTAAAGTTACTGTAGACATTATAAAATATTTGGGAATTTACCTGCCAAAACAAACCCAGGACCTATATGACCATAACTACAAAACACTTTTCACACAAATAAAGTCAGATCTAACTAATTGGAAAAATATCAATTGCTTGTGGCTGGGTCGAGCTAATATAATAAAAATGACAATTTTACCTAAATTAAATTATATATTTAGTGCCATACCAATTAATTTACCAAAAAACTACTTTATAGAGCTAGAAAAAAAATAGTAACAAAATTCATTTGGAAGAATAAACGGTCCAGAATATCAAGGGAATTAATGAAAAGAAATGCTAGGGAAGGTGGACTAGCTATACCAGATTTCAATCTGTATTATAAAGCAGCAGCCATCAAAACTACTTGGTACTGGCTGAGGAACAGAGGAGTGGATCAATGGAATAGAATAGGCACACGAGATTCAGAAATCAATGACTATAGTAATCTATTGTTTGATAAACCCCCAGACCCTGGTTTTTGGTATAAGAACTCACTATTTGACAAAAACTGCTGGGAAAACTGGAATATAGTGTGGCAGAAACTGGGCATAGACCATTATCTAACACCATATACCAAAATCAAGTCTAAATGGGTGCAGGATCTAGGTATAAAGGTTGATACTGTAAGCAGTCTCCTAAAACAAGGAATAGTTTACCTATCATACTTGTGGAGAGGGAAAGACTTTATGACTAAACAAGAATTAGAGAACATTATAAAATGTAAAATGGATAATTTTGACTACATGAAATTGAAAAGCTTCTGTACAAACAAAGCCAATATAACCAAGATTAAGAGGGAGGTGGAAAATTGGGAAAGAATCTTTACAACCTATGTCTCTGACAAAGGACTCATTTCTAAAATATACAGAGAATTGAGTCAAATTTATAAGAATACAAGTCATTCCCCAATTGATAAATGGTCAAAGGATACAAACAGGCAGTTTTCAGAGAAATTAAAGCTATCTATAAGCACATGAAGAAATGCTCTAATTCACTATTGATTAGAGAAATGCAAATCAAAACAACTCTGAGGTAACACATCTCACCAGTCATATTGGCTAAGATGACAAAACAGGAAAATGACAAATGCTGGAGAGGACGTGGGCAAATTGGAACACTAATGCATTGCTGGTGGAGTTGTGAACTGATCCAGCCTTTCTGGAGAGCAATCTGGAATTACGCCCAAAGGGCTATAAATACTTTGATACCCTTTGATCCAGCAATACCACTCCTAGGATTATATCCCAAAGAGATCATAGAAATGGGAGAAAGACCCATATGTACAAAAATGTTCATAGCAGCTCTTTTTGTGGTAGCAAATAATTGGAAATTAAGGGGGTGCCCATCAATTGGGGAATGGCTGAACAAGTTGTGGTATATGCATGTTATGGGATACTATTGTGCTATAAGAAACAAGGAGCAGACAATCTTCATATTTACCTGGAGAGGCTTATATAAACTGATACTGAGTGAGAAGAGTAGAACCAGGAGAAATTTGTACACAATTACAGACACATCGTATGTGTGATGACCAACTTTGATAGACTGGACTCTTCTCAGCAATGCGGTGATATAAGTCAATCCCAAAAGACTCATGATGGAGAGAAATATGTGCATCCAGAGAAAGAACTAGAAAGAACTAAGTTTATATCCAGGTGGAAGCAAAATACCTAATCTTTTTCCTTCTCTTATTTGGTTTTATGTCCTCTTTACCATTTTTCATTCCAGCTGATACAATCCATCTTTATAACCTGACTAATGTAAAATGTGAAAGTATTTACAGATCCTATACTTGACTATATGCCATGTGGGGGAAGGGGAAGGAGGGGAACAAAATGTGAAACTCAAGGAATTGTGGAATTGAATCCTGTAAACTAAAAGGAAACAAATTAATTTTTAAAAAAATTTTAAAAAACTCCACAAGGGGTTACAAAAGTCAGACACAACTAAAATGACTGAACAATAATAACAAAAATTAAAATCAACCTCTCTATAACAATGCCCTACCTTAACGTCAGCTATTTTACCCACTGGTAGCATG
Organism: Petaurus breviceps papuanus; assembly: GCF_028583685.1. Classification (NCBI taxonomy): domain Eukaryota; kingdom Metazoa; phylum Chordata; class Mammalia; order Diprotodontia; family Petauridae; genus Petaurus; species Petaurus breviceps. Next base: position 32,526,990 of record NW_027187372.1, on the reverse strand, counting down.
TTTGCCCTCTCAGCCCTGCAAACTGTTTTCCTCATGACAACCCTTTAAATATTTGAAAAGAGAAATATAAAAAAAGCAATTACACCCTCCCTTCTTTCCTATTTCTTCAGCTGATGCTCATATGGTGCAACTTTTAGTTCTCTCACCTTCAAGGTCACCTTCTGGATTCCTCCAGCTTGTCAGTGCCTTTCCTAAAATATGTATTTCTCTGTCACTTTGCAAAAGGATATGTTAGTGTTTATCGCAAGGACCAGAATACAGGTCATGTCCTAGGGAAGGGAGATAGCACTGCAAATTGTGCTAATCAGTAATTTTACTAATGCAATGTAAATTTACTAATCCATTCTAGAAACAAAATATTTTTGGTTAGTCTGGGGTGATTTTTTTTTTAACTTGACTTAAGCAGAAAATTTTATCATATTAATCTTAAGCATCCAGCTTTTGCTAAGTGCTCTACAGAACATAAGAAGGTATATGTTTTCTTGGAGCTTATACTCACGTCCTACTACACATGGGAGCTGAAAGGCAACCTTGCCTTAGAGGGAGTGACTCCCTCATTGGGATGGGCCTATGCATATTGTGAGGGAGGGAAAAGAACTACCAAAGTCATTTTCTCCTGTCTCAAAAATATTGAGACGTGTAAAAGAGGAGAGGAGCAAGTATTTAAAGACTATTTGGATCTGCCAGATTATGGCTCCAGTTGAAGTTGCCCCCCCAAATGCCTACCTGTCCCCACGATGGGCCTAAAGTAGCAGGCACGTGAGCATGACTCATTTTTGGAATGTCCTCAAAATATCTAAGAGCAGGCTGCTTTCTCTATCCCCCTGGACATAATTTTGCTGCACGGATGGACCACCTGCTATTATAACTTTGACACCCGAAAAGCTTCCTGTATGTTGCAAGGAGATTACACATGCGTGGGTGAATCTGCAGGCTGTTTGGAAGTATTTTAAAACATGCTCTTTAGAGGAAATGATCTTTTCCTGTTTCAGAGACTGGAGTGTTGCCCCATTTTATCAAAACTGCTCTGTGGGCTTGCTCACAAATACCTAAAAACACCATGCTACAGATGGAAGGCAGTGGGAGACATACTGAGCTAATTTCCCTCGCGTGATGCTACCCGGAGGACTCAAGCTGTCAGTATCCTGAAGAAAAACAACTCCCTCAAAGAGAGATGGCAGCCAGAGGAAAAGGAAGCATGAACGCTTTGAAGGGCTCAGCCATTAGCACCTCCCCCCCCCCCCAATTCAAAACTCAAACTGTCTAATGGGAAATTATTACAAACCACAGGCCGAGCATGTTCAGCCTGGGTTAGCTGTGCAGTCATAGGAAAAATGAGCAAATACTAGGCTGATACAGCTCTGTTCTTAGTCTCTGGATACCTCAGGAAATGTTCTGGAAGGGTAATTTTGAATGAATAAAGAAACAGTTTTGTTTTAAGTCCCTACAAAACCAGTCTCTAGACCAGGTAGTATATATACCTCAGTATATGACTGCCCTGCTAAGGAACAAGCATTGATGAAAAGATTTGATGCCTTAGTTCTCCACATTTCATCAGTACTCCTAATCATAACTTTGCACCTTAAGACAATTTATTTTCATTTTGTAGGAAGTGTTTCTCTCTCTTTTTTTCCCCAACTGTTGATGCTTAAGGGCGCTTCATATAATGTTCTGGGACTGAAGGGAAGGCTGAGCCTTTTTTTAAACAAAAAAATAAAACTATTTTTTTTTCATTAAGGACAAAACAGAAAGCTCCAAATTCTGCCCAAAGGACAAAAATAGGAGTATTGTGTGAAAGTGGCAGAGAGGCTGGTTTAGGTTTGACTTAAGTAAAAACCTCCTAATAACTAGAACTGTCCAAAAGTGGAATGAATGGGCAGCTTCCTGAAAGTGGTGGTTTTTCCCCTCCCAGAGGCCTTCAGGCTAATGCTTCTGACTACTTCTTGGGAATATTTTCGAGGCAATTCCTACCCAGGTTGAGTAGATAGATGGCTGCTGGGGTCCCTTCTGTGATTCAGGGCTCTCTTGGTAAAGGTCTGGCAGTTAACTGCCCTCTAGCAGAATCCTTTTCTTCTTTGAACACTGAAGTGGTGTTCTGCTATAGGACTTTTGTGAACAGAAAATCAAAAGTCAAGACTGGAATTTTTGCTCCCTAAAAAGATTAATGGCAATAAACATTTATTAAGCTCCTACTATGTGCCGGGCACTAAGGGCTACGTACTAGGAATATAAAAAGAAGTAAAAATTGTTCCTGCCCTCCAGGAACTCAAATGGGGAGATGGCAAGTAAACTAATATGTACAAACCAGCTATGTATGGGCTAAACTGGAAATAGTTTTAAGAGAAAGGCACTAGAACTAAGAGGGGTTGGAAAAGACTTCTTGTAGAAGAAGAAACTTTAAGGAAGCCAGGGAAACCAATAGGTAGAGATGGTGCATGGAGGACAGCCAGAGAAATTGCCCAGATCGGAGAGATGGAGTGTCACATTCATGGAAGAGGCCAGTGTCACCAAATCAAAGAGTACATGGAAGAGAATAAGGTGTAAGCAGACTGAAAAGATTCGAAGGGCTTTGAATGCCAGACAGAGGAGCTCATGTTTGATCCTGGAAGCAATTGGGAGCCATTGGATTCCACTGAGTAGAAGAATGGCATGGTTTACACTTCAGGAAAATGGCTATGGTGACTGAATGGAGATTGCACTGGAATGGGGAGACACTTGAGGCAAGCAGGCCCACCAGCAGACTATTGCAATAGTCTAGGTGTGAAGTGATGACCACATGAATCAGGGTGATGGCAGTGTCAAGGAGAGAAGGACATGCATTTGAGGATATAGGAAATGAGAGATTGTAAAGGGTTAAGGATGCAGCCTCGGTTGTGAGCCTGAGAGACTGAGAGGAGGTGTTACCCTCTGTAGTAACAGGAAAGGTAAAAGATGGGGAGGGTTTAGAGGGAAAGATAATGAGTTATGGTATGGACTTACTGAGTTTAAGATGTCTACTGGACATCCAGTTCCAGATAGGCGATTGGAAATGTGAGATTGAAGTTCAGCAAAGAAGTTAGGACAGGATAAGTAGATTTGAGAACGATCAGCATAATGGACAAAATTAAGGTACGTCATTATTAAAAGTTGTACATGGTAAGACATATTTTGTTTTTACTATATGTTTTTACTGAATGATATTTTTCCCCATCCCAAAGCAAGCATGAAAAAAAATGGGTTAAATGTAAAGAGAGAGAGAATGATCAGCACAGAAATGGCTGATGAGCTCACCAAGGGAAGGGGTACAGAGGGAGAAGAGGAAAGGACCCAGGAAAAACCCCTGTAGAATAACTACAGTTAAAGACTATGCCTTAAGATACATTTTTCAAAAAAATTGTTTTGTTTGTTTGTTTGTTTTTTTAAGATTAGGTCTCCCTCACAGGCTAGGAGCACAGGGTCTGCCTACAGCCCCAATCCTACTATTGATCAATATGCTTTGATATGAGAGCTATTCCATGTCTAACTTGGACCAATTTGACCCTCACCTTAGGCAGTTTGGTGGTCCTCTCTATCCCCCAGGGGCTCACCATATTGATACTGAACCTTGCAAGTATGGGCACCCAATCACTATAGTCTACTCCAGTTCAGAACTTCTAAGCTCAAGAGGCCCATAAGCCTCAGCTTCCCTGTATATTGATTACAGGCATGTACCACTATGCCCAGCTCAAATGCATAAATTTGAAAAGATTTTTTTTTTACCCCAGTCCCACCTAGGGCCAATGCTGAGTATAGTTTTTCTGTTGGCCAAGTCAAGTTCTTACTTTGTGGTGCTGAGCTGTTGAAAAGTGTCTTGTCCTGTAGCTATAGGAACTAGGTTTTATAACGGTGATTGCATTGATTAAATGCCAGTTAGCTCTGGAAACTTCTCAAAGGCCTCTGCTGCATGGCTGAAATTGGGCCCTCTGCCTGGTATTAGATCAAGGTTAGATAATCCAGGTCTGATGGCTGGTCTGGGAGCTCTAGCAATTACATGTCTCATGTACCTTAATCAGCAATGCACTTCACATTATTGCAACCAAAGAAAAAAATCCCACCTCATAATCATTACTTAGGCTCTGTTTTATTTTGCTGCTCACATGAATCTGAGCATCTGACCCAGTGATCATTAAGTCAATCCAATGAAGTCATACCCTGGGGAGATAGCTGTAACCCCACTGCTGGATCTCTTACAACAAGCCGAGAGCCTGTCTGGAAGGATGACAGCTCTTCTCTGCCCATGCTCAGGTCAGGTCACCTATCTTGCTGTTCAGCTGGGTATCTGTACACTGCTCCATTAGCAACCCAACAATAAGCTCAATTGTCTGTGACTCTTTCCATTGTGATTTTAGACTCACTACTCTCATGGGCCGGCCCTCCTCACCTTGTTGGGAAATCCTCTTGGTTTCTTACCTACCATACTTGATCCAGTGGAAGGAGTACTGGATATGAATTTAGGAGAGTTGGGGGTTCAAATCCTAGCTCTAACACTTATTAGCTGTGTGCCTTTGAACGAGTCTCTTCAATTTTCTGAGCCTCCTCTATAAATTGGGGCTAGTAGTATTCAAAATCCCTGCTTCCCAGGGATATTGGAAGGAAAGTATTTTGTAAGTCTTAGGAAATTATTATTACTCCTGCTGGAAATAGAGGAGGATGGTAAATAAAAATAGCCTGCTGGAGTTTCCTTAGACTTATTTGCAAGAAAGACTTAATCCTATGCTGATGCATGCTTTTATCCCTCATATATGGAATCTGTGGGTTTTTTTTTTTAAAGGCCTTTGCTAAATTCCTTTAGTTCCTGAGTTGCCTCTGCCATTTTGTACTTTATTTTGCATCAGCTCAAATTGCCTTGCAACTTTCAACATGAAACACAACCCATCTCCCTAGGAAGGAGTCGCATGACTCCATCCAACCAATTATTGTTCGGAGGAACCCCCAAAGTATTGAACAGTAGGCCATTAGGGTAGAATTATTTTTAGTCAAATGACCTGGTCTTGATTTGATTGGATTTGGCAATCAAAAGGTATAATTATGTTTGGAATATGCCTCCCTCTGGCCAATATTGGTCTCTTGCTCATAAAATGCAATTTTTTATATTAGCCAGAGAGAGGCAAGAATGCAGCAGAGATTGCTCATAGCTACACTTTGGGGTCTAATTGAAATAAATGAGGGAGCCCACCCAGTGAGAACAGAGGCACGGGTGGAAATTCCAGTAACTTCAAAAAGGAAGTATAAGAGTCAGAAGTCCAGATTTGGTTCACACACACACACACACACACACACACACACACACACACACACCCATGACCTCCTACCCACCTTCTCCTACCCCCAAATCCACTAGGTGGAGCAAGGGACCAGCTATTAGAGAGAAAGACTTGGTGCCCAGATGCAAATCTGAATGTCTGCCACCCCTGTTTTTCCTCTACAGCTCTCCAAAGAGCTTAGAACACACACAGGGAAATGGAGTTTCTGTAACTGGTTTGAAGGCACCCATTCCATTCCATGCTCATTGACATGCAACAGAAGCCCAACATATCGACATATGGAGATTTGCTGAACCTGACAAGATTTCTAAACCCCCAGAGCATACCTCCCTCTGCATTATTTCCCTTCAATATAGCATTTTGGGCTGGAAGAGACCTTAGAGGTCATGTAGCTCAAACCTCTTGCTATGCAGATGAGGAAACTGAGATCCAGAGAGGATAAAAGGCCCAAGGCCACACAGGCGAGGTTTGTTTGTGACCAGTATTCTCTCCACTGTAGCTCATTTCCTCTTTGCTCGCAAAGAGGTAGCAAGCAGAATTTGTGGCAGGACTTCTATAGCCAAACGACCCTTAGTTTGGATCAAATAATATTCCTTTCCATGAGGTCATACCCACACAGAGGCTCTGGCATCAACCTAATTACTATTTAAAACAAGGCTCCTTCAGGGCCCCCAGATGCTGACACTCCTTTCCATTGTTGTAGGCTTTTTTTTTTTTATCTTAAAGCTTTACAAAAGCAGGTGCCATGGACCCAATCGAGGCTTTATTTTAAGGCACAAAAGATTGCACCCTACCAAGCTGACCTCATCTCCTTCCCAGGCTTTTGGCCTCATTGTTGGATTACTGGATGCTTTGTCCTCCTGTGCATTCAAACATGATGCTGCTCAGTATTATGCCACAGACAAGCTTTCTATCAATGGAAGGACTCACTGATTGGTGACTGTTTACTGTAGACTAGCCACAGTCCCTCATTCACATCTTTGAGACCCAAAGTCTCAAAGGCTATCAGAGGAAAAGAAGGTGGTATTGAGTTTCAGTTTCTGGGTGAGAGAAGCATGTATCCCATCCTACCACCCAAGGTTCTTATTATTACTAATATGATTTGGGACTAAATTTTCACCTTTCCTCTAAAGACATTAAAGTCCAACTGTGAGAGATGGAGGAAAGAAGCAAGAAAGGAGGTTGGATTTGTTTTTACTGATTCCCAGTACTAAAATGTGTGAGAGGTGTGATAACCTGGATGTAGTTGCAGATAGGCCACAGGAAGGTAACCATCTCTTCCGTACCCCTTGTAATATTTCTGTGTCTCAATGAAGCTTGTTGAAACTCCAGGGTAATTTGCAGGGTTTCAGCATTAGTGATTAGGACTGTAATGGTAGTTGGGGGGGGGGAAAGACTTCACCCTAACTTGGAGAGAGAGAGAGAAGCAAAGAACTAGACTCTAAGGAGGTTCCCATCCATTGGAGAATAACTAAACAAATTGTTGAGGAAAGTGAGGGAATAAGCTTTTATTTAGTACCTGTTATGTGACAGGCACTGTGCTAATCATGTTACATTTATTATTTCATTTAATCCTTAACAATAACCCTGGAGGTAGATGCTATTATTATCTACTTTTATAGTTGAGGAAACAGACAGACCAAAGCTAAGTGACTTGCCCAGGGTCATACAGTTAGTAAGTGTCTGAGACTGGGTTTGAACTCAGGTTTTCCTGACTCTTAAGTCTAGTGCTCTATGCACTGTACCACCTAGCTGTAGTATATGAATGTAATGGAATATTATTATGCCATATGTTACATTCAGAATGAGCATTAGTGACTCCATTTTGTCTTTTATCCACCATTTTGTGAAGTTATGTTTCAAACTCCATGTCAGTCACCTGATTTTGGAGATTGTACAAGTTTACTCCCTCTCCCCATAGTCACCTGACCACAAGAATACAGTGCTACCCCTCACTTGAGGGTCTCCCAATCTCTTGCACCAATAAGAAACCAGGTATCTTAACCCCTATGTCCTCCAAATTGTATATTAACAATTAGAAACAAAAGCCCAACTGCCTATATTGCAAATCTACCCTGAAACTCTGGCTTTTTGTTTGCTTGTTTTTTTCTTGCCATAACGCATAAGAAATTAGGAAGATCACAATCCCAGAGAATCATAGGTTGCATGAACTGCTGCAGAAGGGAGTGAGCAGAATCAGGAGAAGAGTTTGTGCAAGGACAAACAGCTTTGAAAGATGATGTAATACTGAGCAATGTGGCCCTCACTGTCCAGAAAAAGAGTCAGGTTAGATTTCACCCCCTCCTCCAGGGTTCTCTGTTATCCTTAAGGAGATTGGGGGGTATTTAGGCTCTCTGCAAATGGTGCTAGCCACCACTGATGGTGTCTCCTTAAGTGCACAGGTGGGTCCTCTGCACCCCAGGTTCATTTAATTACCGTTAGATGAGCTTTTACAAAGGAATGTTTACTTCAGGAAGCATATCACAATTACACAAACTCAATCCCCAACATATGGTTAGACACAATCCCCTGTTTCCCTTGTACCACCTTAATCACTGGGTAGGGGAAGGGGGTTAGGTTAATAGTTTAGCTCAGTTCTAAAAGAGCACACAGTCTCAAGTTCTGTGTTCAAAACCCTCTTCTGGCTCAAGTCCCAGGAACCCTTGCTTCTCAGGGCTTACCTGAAAGGTTGGCTGACTGTACCATCCCTCCTGGAATCCTGACTCCAAGGTCACTATGGCTTGAACTCCTATGTCTACTAGCACCCCAAACTGAAAAGGAAAAACAATAACCCAGTAAAGTAACAGATACCCCCAGACTCATTTCTCTGAGTCTGGTTAGAAGAGAGGGAGAGCAGAAGGAAAGTCCTTTCCCTCTCACTGGTTCAGTTCATGGTGCTGGTACCTTGGGCAAACTGTGATCTCCACCCTCTGGACACAGCAGAAAAAAAAGTGGAAGCCAGAAAGAGTGTCAGAAAAAGAAAACAATCCCTCGATCTTACCAGTTTTAAAGGGGGGGTGGTGGTTAACCTGTTCAATTAAAGGAAGCTATACCCACCCACGTGGTAGGGGGCAAAGAGGGCCTCCACATTAGGTGATCTGGTAGTGTCCAGACAAGCCCAGGTTATATTTTTTTTTAGATTTTTAAAAAATTTTAGACAAATACTAGAACTTAAACAGATAATAAGAAAAAGAAACATTAGAAACTTAAATATAAAATAAGAAAAGAAAAAAATGTCATGTGCACAGTAGAACATAGAAGAGGATTCAGAATATATAGCAATAACTTATCATTTCAAGAAAGTCTATATATTAAACAATGTCATATATTGGAAGCTATCCATCTTTGCTTCCTTGTAGGTTTGCTTTTGTTCTCTGCTGCACATTTTTTACTTTGTTCTTTTTTTCCACCTTCCTCCTCTCTACCTGCCACCCTAAGGCTACAATTGAGCATGGATATATTTATTTATAGGTATTGATATATACATACTGATATACATATATACACAGCCACACATATATACATACATACATAAACATATACTTTCCTTAAGAAATTCTGCTCCTCCTCTTCTTTTTTTATGTTTGCATATCTTTTTTCCTATCTCTCCTAACTTTACCTGCTACCTTGCCCTATCACCTGACCTACCCCCATTCCAGCAATCCCTTCCTTATCCTCCCATTCCCCTAAATCTAAACACCCTTCTACATTCCCCTTTTAACCTCTAAATATCCCTCCTTTATTCTCTCCTGCCTCCTTATCTCCTTAGAGTTTTATTTCTTTCTAAATTTAGAAGACTTTTATTCTCTTCTAGATGTATATGTATTTTCCTCTTTTAAACTCATTCCCAATGAAAGTAGGTTTCCAGAACCCCCATTTAATTCTTCTGTATTGGTTTTTCCCCTCACACCTCATTTGCAAAATATAATTACTCTTTTACCTGTCCTTGAACAGTTTTACTTTTTGAAGTCATGTCATAGTCAGGACTACCCCCAATCTTTCTTATAAGCTAACTAATGGCCACTAACAATCTTAGACATAGGTTTTACATTTTCCATACATAAAAGGTAAACATTCTATCTTTATTAATCCTTTGTAATTTGTCATTGTTATGTACCTTATATTTCTCTTTTCTCTTGTATGTCAAATCTTCAGTTTTGTTTTGTTTTGTTTTGACAGTCCTGAAAATCTGACAGCTGATCAAATGTCCATTTTTTTTTTCATTCAGAATTATACTTAGGTTTGCCCCAGGTTATATTAAGAACTGATCAACTATGGCTCCTAAAGACCATGTGATGAAACATGCTACCCATGTTTCTGACACAGAGGTGAAGGACTCAAGGTGAAGAAAGAGAAATACATTTTTGGACATGGCCACTATGTGGATTTATTTTCCTTGACTGTGATCATTTATTGCAAGGATTTTTTTTTTCTTTCTCTTTTTTTAGGGTAGAAATACTGATATCAAAAACACACAGAAGAGAACAGGAAGAAGTTTAGAAGGGAGTGTGGACAAGCAGGACAGTTGTGAAAGTTATATATAAAAGTTTTTATACATATATTAAAAAGGTATTTGTAAGGGAGATCCACGTTTCATACGCAATCCACTTTTTGCATTCTATTATGTATATGAAGATGTGCTTTTTTGGTATTTAAGTTTAAACTTTCTAAAGAAAATTTAAGAAAAAAAAGGCAGTGGAGTGACAAGTTTGGAGGCAGAGAGGAATGACAGCCATTGATATGGAGCACACCTGGAGGGGCCCCTGCTTGCTGGGAGATGGAGCTGTAAGAAGTGAGTGTTCTGTGAAAGGTTTTCCAGCTGGGATTCAACCCGTAATGCTGAATTTTCCCAGAATTGTTCCATCTCCCTGCAGTGGCATGGGAATCTATAGGAGATTGTGCTCCTATGGGCTTTTCCCCTGTCCTTTACTTTGCTGTGCTGTGCTATTCTAATGAAATGCTTTGCCATGATTTATAGTCCCCAGACTGTTTAGAGAGGATGCACTGGATGGGGCTTGAGCCGCATTTGCATAACTATGATTGTTATCCTAGAATCGCGCACAGCACACCGGGAACTGAGGGCAGAGGTGGAAGGTGGGGAAGAGGGGAGACCAAGCAGCGGTTCAGATGCAATAAATGAGGAGATGAGCACCTTAACAGGGTCCTGCCAGAGGTCTGAAGAGTCTGAAGATACATTCTGTCTCATCCAAGAAGAGGATTTTGCAATCAAGAGCTGGCTAGCAGTTTCATTGTATTATATTGTATTCCCTCTGATTACTAGGAGTTTGTCTCTTAACTCCACTGATTTGAGAGTTCACAGAAGAAAAGCATATTTGTTTTAGTATAAATGACAGTGGAAGAGATTTGTTATTGTTGTTCAGTCACATCCAAGTCTTTGCTATCTCATTTGGTGCTTTTTTCCCTTGGCAAATGGAATAGTTTGTCATTTTCTTCTCCAGCTCACTTTACAGATGAGAAAACTGAGGCAAACTGGGTTAAGTGACTTGCCCAGGGTCATACAGCTAGTAAGTGTTAAAGGGCAGATTTGAACTTGGAAGGATGAATCTTCCTGACTCCAGGCTGGGCACTCTGCACTATGGCATCACCTAGCAGCCTTTAGTAGAAGACAGCAAGGGATCAAAGTTGGGGGAAAGGGGTAATAATAGTTAACATTTGTATAGGTTTGCAAAGCACCATATTGTTATTTAATTGGACCCTTATAACAACCCTGTGAAGTAGATGCTGTTTTTACCATCCCCTTTTACAGAGGAAGAAACTGAGACAGAGAGAGTTCAAGTGATTTGGTCACACAGCTAGCAAATGTCTGAGGTAAGATCTGAACTCAGGTCTTTCTGACTGCAAGTCTCTGTGCCACCCACCTAAATATTGTCTTGGGCACACCCTTGGAGGGGTTGCTCCTTTGATTCTGTGATCCCAGGAGATGACCATTTTGAAAAGAAATACTCCAAAACCATTCATTGTTTCTTAGACAGAGTTGTGAATGCTTCCTGGAGGTGACAGATCAGGAGAAAGGGAGAAACTCTAGCTGGAGTGTGATTTTTAAATTATTCATCTGAGCTATTAAGTTAAGCCCAGTTTCTTTGAGACAGTCAACAAATGAAGTCATCTAAATCTGTCAGATGTTAGCTATTTATCAGGAGGACCTCTGGCACATCACACACTCGCTCTGGTTTGTACATAGTGTCCCTGGGGGAAGAAGAGAAGCTGGTGGAACCTATAATAGTCAGATCTAACACTGATGAACCAATGAAGAGAACAAACCAAGGACAAAAAGATCAGGAGAAGGGAGTCCACTGGGAAACGCCGTCACTCCTTCCAGGAGGAGCCATCGCTCCGAAGCCAAATTTTCCCCAGGATATTCATTTTGAGCTTCAGCGTTCAGCTGCATGCATTCAAGAAGCAGCTTGGCACCTGTTCTAAGGGCATCCTACTCTGATACTCTGAACAGCAGCCTGCTTATAAACCAGTACCCAGAAGGGAAATTGGGATGGATGAGACCTTGGAGATCTTTAATCCAATCCCTTCATGTTTGAGATAAAGCCCAGGTATAGGAGACATTTTGCCTAAGATTATACACAGCTAGTAAATAGCAGAACCCAGATAATACTAAGAGTTGACATTTATATAGCATTTTACAGTTTCCAAAGCACTTCTGTCACAACAACCTGGTGACATAGGGAGCATAAATGTATTTACCCACAGTTTTCAGATGAAAAAAAAATGGGAACCAGAAAGGCTAGCTAATTTGCCAAGGGTCACCCAGTTGGTTTCAAAGGTAGGAATCAAATGGAAACTTCCTGACTGTGTGAGTATAGCAGTATCTCTACAATGTCATACTTCCTCAGACCCGCAGATTCCAAAATCAATTCTCTTTCTATTATGATTCTTGCAAAATAAGGGAAGAGGAGGAGGAAGGAAGGAAGAAGGAAGGAAGAAGAGGGGAAGAGAGAGAATGTCATATGGCAGGGATATATTTAGATATATCAATCATTATATTATTATATAAGTTGTTCTTTTGCTTCTGCTTACTTCACTTTATATAAGTTCAAACAAGTCTTCTTAGGTTTCTCTGAAACTATCACCTTCAGCATTTCTTACGGCACAGTAGTATTATATCCATATACCATAACTTGTTCAGTCATTCCCTAATTGATGGACAGCCCCTCAGTTTCCAATTTTTTGCTATCACAAAAAGAACTAGTATAAATAATTTTGTATATACGGGTACTTTCCCCCTTTGATCTCTTTCAGGTATTGACCTTGTAATGGTATTGCTGAGTCAAAGAGTATACACAGTTTAGTATCTTTTTTTTTTTTTTAAGGAAGAGTTTCATTGTTTTCCGGAGTGACTGGAATAATTCACAGCTCCACCAACAGTTTATTAATGTGTTTGTTTTCCCACAGCCACTCCAGCATTAGCAGTTTTCTTTTCTTTTACCTATTTTTGCCAATCTGATAGGTGTGAGATATTGTTTTGATTTGCATTTATCTATTATTTAGTGATTTAGAGCATTTTAAAAATTGTGGCTGTTGATAGCTTGAATTTCTTCCTCTGAAAACTGCTAGTTATATCCTTTGACCCTTTTTCAATTGGGGAATGATTGTATTATAAATTTGAATCGGTTCCCTATATGTTTTTAAAATTAGACTTTTATTAGAGAAACTTGCTGCAAAGATCACTCCCCCAATTTCCTGTTTCTCTTCCAATTTTAACTGCAATGGTTTTGTCCGTATAAAAAAAAAAACCTTTTTAATTTTATATAAACAAAAGTGTCCATTTTAACTCCTGAGAACTTCTCTCTTAATTTGGTCATGAACTTTTCCTATAGCTAGGTGCAACTGTGGATAGAGCATGGGCTAGAAGTCAGGAAGATCTGAGTTAAAACAACTTGACACTTGACTACCTGTGTGACCCTGGGGAAGTAATTTGACCTCTGTATGTTTAAATTTTATTGTCTGTAATTGGAGCTCATATTAGCACCTCTCTCCCAAGATTGCTGTAAGGATCAAACAAGACATTTATTAAGTGTTTAGTATAGTCCCTGACACATAGTAGGTACTTAATAAATTATATTTCCTTCTTTCCTACCCCCCTATCCATAGATTGGACAGGTAATTTCTTCCATGCTACTGCAATTTATTTATGATGTCACCTTTTATGGATAAATCGTGTAACCGTTTGGAGCTTGTCTTGGTATATAATGTGAGATATTGTTCTTTTCCTGTTTCTGCCAAACTTTTCTAATTTTCTCAATAATTTTTGTCAAATAGTGAGTTTCTGTCACAAAAACTGGGATCTTTGGGTTTATCAAGCAGTAAATTATGCTCATTTGTGTCTGTAGGTTGAGGACCTAATCCCTTCCCATGATCAGCCTCTATTTTTCGCCTGCACAATTTTTTTGACCATTATGGATGTGTTGTATACTTTGAGATCTGGTACTGCTAGTCTATCTTCCCACTTTATTTTTTCATTCATTCCCTTTATATTCTCAACCCTTTGTTCCCTGCTGTGGAATCAGAGTACCAGGGTTCAAATATGGCCTTGGACAAGTGTAATGGCAAGCACAGAAGTAGTTCACACCTTGTTTCAACTATTAACACCTTGTTTCAGTTTAAGTTTCTTTTGAGCTTTGTATCAAGTCTATTAAGAGACAGAATGTGTGAACCCTAGAACTCACCAACTCCTGCAACAGGAAGGGGAGGAGCTAATTACCATATATAAGGAGAATTTCCAGACTAGAGATGATAGAGCCACAAGTGTGAGAGACACTGTGGCAGTCACAAGATGTTGGAGGGGGTGCACGTGACCTCTGAGAAGCAGGAGCTTGGAGATGTGGAGGCCGACTCTGCCGGGCCGAAAGGCCTTATCAACACGGGACTCCTCTTAACACATACTCCTTTGCCCTGCACTTGGGAGAGTGCACGATTGGCTCCCACATGGCATGTGACAGTAAGAAGAATGATAAGGATATTAGGGAAAAAGCAAGGGGAAGCTCCCTCTCTCTCTCTCTCTTTTTCTCTCTCTCTCCCTCTCCCTCTCTGTCTCTGTCCTGCTCTCTCTGTCCCACGGTTCCATTCTGCTTTGTTCTGATGGCCACACTGTTAAGATGTAACTGAATAAAGAGCAGCCTCGCTTGGCAACCTCCATGTCCTTGGGTGTTCTGTGGGGGTGAGTTCTTCTTGGAGACAAGAAGCCCGAAGACCGGGTATAAGGTAAGACAAGGCCAGAGCTGGGAAGGAGAGCCCAGCATTGAGACAGCAGAACTGAGAAGAGGACTCTTGTAGTGGCAGAGTTAAGGAGAAAACTTGTGGTATCCCAGCACTCTGTTTGTCTGCTCTGTCTGTGTTGATGTTTGTTTGTGATACTTTGTACAGAAGCCCTGGGATCTTACTGGAAGCCCTGGAAGAGGATTTTCTGGTTGTATGTTTACAGAAGTCCTGGAGGAGGGTTTTGGAGGTCCTGGGACTTTACAGATGATTTGTGCTGACCCCCTAGACCTCGTTTGTAAGTCTGTGTTGATTTCTATATTGATGATTTGTGCTGACCTCTTGGACCTTGTTTGTGGGTCTGTGTTGATTTCTATGTTGATGATTTGTGTTGAGTTCTCAGACCTTGTTGGTGGGTCTGAGTTGATTTCACAGACAGATGGTGAATTGATGATGGTACCAGAAATGTGCATGAATATCATTGTGGCTCTGTCAAACTTTGTCTTCCTAGAAATAGGAACTGTGAAGGACTTCAGGTGGACTGGACACTGTGAACTTCAATATGAAATGGGAACTGGATGAAGAACTGAACAAGGAGCTGGATAAGGAACTGGGAGCTGCCTACCTTTGAACCCAGGTGACAGTGGGAGCTGGGACTGTGGAAGAAGAACCATGGAAGCCGAGAGCCAGCCTTGAGTCAAGCTGAAAGAAGACTTTACTTGGATACTGTGTACTGACTGAGAAGATTATGATTACTGTGACCTAGGGGTGGAGAACTTTGACTTTTGTACTTTGTGATTGAATTAAGGATTTTGTGATTGACTAAATGAATGTACTTTGTTTAAAACAATGTGACCACTTTGGTGAAAACTATGTGGCCATTTTAGTGATAAGTTGTTGAGTTGTGATATGGTGAATGCTGTATTTTGATTTTTGATGAATATTTTGCTCTGATTTGTTATTGAATAAGTAGAGAGCTCACTATGCTATATAATCAAAACCTTGAAAACTGTTCACAGCAGCAGTCCTCTGGAAAGCTGCTCATGCATGGCTTTACAAGAAGTCATGTCATCCCTTTGTATTTCAATTACCTCATCTGGAAAATGATAGGGTTGCACTAAATCATCTCTGAGGTCTGAATTTATGATCCTATGATAGCAGAATCAGGAAAACAATTTTTAATGACTAAAATTATATAAATGGAAACTATAAAAATAAGACAATTAAAACTAAATGGCATGAGATTATAATGACCAAGCTTGACCCCAAAGAAGAGATATGAGAGAATACACCTCCCTGTCTCCTTTGCTGAGGTGGGGAACTATGGGTATGGGATACTGCCTATGTTGGAATTTTTTGATGTTTTTGTTTTTTCATGGTCTTTAGCCTTTTAATTCTTTTTTATAAGGAAAATATAGATGATGTAAAAAGGCATCCACAAAAATTAATTTTTAATATGAGAGAGGTTGAAAAAAAGATATGTTAGAAGTCACCACGCCGTGTTCTTTGCAGTGAATATGAGTGTGATACATTGCACCTATTGTCAGATTTCTTTCAATATGTGGATTTGTTTTACTGAACTGTTTCCTTTTTCTTTTTTGTTCTTTCTTATAAGAAATAACTCTATGGGAAGGATATATTGGGAAATGTAGGTGATATAAAAATGAAAAGATATCAATAAAACATTTTAAAATGATGGCTCTTGGTTTTGATGAGCACTCTAAATCAATGATCCTATAACCTTAGAGGTTACCTAGACTACAGTTTCATAGGATCATAGATCTATAGCTGGAAGGGAAGGGACCTTTGTGGCCACCAAGACCAACCCCTCTCACTTTTATTGTTCAGCTGCTTTTCAGACATGTCTGACTCTTTGTGACCCCATTTAGGGTTTTCCTGGCAAAGATACTGGAATGGTTTCCTTCTCCAGCTCATTTCATATGTGACGAAACCAAAGGAAAACAGAGTTAAGTGACTTGCTGTAGTAGCAAGCACCCCAAGCGTCCTCAGGGTTTGCTGCCAACACAGGTTCTTAGATCTGCTTTGTTAAAGGAAAGCAACTCAAAATGGGTTAACAAGCTTACTTTAATCAGTCAGATGTGTATCATTTACCTAGTTCAGGGGAAAAAGGTCAGCACCCCGAACTTCAGAATATACAGACAGAATTAACAAGACAGAGAAACAGATCAAGCAGACAGCTTTCCAAACTGTCCAGCCATTATTACATCCATACCAAATCAACATCTGGGTTTCAACATCTGGGTTTTTCAAAGCTGGTGGGCTCTGGACAATGGCTTCCCAGAATCCACGTCAAATCACAGAACACTTCTCAAAGTGAGCCCCAAAACAAAGCTACACATCAGGGCTTATATAGCCTTCTCCTGGCTCAGAGAATGTAGCAACCTTATTGACTCACTGGCCAATCAAGAAGTATCTACTGAAAAACAAGCCTCCCACCCCAGGCTCCAGGTGCACTTTAGCCTAGGGGCAGGAAAGATCTTTAAATTTACATTCCCATTACACTTGCCCAGGGTCACACAGTTAGTAAGTGTCTGAGACTGGATTTGAACTCAAGAAGATGAGTCTTCCAGATTCTAGGCCTAGCACTCTATCCATTGAGCCACCTAACTGCTCCTCACTTTACAAATGAGGAAACTGAGGTGAAGAGGTGAAGATGGAGGGATTAAACATTTATTAAGCCCCTACTATGTGCCAGGCATCATGCTAAGTAATTTATAAATATTATCTCATTTGAGCCTCACAACTATTCTGTAAGATAGGTACTACAATTATCCTTAACAGTCGAGGAAATGAAAACAAACAGAAATTTGATGACTTGCCCAGGGCTGCGTTGCAAGATGCATGGGACGGTGATTTTGAATATAGGTCTTCTTGCCTCTGTCCCAGCACTACCCAGCTGCCCCAGGCTTGCCCAAGGTCACGTAGGTAGGCAGGGGCAGATCCAGGATTTGAACCTGTGTCTTCTATTCCAACTCCAGTCCTCTTTCCACTATCCTAGGCTGCATTTTACAGAGGAGGACATTGAGGCCCAAAGATGTTAAGTGACTGGTCTAAGGTGACAAAGCTGGGAATTGACTCCAGGTCCTCTGACTTCATGACGTGCTGATAAATTATCAATTGGCTCCCTGTCCTTTACAGTTTAATCTTGCATGATTAACACTCTCCTTCACTTTATTGAGTCTCGAAAATCATTGAAACAAGAAACCAAGACCCAATTTATAGCATTTAATGATTTCCAAGGTGTAAATGCTCACACTCATGGGCACATCCCTGCCCAGCTCCAGCTCCAGATCCCACCTTCTTCTTGACTCTCTGCTACTTTTAGTATTTGTGGAGACCCAACAAGAAAGAATGTCTGACACACCATCGATAATCCAACTCCTCTAAAGCAATATGAGTGAAGTCACTGGTGGCCAGCTCACTGTATAGGGGACTCCCACACTTGGACTTTCTTCACTTTCTGTGTAAAAAAATGAAAAATATTTTTTTAAATCCATGTTTTCTACTGCTCACTTCCGTGGTTGCTCTCCAAGAGAGTCCCTCAGCCTCTCCCCACTCTGTCTCAGACTTCACTAATTTCTCTACAAATGAACTAACACTAATGTCTCTCATCTCTCCCACCTGACCACTACCCGAGGAGTAATGTCCCATTAGAATTTTCATTTAGATTTCTTTTAGGCCAGTAGAGGGCAGCATTGCTCACAGACTTGACCTGTTACCTGTCCTGGACTAAATGGAGAACCAAACTGTCAGCCCACCCCAACTGAGAATTTGACAGAAACCTGGACATAGGGACTCCTTCCAAACTAATGCCTCCCTTTTGGCTCTAAGATTCAAATGCAAAATCCTCAGCCTGGCATTTAATCCCTTTATAGTCTGGTTCCCACCTACCTTTCAATATTATTTCATATTATTCCCTCTACTCTAAGTTCTAGTCAAACAGGCCTGTAATCTATTCCTTACATGTAAATGATACTCCAATGCCTACTTCTGCGTCTTTGTAAAAGTGTCTCTATATTCAGAAGGCAAGACACATCCATCTCACAGAATCTCCTCATCCTTTTATTTTCTCTTCTGGATTCCCCAGTTTTTGTTTTTTTTTTAGCATCCTTTCCCTCTTAAAATGACTGTGTATTACTGTTTATTTGCTAACTTGTTCAAAGATAGTTGACCATAATGAAGAGAATGCTGAACTTCTCATCAGGAAGACCTTATCAAGAACTGCCTCAGATACTTGTATACATACATACATACATCTATATGAATCTAAGCAAATCACAACTTCTCAGCTTCAGCATCCTTATCTATAAAACGGAGATAATAACACCTACCTCTAAGGGTTATTAAGAGGACCAAATGAGGTAGCATATGAAAAAATCATTCTGTAAATCTTAAAGCATTATCTAAGTGTCAGCTAGGTTGTGTCATCCCCCATCCCCCAGTAGAATATAAGTTCCTTGAGAACAAGGATTGGCACATAGTAGGTATAAGAAGGGTGCCCCACACCCCAGCACTAATGAATGTAACCAGCAAGACACTCTGCACCTTAATACTTTATCATGTGAGAATTCCTCTTGGATGGAGTTGCAATCAGTCCATCAAAGGTACATACCATGTGCAAACACACTAATGTATTCAGGTTGGTTGAAAGAATTAAACACACACCTGGGCCTATATACACAAGAGAAGACCCAAAAGCAAGAAAGGTTTTGGGAGTCAAGTGAGAAGTGAGGAAAGAACTTAGCTGTTCTCCTTAGATTCAAGTCACCAGACTCTAATGAACAACATACTAGGAGACTGAAAAAACTGGGAAACGTTCTTTGAAAGGCTATAGCTAATAGAAAGCCTCTCTCTCTTTACTCCTTTCTATACACTCCATAGCCCAGCTATACTGGTTTACTCTTCTTTGAATGAGAAACTCCATTTCCCATCTTGATGCCTTTGAACTGACTTTTCCCCATTCCTGGGATGATTTTCCTCCTCCCCTTAACTTCCCTGGCTTCCTTCAAGACTCAGCTCGAAGCCTACCTTCATCAGTTGGTCTCTCCCAGGCTACCTCACCTACCCAATTGTTACTGCCTCCTCCCAGGTGGCCTTCCATCTACTCTCTCTATATATCCTGTGTATTCCTATTTACTGTGAGGCTGTGGCTCCTTGAGGGCAGGGGCCCTCAGCAAGTTACAGCAGCAACAACAGTGGTATACCCAGGCTGGCTGCTAACACAAGTTCTTAGATCTGCTTTACTAAGAAAGATAACTGTTTAAGGGGTCAACAATCTTTTCTAAAATTATATTCACTAGTTCAGGGGAAAAGTCAGCACCCTGAACTTCAGAGAAAACACAAGCAGAGAAATAAAGACAAGCAGACAGGGCTCTGACTGCCTGAATCAACTATATATTTTACATATATCCCTGGATCTAGACAGCCTTTACATCTGAGCAGTTGGGGAGCTCTGAACATATAGGCCACTCAGAATCTCAACCAGGGAATCACAAGATCCTTCTCATAAGTGAGCTCCCAAAGCAAAATGCTAACCTCAGAGTATATATACCCTTCTTAGAGCCAGATGGCATCACAACCCTTGTGACTCAGTGCCTAATTAGAAATTAGCAAAATGTGTGAAAGCCTTCCTATGAGCAAACCTTCCCTAAACAAGTTTCCCTTAATGGGCTCCAGTGAGGCCTATTAATGGGTGAGGAGGGAAGACCAGCAGACATGTTGGTTAATGTTAAATCCCATTAACATTACACAAGTATATTCCCAACACTCAGCACAGTGCCTGCCACATTTTAAGTCTTTAATAAATGATTGTTGACTTCAAACAGAATTGTGGAAAGGCAAATGTCCCTGACATTCAAAAAAGGGAAATGGACAGAATGTTCAAATTTCAGTCAATGAGCTTAATTTCAACCCTCAGGAAAATTAATAATATATTGTTAAAAGTGTGTTTTGTGAGTATTAAAAATGTAAGCCATTATCATTAAGAACCAGCATAGCTTCATTAAGAATAGGCCAGGACAAAACTAAGCCTATTTTTTTTTAAAGGTTAACTACTCTGGTGGGTCAGGCCATTGCTATAAGTATAGATTACCTGGATTCTGGCAAAGTTTTTAACAAGAGTTGGGCCAGGTATGGCCTGCCTCTTGTTTTTTGCATGGTCAATGAACCAAGGATGGCTGTTATATTTGTAAATGCAATAAAACTTTATTTAAAATTGTAAAACAGTTCTTAGCTGGAGGGATATACAAAAACAGGTAGCAGGCAAGATTTGGCCAGGGGCCACAGTTTTCTGATCCCTGAACTAATTAATTCAAAAGCCCTTTTTAGGTCTTCTCCTATGATCCTGAGATGTATCCAGTGTCATAGAACTAATCAATTTTGGAGCTGGGATTCAAACTCAGATCTCCTGATTTCAGGTTCAGAGTTCTTTCCATTCTCTCATTTCTTCCAAGATCTTACATTATAACATGGCAGAAGTCTTATATCCATGGAAAGCCATATATACACAAGCCATATATATATACATGAAAAAAGTAATCATGAATAAGTTACTTCTTCTCTGTGGAACTCGGTCTCCTCAGCTGTCAGCATTAAGAGTCTGTAAGGATAAGATAAAGAATCCCAAACAAATGGTACTAACAGTGTACTCCAGCAGCTCAGAGAGCTCACTCTAGACTGGTAAAATTTAAAAAAAAAAGGCATCATGGAGCAGGTTGTACTTAAAGCTAGGCCTTGAAAGACAAGGAGGATCTGGAGAGACTTAGGGAAGGGGAGGGGAAGGGTGTTCCAAGATTGCCATGATCATATGTTGGGAAATAATCAGAGATAGAATTATCATCTTAGCAGCTGAGTGGAGCAGTAGCCACAAGGTGGCACCCTGGATACAGCGCTGAGCCTGGAGTCAGGACGACCTGAGTTCAGACACTTACTGGACAAGTCACTTAACCTCTGCCTGCCTCAGTTTCCTTACTTGTAAAATGAAGAAAACAATAGCATTTGCTTCTCAGGGTTGTTGACAAGATCAAATTAGATAGTATTTGTAAGGAACTTAGGATGGTGCCTTGCACATAGTGGGTGCCATGTAGATGTTAGTTATCATCATCTTTTGTGATAATTTGGGCTTTATTCTAGAATCTCAAAACAATAGACTCTTAAGGCCTTAGATTTGGGAGGGATCTTAGATGGGGATGCAGTAGGGTGGAGAGGAAGGAGAACTGACTTGGGAGTTGAAATCCTGCCTCAGAAGAGTACTGCCAGTGTGGCCTTGGAGGAGACATTTCCTTTCCTTCCACTCCAGTCTCCTCCCTTGTAAAAAGAGAGGGTTGTCTTGAGGACTTTCTGTAATGGGAATGTAAATTTTAAAGATCTTTCCTGCCCCTAGGCTAAAGTGTACCTGGAGCCTGGGGTGGGAGGCTTGTTTTTCAGTTGATACTTTTTGATTGGCCAGTGGGTCCAAAAGGTTGTTACATTCTCTGAGCCAGGAGAAGGCCATATAAGCCCTGATGTGTAGCTTTGTTTTTGGGACTCACTTTGAGAAGTGTTCTGTGATTTGATGTGGATTCTGGGAAGCCGTTGTCCAGAGCACCCCCCCCCCCCCCCCGGCTTTGAAAAACCCAGATGTTGAAACCCAGATGTTGATTGGGTATGGATGTAATGGTTGGACAGTTTGAAATTTGTCTACTTGATATGTTTCTATCTTGATAATTCTGCCTGCATACTTTGAAGTTTAGGGTGCTGACCTTTTTCCCCTGAACTAGGTAAATGATACATGTTTGACTGATTAAAGTAAGCTTGTTAACCCATTTTGAGTTGCTTTCCTTTATCAAAGCAGATCCAAGAACCTGTGTGAGCAGCCACCCTAGGGACGCCGGGGTGCTTGCTGCTACACCTTCTAGCTCTAGAACTAGTTTTAGTCATTTAGTCTAATTCCATCCCATGTGGGATTCCCTGCTAGAGGTCCTGTCTGCTAACTCCGGGCCCATGATCCCTGGCAGGTGGTTACCCAGATTCTGACCAAATGCTTGATTTGATGGAGAATGAGCATGTTTCAGGTCAGCCCATGCTGTTATCACATCGTTCTGATTCTTAAGGAGTTCTTGCTAATATTAATGGAACCACCTGGCACAAATCTTCCTCTTCCACATCACCACCCTTTACATATTTAAAGACTCCTCTTTAGAGCGTCTTCTTGTCCCTGGTCTTCCATCTCCTTATCCTCATGCTGTGAGAAGTCTAATCAGCCTGAATCTAAACACCATGTTCCCTGAAGAGCCAGAGGGGAGAAAGCTTTGATCTCTTCCTGCCTACAGCTTTCTCCAGCATTTTAGCAATTATCACGGAAAACATAGTGCTCAAGAGTACCCATGTACACATACAGACACTCACACCATCCAGATGAAGGTTTCAGTCCAACACACACACACACACACTCACTCACGAAAAAATATCACCAACCTGACTTTGGACATTAGCCTCCAAGCTACTGGAGGTACTTTGAGATGCATTTCTGGTCAAAGGGGGCTGTCGCTTTTGTCCTCTCTGTCAGGGATCTTGTCATTCTGTATGGGCTGTCACCTCTCTAGGGTGGGGGAAGGAGGCTGGGGGTGACTGAGGTTCACTAGAATGACTACAGTATGAAATGGATGGGCTGAGACTGTCACCTGGCTCTGTTGTCCAATGCAAAGGAGCAATGGTAAAGCCATCATGGACATGAAACAAAACTTTGGGAATTGTAGGGCTACCCTCATCCAGATCATAGGAACAGATAGTTCCCAAAGAAGAAAGTCAAGTTATTAAGAGCTCCAGGGGGGAAAATGCTCCAAATTCCTTCTCACACTCACCAGATAGGTCAAGATGACAAAAAGGAAAATGGCAATTTCTAGAGGGGCTATGAGAGGACAGGCACACCAATGCCTGATTGGTGTAGGCAGAGACTGGTCCAACCAACCATTCTGTAAAGCAATTTGGAACTATACCCAAAGACACTTAATGATGCCTACCATTTGACCAAGTAATACCACTACTGGTGTTTCCCCCAAAGAAACCAAAGACAGAAGGGAAAGGACCTGTATGTGCAAAAATATTTATAGCAGCACTCTTTGCTGTGGCAAAGAACTGGGAACAAAGGAATTCCTGATAATTGGGAAATGACTGAACAAATTATGGTATATGAATGTAATGGAATATTATTGCTCCATAAGAAATGACTGAAGGGAATGATTCATAGAGACCTGGGAAGAGAAATATGAATTAATGGAGAGTGGAGAACGAAACAGAGAAGAGAGCAGAACCAGGAGGACTATTTTTGTAATGAGTACAATACCATAAAGGAAAACAATTTTGAAAGATTTAGAACTTTGATCAACGCACTGTAGTGGCAACTACACTGGCATATCCAGGATGGCTGCTAGCACAGGTTCTTAGATCTGCTTTCCTAGGAAAGAGCTGTTTAAGGGGTCAACAATCGTTTTAAAATACATTCACTAGTTCAGTGGAAAAGTCAGCACCCTGCACTTCAGAGAAAATACAAGCAGAGAAATAAAGACCAACAGACAGGGCTCTGACTGCCTGAACCAACTATACACTTTACATACCTCCTTGGGCTGAGAAAGCATTTACTTCTGACCAGTCAAGGAGCTCTGAACATATGGTCACTCAGAATCTCAACCAGACAATCACTAGCTCCTTCTCATAAGCGAGGCCCCAAAGCAAAATACCAACTCAGAGTATATATACACTTCTCAGAGCCAGAAGGCATCACAGCCCTGGGACTCCATGCCTAATTAGAAATCGGCAAAAGGTGTGAAAGCCTTCCTACAAGCAAGCCTCCCCTAAGCAAGCTTCCTTTAATGGGCTCCAGGTGAGGCCTATTAATGGGCAGGGAAGATCTTAAATCTCATTAACCTTACACACACTATTTATCATTCCAAAGATGAAGCAGGCCTCTTACCTCCTAATGCAGAGGTGATGGTCTCTAAAGGCAGAATAAGATATATATGACCAATAAAACAGATTTGTTTTTCTTGACTCTGTTTATTTGATAAAAGAAAAAACTTATTTTGGGTGGTGTGAAGCAGTAGTAGGGGAGAGAAATAACTGTTATGGTATAAAAAAAAGAAGGAAACCAAGTAAGTAGCATTAATGAAACATTTTAAAGAAACACACAGAAAGCAACAGAAAAGGACAGAGCAAGCAGGATGATGTCACTTTACCACATTAACTTTAATATATATATGTATATACATATATATATATATGTTTTAAAAAAACAAGCTGTATGTAATAGATTCACAGATTTGTATACAATCCTTCTCTGGCCTTCTTTGGGATTGGAAATGTTTATGTTTATTGATGATTTTCTAGTTCATAATTTTTTTTTCAAGGAGTTGATCTCTACCTTTCATTTATTAGATGACAATGATCATTATCATTATCACATTAGATTATGATGATCATTATCATCATAACACATTTGTGTCACTTTACAATTTACAAAGCGCTTTCCTCATGGCAAGGTAGTAATATAGATAGCACAATCATTATCTCCTTTTACAAATGAGGAAACTGAGGCTCATAGAGGTTAAAGGAAAGCCCATCATCCCAGAGAGGCAGTATGGTACAAAGGAAAGTGTGCTGTGTTTGGAATTAGAGCAGCTGGTGTGATACTGGACTTTGCTGCTTACTATGTGACCTTGGGCAAATCACTTAATTTCTCTCTTGGCTTTAGTTCCTCAGTTGTCAGATGAATAGGTTGGACCTCAATGGCCTTTGAGGTACCTGTCAGCTCTTGAGCTATGACCCTATGAACCCAACTAGTAAATAATAGACATAGAACTCAGAACATATCTTCTAATTTCAAGGTATTAGGTCATTACAACTTGCTGCTGAGTCCCCTTTTCTCTACCACCGACCTTGACCTTGGTAAAAGTCTCCATCACCTGACAGGTTATTTTGAGCCAGAGACTGTGGATTGTAGAATTCAGAGCTGAACATTGTCTTGGAGACACCAGGAGTGGGGAACCTTTGGCCTTGAGGTCATCTGTGGCCCTCTAGGTCCTCAAGTTCGGCCCTTTGACTGCATCCAAACTTCACAGAACAAATCCCCTTAATAAAATGATTTGTTCTGTAAAACTTGGGCTCAGTCAAAAGGCTGTACCCAAGGACCTGGAGGGCCACAGGTAGCCTCAAGGCTGTAGGTTCCCCACATATGACTGTCCAACTTCATTTCATAGATGAATCCAAAGCCTAGAAAGAGTTAATGACTTACCTAAAATTACTCAGGTAGCAAGTAGGAGTGCTCAGACCCCCTGACTCCAAAGCTAGGTCCTCTGATTCCAAAGCCTGTGTTTTTCCACTATGATCAGGGCTGTGCTGGTAAATATTTAATAACTAGCTCTCCCATCAAAAATATGACCCAATTTTAAGTTTAAACTTTATGTTAACATTTTCTCCATTCATTCTTATGTCTGTACAATCAACAAAACAGTGAGATCAAGCCCAAATTTGTTGTGTTTGCTAGTTTCTGAGGAATAAATGTTACGCTAGAAATTTAACAATCAGCTCTCGTGAGCCCTTAAGGTCTGGATCAAGCACATTCCTGGCTATGAGACACTGCATTTTTTTTCTTTTTGGAGGGGAGAAGGCAGGACAATTGGGGTTAAGTGACTTGCCCAAGGTCACACAGCTAGTACATGTTAAGTTCCTGAGGCCAGATTTGAACTCAGGTCCTCCTGACTCCAGGGCCAGTGCTCTATTCACTACACCACATAGCCGCCCCAACACACTGTATTTTATTTTTAGCACAAAAGATACTCCCCAGATCACCTAGCCAGGTAAATCAAATTCTCACATTAGTCTGAGAGTACAAGAAAAGAAGATAAGCTAGTCAATTGGCAAGGGCAAACAATGACAGACAGTCAGAAAGCCCTATGGTATCCTCAAGCAAGCAGATTGTTTGTCCAAGTTGAAGAAGGCCTCTAGCACATCTGTTATACTCCCACGGCAAATTTGTAGATGATATAGACAAGAATCCTCTAGGATTGGCTGGAAGAGATTGGACTGGGATGTATATTGTGGAGAGAATTCCTGAGATCACAGATGCATTTGAAGATAGAATTAACTCCCTCCCCTCAGAGTAATAAAGAAGGATTATGAGAGGAAATGAGTAACATCTCAGTTTAACATCCTTTCTTGCTCTCCCTTCCCGCTCCCCCCTTCCCTCCATCCCAGTCATTTTTCCTAATACTCTGTGATCCTACTTAAAGACAAAGAAAGGCTGTCATATCCTAGGAAACTCCCACGTCCTATTTTCCCTGCCCTACCCCCTCCCTCCACCTTCTACACCAGAGGACTTCTGTTAATGTAGTAAAGGATAAACGGGAGAGTGTGAAACATGAACGAGAGAGGAGAGAGGAAACGAGAACTTCAGGCTGATTTAGTGCCAAAGATACAAGACAGACCAGATGGGAAAACCTTGGACCATGAAGACAGCTCTACCATTAACAAGGCTTTTCTTCTTTCTTGGCCTCACCTTTTCCATTTTGTAAAATAAAGAAATAGATGCCTCCCTCTTCACAAGGAAATGGTTAAAGGACAGAGAAAGGTCTTAGAGCAACACCACTATTTATTATTAGGACTTGGTTTCTACTCAGATATATTCTTATAATCATTGTTTATGGTGACATGGAGATCACCTGTGAAATAGGAGATACCTTTCTTTCCCTGCCCTGAGAGAATCAGCACCTGCCTGCCCAGGACAGACCTCATCTGTAAGTCCTGTCTCTGTTGGCCTCTCTTATTTCCCTGGTCTCTAGTTACCTACCAGGTACAATCAGGCAAGCCAGGGACTGACAAATAGGTGAAAAACCCCCAAGACACATAATGAAATTTTCAAATGGCACCTGATAATGGATGTGTGCCTGGGTCTCTCAGAACCCTGAAACCTGAGCACAAGTTTTGGACATCCATGCTTGTTAACTGACACCCTTGGCTGGTAGAATAAACACTTCCCTCTACCTGACACACAGCTGTAAAGCTGGGCCCTCATTAGAACACACTCCAGCTCTGAGTCCCCAGCCGTGGTGTGACTCCAAAGCTTAGCTGCTACGTGTAAACTAATATCTTATGAATTAGCTGAGGCAGAGCAAAGAAGAGACAGGCTTAGAGAACCATCCACCAGCCAGTTCTCTTTTTTGTGTGGCCACTTGTCCTCCTTCTGCCCCTGAAATGTGGGATTCCTTGAGGGTCTGTCCATGAGTCTCTCTACTTCTCACTCTAGACTCTCCCTTCTCATTTATCTCATTGACTCTTGTGGCTAAAGCTTGGCTCCCAGATCAATATGGCCACCCCTGAAATCTCTAGGTCTTAGAGTTGCCATTCCATACAGCAGACTTGGAAGGGGCTTCCTGGGTCATCCAATCAAACCTCTGCCTGAACAAGTATCTACAACATACCCAACAAGCATCCATATGACATTTCTTGAAGGCCTCTAGGAAGGGGGAAATCACTACCTTTCTGGGCAACCCTTTCTACTTCAGTCTAACTAACTGTGAGGAAGTTTGTCCTCACATATAGTCTTAATCTGCCTTTCTGGAACTTTCTTTTACTTTTAATTCTGTTCTCTGTGACCAAAGAGAACAAGCCTCATCCTTCTCCCACATACTAGCTCTTGAACTACCTGAAAATAACCCTCATTTTGTTTCTAAATCTTCCCTTCTTCAGGCTAAATATTATTTTTATTTTTGGAGGGCAATTGGGGTTAAGTAACTGACCCAAGGTTACATGGCTAGTTGTTTGGCTAAATATTCTTTTTTTTTTTTTTTTTGCTTTTTTGGAGAGCAGTTGGGGTTAAGTGACTTGCCCAAGGTCACATGGCTAGTTTTTGTGTTAAGTGTCTGAGGCTGGATTTGAACTCAGGTCCTCCTGACTCCAGGGCCGGTGCTCTATTCACTGTGCCACCTAGCCTCCCCTTGGCTAAATATTCTTTATGCTTTTGACTAGTGTCCATATGCCATGACCTTCAGACCTTTCCCCATCCTGCTGGTCCGACTCTGCTTGTGGCTAAGCTATATGTCATTTTGAATTTTTGCTTATGGATGTTTTGGAGTTTTCCTCTTCTTCTGGGTTCATGGAGTGTGTAGGTCTCATAATGGTAGCTAGCATTTATATAATGCTTACTATGTGTTCTGTGCTTTACACTTTACAATTATTATCTCTTTTAATCCTTACAACAAGCCTGGGAGGCAGGCATCATAATAGCTTTTTGTCTGTTTATTCATTTGTCCAGCCTTACCTCTCTGATTGGAACTTTGAGTTAGGGCCAGATGGGCCAGTCAAAGTCTTCTATTGGTCTTCACCCTTCTTTTCTGGTTCCCAGGTTTAGAGGGCCAGCCCAACAGCAGCTGGGGGATCTGTTCTTTGCCTGGAGAGGTTGAGTCCTAAGATTCCATCTCCAAGGGACCTGGAGCTCCTGTGGCCAGGGGCTGAATGGGAAATCTCAGTCCCCTTGTTCTGCTCCCAGGGACCACCTCCTGTGGGTTGGATTTGTGAGGCTGTGCTGTAGAATGATGCACTGTGGTTTCTCCTTGGATTTCTGATCTCTACTTGGTCTGGCCCTTGTCTGAGATCTTTGTTCATGTAGCTGGGGAGGGGAGGGGAAGCTGCGGTGGGAAGGGAGAGGGAAGAGGAAGAGAACCTGAGGCACACAGAGGTGCTTGTCCTAGAACCTCTTGACAGAATTCTTCCAGATTTTCTTTTCTTTTTTTTGCTTTTTTTGGGAGGGCAATTGAGGTTAAGTGACTTACCCAAGGTCACATGGCTAGTTTTTGTTTTAAGTGTCTGAGGTCGAATTTGAACTCAGGTCCTCCTGACTCCAGGGCCGGTGCTCTATTCACTGTGCCACCTAGCCTTCCCTCTCCCAGATTTTCTTGATTCCTGGACCAGTGCTCGAACCCCTGCTCCACCTAATTGCCTTGGAGGAAGCATAGCCATTTCTTTCCACTTTATCATTTTAGACAGCCTCTGTATACAGTCTTTCAGCAGAGAGCTAGATCTATGGACTTTATTACTTATAATATATGTATATTCTATGTTTTATATATACATGCATGCACACACTTACCCATTTACACATATATGTATAGACCCATGAGTCTATACAAATGTTAATGCACATTATTGTGTATGTATATGTATACACATATGTAATGTAACACACAAAAATAGTACAGAAGAAATAACTAGCTGGCACAGTAGAAAGAATGTTGGTCTTGGAGTCAATGAGATAGGAATTGAAAATCTTGCTTCAGATCCTTTGTGGTTATATCATTCAGTCATTTTAGTCATGTCTGACTCTCTGTGACCCACTTTGGGGTCTTCTTGGCAAAGATACTGGAGTGGTTTGCCATGTCCTTCTCTAGCTCATTTTACAGATGAGGAAACTGAGAACAACAGGGTTAAGTGACTTTCCCAGGGTCACACAGCTAGTAAGTATTTGAGGCTGGATTTGAACTCAGAAAACAGGTCTGGCTCCTAGCTGTATAATCTTGGGTGAGACTAGGAAATTAATTTTTTTTAAAATAAGTTGGTTATCTCTTAAGTTGGAATTTGAATAGAACTTGACTTTTTTTTTTATATTGTAGGAGGATGTCAACAAATTTGATCCTAAAAGTATCTATTCAGTAAGACTAAGTCAAGGGTCAAGGTCAATGGATCAAGTACAATAAAAGTCCCCCTTTTAGACACAATTTTTAGCAAAACATACAATATATATACAAAAGCAGCACAAATCTCAGTTGATACGGACAAAGTAAATGACACATTTTTATGGTTTGGAAGATATATAAATACTTGAATTTCATAAGACACCAGGGAAAAATGCCAGACGCCATAAGACCTGTGAAAATATCTTCCTTCTTTGACCTATTTGCTCATTATACTGTCTGAATTTTTAATCTTGTCTGGTTTTCTCCTCTTCCGTTGGAGATTCTTAATTCTGTGTATGGTGACATCTGTTAAACTGTTCTCATCCTCAATTTCAAAAGGAATTTCTGAACAGAGTTCTTTTGAATCATAACTGTTCACTTCAACTAACAAGGCCATAACCATTGCTGTGTCTTTTCCATTCAGTCCTCTATATTTTCAATTTCAAATAGGCCAGGCAGTATAGTTTCTATTTCTTTTCTTAATTGTTTATTTGCCTGTTCAATCTGTGGTAGGAAATGATTTGTTCTTTAGTAGTGGGGGCTTAATTTTAAAATATTTTTTCTAATTATACGTAAATTTTTAAACCGCTTTTTTTCTAAAATTACAAGTTCCAAATTGTCTTTTTCTCTTCCTTCCCTTCCCCTCATTGAGAAGACAGGCAATTTTATATAGGTTGTGCAATGTGCAGTCATGCAAACATATTTCCATATTATTCATGTTGTAAAAGAAAACACAAGACCAAAAAGAAAAGAAAAAGAAAAAGAAAGATATTTAAAAAGTATGCTTCAGTCTGCATAGAGACTGTCAGTTCTTTCTTGGGAGATGGATAGAATTTTTCATCACAAGAATTTTCTTGGATCAGGGGTGGGGAAACTACAGCCAAAAGGCCACATATGACCCTCTAGGTCCTCAGGTGCAGCCCTTTGACTGAATCCAAACTTCACAGAACAAATCCCCTTAATAAAAGGATTTGTTCTGTAAAACTTAAACTCAGTCAAAAGGCCACACCGGAGGACCTAGAAGGCAACATGTACCCTGGAGGTTGCAAGTTCCCCACCCCTGTCTTGTATCATTGTATTGCCGAGAATAGCTAAGTCATTCACAGTTAGTTATTGCACAGTGTTGCTGTTACTGTGTACAATGTTCTCCTGGTTCTGCTGACTTTACTTTGCATTAGTTCATGTAAGTCCAGGTTTTTCAGAAAGCATCCAGCTTGTTGCTTCTTGCAGCATGATAGTACTCCATCACAATCATAAGCCAGAACTTGCTCAGTCATTCTCCAATTAATGGGAATCCCCTAAATATCTAATTCTTAACCACCATGAAAAGAGCTACCATAAACGTTTTTGTACATATAAGTCTTTTTCCTTTTGCTTTTTAAAAAATCTCTTCAGGATTCAGACCTAGTAATGGTATTGCTGGGTCAAAAGGTATGTACAATTTTATATATATAGTTCCAAATTGCTCTCTAGTAGTTGGATCAGTTCACAACTCCACCAACAATGCATAGTGTCCCAGTTTTCCTAAATCCTCTCCAACATTTATCATTTTCTTTTTCTGTCATATTAGCCAATCTGATAGGTATGTAATAAAATTCTTGAAACAACAGAAAAAAATCCTGATGTCAGAGGTGATTCTGTATATCTCTTATTATTGTTATCAGTGATTTCCTTGACATAGGTACTCCCTCAGCAAATCACTTCTTCAAGCCCTGGAGGGCAGTTTTCTTGAGTTGCTGTGATCAAAAGCTCATCAGGAGTTGGGAAGATGAAATACAAACAACGAACTTTAAAGTAACAACAGAATCCAAGATGACAGAGGCCACACTTCTATTTTATTCCACCCTGGTCAAAAGACATTGGGAAGATTCTGCTCAGTTCTGGGGCCACAATTTAGGAGGGACCCTGATATGAAGGAAGGAGTCAAGAAAAAAGTGACCAGGATTGCCAGGCCCTTGGAGTCAATTATTTAACAATCAAAAAGTGCATGTATAAAGCAATTACTATGTGTCAGGCATAGTCAACATGGTACAATGGATAGCATGCCAAGCCTGGAGTCAGGAACACTCATCTTCCTGAGTTGAAATGTGACCTCAGACACTTACTGGCTGTGTGACCTGGAACAAGTCACTTAACTCTATTTGCCTCAGTTTCCTCATCTGTAAAATAAGCTGGAGAAGGAATTGGCAAATCACCGCTATCGTGGCCAAGAAAACCCCAAATTGGGTCACAAAGAGCTGGACACAACTGAAATAACTGAATGACAATAAGGGTTCTTGAGCTGAATTTTGAAAGAGGCCAGGCAGGGAAGAGGTCATATGGCTATGTAATGGCAGAAGCTGAAGTAGAACCCATTTCTCCTGACTCCTATTTCCATGCCCTATTCCACAAGTATGCTGGTATTACTTATCACAGAGATCATAGAAGGGACATTCAAGGTCAGATGGAACCTCCTCATTTGACGATAAAGTTAATAAGTGTCTTAGGTGGGATTCAAACCCTGTCTTCCCGACTTCAGGTCCAGGCCCCTTAATGTCAGTAGGTTGTCCAGATGAGCTTTCTTCAGTGACAGGTGGTGAGAGCTGGACGCTTAATCAATGAGAGCTTTAATGGGAAGGAGAAAAGGGTACTTTGGGATCCTGGGGCATTGCCCAGGGAAGGGGAACTGCAGTGGGATATGGGCACTGGGGTTCCCAGGGAAGGCTGGGTCTGCCATGGCTTAGAGGTGGTTGTAGCCATAGAGAAAAATGAGGGCAGCTCTGGTGGAAGCTTGCCAGCTGAAGTGAATTCAGCAGAAGCTGGTGGGCAAGAGCTTATGGAATCCAGCAGAGTAGAAAACATTCATGTGCCTGCAGAATGATTGAGGGTGTGGGACAAAATGAAAGAACTCTTTGATTGGCATAGCTGGCATCCTATTGCCTACCTCAGTACCAGCTCCTTAGTACTCAGCCCAGCTCCTGACTATGAATCGTGAGACCCTGTAGCAACAACCACACTGGCATTTCCAGGATGGCTGCTAGCACAGGTTCTTAGATCTGCTTTATTAGGATTATTAGGAAAGATAGCTGTTTAAGGGATCAACATTCTTTTTAAAAATTACATTCATTAGTTTAGGCGAAAAGTCAACACCCTGAACTTCAGAGAAAATACAAGCAGAGAAATAAAGACCAAACAGACAGGGCCCTGACTGCCTGAATCAACTATATACTTTACATACCTCCCTGGATGGAGAGAACCTTTACCTCTGAGCAGTCTGGGAACTCTGAACATATGGCCACTCAGAATTCTGACCAGGGAATCACAAGATCCTTCTCAGAAGGGAGCCTCCAAAGCAAAATACCAACTCAGAGTACATAAACCCTTTTTAGAGCTAGAAGGCATCACAGCCCTCCTGACTCAGTGCCTAATTAGAAATCAGCAAAAGGTGTGAAAGCCTTCCTACAAGCAAGCCTCCCCTAAGCAAGCTTCCCTTAATGGGCTCCAGGTGAGTCCTATTAATGGGCAGGGAAGATCTTATATCCCATTAACATTACAGACTCCTATTCCCCTCTCCTTTGGACTTGGATGTTTGGGTTTGCCCTTGTTTTTGTTTCAGACGTTAATTATTGCTTTGACCCTTTAGTCTCTCTGATTGCTCTTCCCAAGTACTGATCCAGTTCTCAGCATGATTCTGTCCTCTACCTGCATGGAAACCATTCAACCAAAATACCTTCAACTCCCTAGTACTCAACAGGGAAAGCCATACTCATGGCACCTATCTAGCTACAGCTCCTCATAGGCAGCTGGGTAACATAGAGGATAGACAGAGTACTGGACCTGGAATCAGGCAGACCTGAGTCTAAATTGTGCCTTAATAGCTGTGTGACCCTCCTCGGGCAGTCACTTAACTTCCTTCAGCTTCAGGTCCCTCATCTGTAAAATGGGGATAATAAAAGGATCTACCTCACAGGGTTGTCAGGAGTCATGACTGAGATAATACTTTGTAAAAAAATTTTACAAAATACTTTGTAAAACATAAATCTCTATGTAAATCATAGGTCTAGAGCCAAAGGAAGCTTAGACGTCTTCTAGTCCAATCTTCTCATTTTATACATGAGGAAAGTGAGGCTGGAAAGATCATCATATAGGAAGAACTTAATATATGTGTATTAATTGATTGTCTAAGACAAAACAGTTCACTGACAAGCAGGATTTGAATCTAGGACCTCTGGCTTCTCAGCCCATGCTATTTCTGCTCTACTAGGCTGTATCTGTTAACAATTATTAGCTATTATTGGTCTTGATCATGATGATAATAGCCGGCATTTATATAGCGCTTTGAAGTTTGCAAAATGCTTTAGAAGGAGTAATCACATTTTATCATCAAAACTCAATCTGAGAGGTAGGTGCTATCATTAATCTCCATTTTACAGATGGGCAAACTGAGGCTCCACAGAGGGTTAGATGAATGTAAGATCACAAACCTAGTAAATGTTTGGGACTGTATCTGAACTGGGGTCTGTTCTGACTCCAGATCCAGTGCTCTAATGACAGGACCATCTCACTGCAATAACTTGGGTAGGATCCCAAGACATAGCAGGGTGCCAACCACAAACTTATTTTACAATTTTGCCTGGAGTTGGCCCAGTCTCTAGGGTTGAAAACATTTTGCTCAGTTTTTTTTCCCACTGATTTGCCATATTGGTCAGAAAATAGGCCACTACCTGACTTCCCAAAATGAGTTTTCTTTGAAGGGAAAGAGATAACTAGATAATGAAATCTAATAACACAAATTATAGGTCATACTCAAGTTTTATTGAATTTATTTTGGAGAGAAGGGGGGGAAAGTGTGGCTTATATTGTGAATAATAGGTCTGGATACAGTGACCTGTCTTTGGTGTTAGCTTTACAGAGAGCATCCTAATTCCTCTCTCCTCCCTGAGCGCCCCCCCCCCCCCCCCAACCGCCCAAGTATCCAGGTATTCTGAGAGACTTGTTACTAGGAAGCCTTAGGGCCAGAGAGACATGCTCTTCTGAGAATCTCCAAGGTGGGAGGGACCTCAAAGGTCATCTGGTTCATCCCACCTCCA
Source organism: Petaurus breviceps papuanus (assembly GCF_028583685.1). NCBI lineage: Eukaryota > Metazoa > Chordata > Mammalia > Diprotodontia > Petauridae > Petaurus > Petaurus breviceps. The sequence goes on along the minus strand of NW_027187372.1, from coordinate 32,491,689 downwards.
CCCCCCTCCACCTCCCAGTGAAAGAATACCTCTGACAGGAGACTGATGGGTTTGTTCAGTATCCGTTCAAACATTTCTAGTGATTCACCAGGGAACTCACTACTTTATATGATAACACATTATTATATGTACAAAGGACAGTCTAAGAGCCCAGAACTCAAATGGATCTCTGGGCCACTGGAAATACTGGACTCAAGGAACCCAAGAGCTCTATGCCTGTTCATGCTTCAATCCATTGCCTGAAGGAACAGAAACAACTTGTGATTGCTATAGGATGAGAGACAATAGCCAGGCCTGCCAAATCATAACCCTTCAAAGGAGCCCACACTCTATACCGAATTTACCCATTTGATTCCAAAACAGAATTAAAGTGTCCCCTATCCCCTACCCTTCCAAGTGACTGGGTTTTTGTCTCTGCCAATCTGTATTTATCACCTCCTAGAAGGTATCCTTAATAATATCAATAAAGTGCTTCAAAGTTTATAAAGCACTTTCCCCACAATGATCTTGCCAAATAGGGAAAGTATTATCCACCATTTTTAGAGAATCCTTCCTTTTATAATAAAATGTGTGACCTTGGGCAAATCATTTTACCTCCCCTAGGCTTCAAGTTCCTGGTCTGTGAAGTGAGGGGGGTTGAGCTAGATCCCTTTTCAGGCCACTTCAAGTTCTAAATCTAGGATTCAATGAGGGTCAGAGAAATGAAGTGAGTTGTTCATAATCACACAGCTGATAATACAGTAACCAGGATTAAAGCTCAGGCCTTCTGACTCCAAGTTCACACTCTTTCTGCTTTACCATGCTGCCTATCTGAGACTCTGCCTATTCTATTCCTACCTCCCTTTAGCACTTTGGAATTTAGTTTAATGACTACTTTAAGTATAAGGTTCTTTTTGGTCAGTGTTCACTCAAAATCATGACTTACAAGCCCCCACTGATGTATTTACTTTCACTAGTCAGCCTGAGGACATACTAAATTAAACAAGATTTCATACAACAGGCTAGTGAGAAAAGTAATCCTAAAACATCTCCATAAACTAATAGCATCCTCTCCCATAAATATACATACACCATCGATGGGAAGAATGAACATGTTTAGGGAATGTGTGGAGGAGCACATATAGGTGTCAAATGCCAAGGAATACCCATGGAAGGTATAAATATTGGGAGAAGATTTGGCCAAGGCAAACATATGGAAGAGAAGCACATGCCTCTAAAACTTTGGGACCTCTAAAACACTGTAAAACTGGTGATGTTATTCTGAAGCTCTTAAAGGCTCCATTTTCCATGAAATTTCTCTGTCTCTCTCCTCTGTCTGTCTCTGTCTCTGTCTCTCTCTTGAATCATGCTTATACACCACTGATATTGGATATTACATTCATGGTACTGCCACCCACAGAAACAGTAGTTAGAAATAGGCAGCAGGCTTAGGAGGACACGTAATAAGCTTTGTTTAAGTCATATTGGGCTTGAGATGCTGACAGGTGAAGATGCCCTGTAGGCAGTTATATATAGAAAGAGAAGGAGAGAGAGAAAGAGGGAGGGAGAGAGAGAGAGAGAGAGAGAGAGAGAGAGAGAGAGAAGGAGGGAGGGAGGAAGGGAGAGAGGGAAGGAGAGAGAGGGAGAGAGACATCACTAGAGACTAGTGGCATTAGCTATGCAGAGATGAATGTATGAGTACATGAGATTGTCACTTGAGAGTGGGTAGAGAGAAACAAGAAGAGGGTCAAGGACAGAATCTTAGGAAAATACCTATCTTAAAAAAATCAGTGAAAGGATGAAGAACCAATGAAGGAGAAAAAGAAGGAGCCATCAGAAAATAAAGGAGTCAAAATGAACAGAAGAATCACTCCAAAATGATAAATATAAAATTATAAAGGTCAAGTTAGTGCAAAAGAAGAAATGAGAAGATGCTTCCCCACAAGGCTTTGCAGAGATGGAGAGTTCACAGATCTAGAACTTTGTATGTGATATCAGATTTTTTTTGATGTATTAATTAGTCTTACTGATTTTTTTCTCTTTTTCTTTTAAAAAATCTTTATTATAAAGGATGGTTTTCTAGAAGGTTAAGGGAGAGGGACACAGAGAGAACTGCAGAAAACATAAGAAAAAAGACATATTCAATATATACATGTATATGTATGTATAAAAATAAGGAAATCAGAAGGTTGAGGTGTGTCAGAGGCCAAGGGAAGTAAAAGCATCCTATAGAAGGTGGTCAACAGCAACACGTGCTTCAGAGAGCAGGTCCCCCAACTTACATTCCTACAAAGCTACTCTCCAACCCAAACTCTTTACTTCAGTGATCACTCTACCCCAAATATATTCTTTTTTAACATTTTTTTGTCTTTATTAATTGATTTGTTTACTTTTAGTTTACAAGATTCAGTCCCACAATCCCCTGAGTTTCAAATTTTCTTCCCTACTCCCCACCCCAAATACATTCTGTACTTTGCTTGTAAAGCAGTAAGACAAGACTCCCAATCTTAGTTTATATTTTTCTAAAATTTACTAAGTCAGCTCTATCTCCAATTCCACATCCTAATATATTTACACTTGAAACCACTGATTTCAAAACTATGAAATAGCATTAAACTCTGTTTTGCTACATTAGTTGAAATTAATGTAGTTTGTGTTGCCTTCAGCATCTGCCTTCAGCAGAAATTTGCTATTTCTGGGAAGAAAAAAAAAGTTTCAAAGCCCCCTCCTAAATCCCCAGTAATTTGGATTACTGAACTAGACGCCCCAAAGAAACTTCAGACAGAAGTAATGTATTATTTAAAGAGAGATTCTCCCTCCTCCCCAATCTGTTAGAACCCAGACATATATGTAAAACACATAAGTATGTCATTGCTTGAGCACTTCTGTTTAACTAATCTAGAGTTCAGCAGAAAATATCTTCCAGCTCCTTTCCCTCCACTAGCCGAAAAATGTTCAGTTCACCAGTGTTCAGAAGTCTCTTCAGTTTTTGCTATTTTCTCCTCTTTACTGAAAGGTTACACTGAGTTTTTTTTTTTTCATTACCACCTTGTATGGTTTAGTGGAAAGATGGCTGACCCTGAAATCAGAGGACTGGGATTCAAATCCTGCCTTTGATTCTTGCTATCTGGAACAGTGGTAGAGCATTAGGCTTAGAATCAGAAAGACTCATCTTCCCAAGTTTGAATCTAGCATCAGACATTTACTAGTTGTGTGACTCCCAGGCAAGTCACTTAAACCTGTTTGCCTCAGTTTCCCAATCTGAAAAATAAGAAGGAAATGGCAAACCACTCTACTATTTTTGTCTAGAAAATCCTAAATGGGATTACAGAGTCTGATACAACTGAAAAATGGCTAAATGATAATAACTTGTATGACAAGTCATTTATCCCTTCTTGGCATTTGGAGGAGATAGCTTTTGAGGTCCTTATCTAGATATTTCATATCTAAATCTATGATTGATCATCTTTGCGCTCTTGGGGTCTCTCTAAAGACTCTGCCCCCAATCCCAAAAGCAAGTTATTTTTTCCCTGTGTCACCGATAACATTGTTATGTAGGGCTTTCTATAGAACAGGAGTTGACTGATTAATTCTGAACTGGCTTGAGAAGTGTTAGGAAAGGGGAACAGCTTGTAAATAACTTTCAGGCCAGATGGAAAAGCTGTGAGAGTGATACCTCGGAGACAAATAACCCCACTCAGGTAGCCAAGGACAAGAAAAGTGTTCCCTATTCCAACTTTTGGGTTTTTTCAGACATCATCAGAGCCTTGCCTGCAACAGCTATGAGGCTCTCTCACAGTCCCAGGACTCTGTTGCCCAAGAGATGTCAATGCCAGAGGAGGCATTGAATAGCCTTCTAACGACCATAGAGACATTTGCTTTAGCATAAGGGGGGTAATGTTGATTCTTTCAAATGAATTTATAATAGAGAAATGTCAGCCACCAGCCATTAGAGAAGATATTTTTGGATAGGGAAGGCTAATATCCCACTTGAGTCCTATTCCATTTGTCTATATCCTAAATAGGGCCAAGAATTTTTTTTTGGGTGGAAAATGAAAATAGCAATGATGTTGAATGGGCCACTCATGTTGGAATAGATCCCATCTAGCTGACAGGAGATGAACAGGTTGGCATGAAAGCCCACCTAGGTTTCACCAGCTGATTCCCATTAGGTCCATCATCAGCCAAAGCAAGCACTTGGAGAAGGAAAACAAATACACAGAAAAAAAAGTTCAGACTCTCAAGGTCAGCTCCTAGGCATTTTAATCAAGGATTTCCCCAGGAGTTATAATATCATAGATTGAGGGGATGGTTCCTAGTGTCTCTAGGGGTTCAGAAAAGACCTCATGTTCTCATGTTTAAACTGAGTTTGAGGCAGAGATGAGGAAGGACCACACATTGCCCAAGCAAAATCTTGTGAGAATTGTGTCAAAAGTGTTCGAGTCAATACTGAGTTGAGGCATTTTTGTCAGTAGCAAAGAACTGGAAATATCTAGTGAGATATAGCTTTTAAAATCACAGGGTGTCATGGAATGTGATATTATTGTGCTATAAGAAGTGACACATGATGAATGTAGAAAATCATGGAAAGACTTACAGGAACTGATGCAAAGTGAAGCAAGCAGAGGCAACAAAACAACATACACAATGATTACAACAATATAAATTCAAAGAACAACCAACACAAAGAGATAAAAATGAATATTGTGAAATTACAAAGGATGAGCTTGGCCCCCAAAAAGGGATATGAGAAGACATACCTTCCCATCATTCCTTTGCACAGGTTGGAGAAGGGTACACAGGTATGGAAAATGGCATATAATTTCAACTTATTTATTAATTTTGCTGATTTTTGTCTTCTTTAAAATAAAACCAATCTTTTTTTAGTGGAATGGTTCTCTGGAAGGGGGAATGGGGAAGGATACAAGGGGAAAGTTAGGCAAGGTAAAAAAAGATGTGGATAAAAATTTTATTTAAAAAATGATTTTTGATTGACTTAGAATGCTGAGGATACCCAAAAAGGATTTTTAAAGCTATTTGGAAGGCAAGAAGAAGATCAGAGAAGGGAAAGGACCACTGAGTGGACAGATAGGGTGATGTTAACAGACAATGGTAAGAATTCTTATTAATTAAGAACTATTTAACTTATTTTGCTTCTGATTTTCCTTCCCCCTTTTCTTTTCTTTTTCTTTTTTTTTATTAAGCAATTGGGGTTAAGTAACTTGCTCAAGGTTACACAGCCAGGTGTTTCTAGGTGGGTGCTAAGTGTCTGAACCTGGATTTGATCTCCAGGTCATCCCAACACTGGGGCCGGTGCTCTTACTCACTGTGCTATCTGGCTGCCCCTCCTTCCCCCTTTTCTAAGGAAAACAGTTGTGGATTGGGGAAAATGCAACAACATGGTTTAAAAGGAAGTAAAAAATCCAAAAAAGTGACAAAGTATCAGATCATCTAGCTGTCCTTTGTGACATCATATATATACCATATATACATATATCATATATACAGAACTACATTACAGAGAAGTACAAGAACCTTGGCAAATATGATTGCTGAGGTCCTTTCAGTGACCTCTGAATACTGTGAACAAAAGGAAAGGTGCTGCAGGTCCAGAGAAGAGCAAATAGTTTGCCTTTAATTAAAAAGAAAAGGGTAGAGTCTATAGGCCATGGATTTTTCTTCTATTCCTACCAAATTTCTAGACTATATTATTAAAAGGGTGGTTTATGAACATTTAGAAAGGGAAGAAGCACTCATCACTAAGTAATCATGGTTTTATTAAGAATGAATTATGCAGGACTTACCTCATTTCCTTTGTTGACAGGGTAAGCAGGCCTCAAAAAATCACATTCACACTTTAAGGAGGTCAATGTTAAAAAATAATGGTAGCACAAATACCACTACTTAGAGTAGCACTTTTTTGTAGCAGCAAAGAACTAGAAACAAAACAGATGCCAATCCCTTGGGGAATCACTAAACAAGTTACAGTATATAAATGAAATGTACTATAAGAAGAGGTAAATACATATGAGCATGGAGGATTTATATGAACTGATACAGAGTGAGGTCAGCAGAACCAAGGCAACAATATATACAAATACAACAATCTAAATGGAAAACAACAACAACAAAACAATTAAAATAGAATGCTATAAAATTATAATGGCAATGGGGCGGCCAGGTAGCACAGCGAGTAAGAGCACTGGCCCCAGTGTCTGGATGACCTGGGAATCGAATCCGGGCTCAGACTCTTAGCACCCACCCAGAAACACCTGGCCGTGTAACTTTGAGCAAGTTACTTAACCCCAATTTCTTAGGGGCGGCCAGGTGGCTCAGCGAGTAAGAGCACTGGCCCCAGTGTCGGGGTGACCTGGGGATTGAATCCAGGCTCAGATACCTAGCACCACACCTAGAAATAACTGGCCATGTAACCTTGAGCAAGTTACTTAACCCCAATTGCTTTAAAAAAAAAACCATGAAAATTATAATGGCAAACTTGACCCCAAAGAAGGGTTATGAAAATATACCTCGACCCTATTTATTTACAAAAATAGGGAATTATAGGTAAGGAATGAATCATGTAAGGTCAGACTTTGTTATAGTCTTATTAGTTTTACTGAATTGTTTTTCTTTTTTTTTTTAACTCATTTTTCGTTCATAGGAATGGTACACTAGGAGGAATGTATTAAAAATGTAGGTCATGTAAAAACAAAAAATGTTACTAATTTTTTTAAATCAACTTCACATAAATACAGGATGAGGGAGATATCACTAAACAACAATTCACATTTTAAAAAATCTGGGGGTCTCAGTGGACTCTATAATACAAGTAAATAATATTATATGATAGATGAAATCACTAAAGCTCAAAGAGTTAAAGTGATTTATCCAAGTCTACTTATCCAGTACGTGATCAAAAACAGAAAGACGCAAAGTGGTCCTTGGTTCTATATAGCCACTTTTGTGGCAACAGCAGTATTGTAAGAAAGTAGGCAGAGGGTTCACAGTTTTTAGATAATCTATGAATATAAATTTATCTGTTGGTCCCCTCAACAGGAGATCTTTGTCAGGGACGATATTTGTCCAGTGGACATACTATTGGAGGAACTGAAATATATCAAAGTTGACACTTTTTTTTTATAGATTACTGAAACTAGAATGTAAAAGGCAGCAAGCAGCATTTAAATGGAAGGATGGAGCCAAGGTTCTCCTTGGAGAGGCAAATAAAAAGTTGGTGGGGTTAGTTTTATTGTGCATACAAGAACAATAAGAAACATCATTTCATGGGTCATTTGGTCATTTTAAATTGCAGTGTTCAGGATAAGCATTTGCAAGACCACCATGAAAAAAAATACTTCGGTTTATGTTCCAACATCTGTTGCAGAAAATGAGAAGGTCGAGACATTTTGTGAAGAGCTTAGTAAAATGCTGTTGATTAAATTAACATCCACTTTTACACTTGGTGATTTCAATGCAAAGGTGGGAATAGGGAAGGAAAGTGGAAAACATGTAGGGAAAAAGTAAGAAATGTGAGCAGTCAAAAGCTTTTAGATTATTTAGAAGGTTCACAGCTGTACAAACTCAGCACTTGGCACAGTGCCTGGAACGTAGTAGGGTGCTTTATAGCTTATTGGCACAGTTACTATATATTATGCATACTTTCTTTAAAACTAGAGTCAGAAGGCTCTGGACATAGAAAGTATCAGCCATCATCATTAAAATGAAATTGGTTTTGTTTTAATAGTCAGAAAATGATTGATTACTGATGTGGCAGTTATTACTAAATCAGTTGTCTATGGACAATCAGACTTCCAACTTGTTAGAGTAATGATCTAAATCAATATCTAAGTCTAAGAATAAAAATTAGGCAAACATATAGTATGAGGCAATGTCAACCTGACCTCTTTAAACAACCTTTTGACATGGAAAATGTGAACTAGATAAAAGATTAGACAGTAACATAGACTGTTATAATTTCCAGAGTAGGTTTAATTGATGTAAATCAATTGCCACAAAGAATCCAAAATAACTAGAAACTAGCCTAGGCATCAAATGCTTAATTTCCTTGCCAGTAGATATGCCAGTCAAGGGCGATGCCAGTTTAAAAAATAAATACATTTGTAAGATCTTATGGAAGAGGATGGTGATCAGGCTATAAGAAATATTGCCTGACAAAAACATCAGGAAAAGGAAAGACAAGTTCAAAGGGAACTTGGAGAGGCGCACTTGAGTCACTGATGTCTTCCTGACTCCATTCCCAGTGCTCTATCCACTGTTAATACCAAGCTGCCTCATAAAGCACATGTTGGGGGAAAAACATACATTATTTCTCCAAGTTTTCAATTTCATTTAATAAGTATCAGCTTCTTTATCTAATTTTTAAATTTTACATATTAGCATTATTCAATTTGCAATCAATGCAATTTTTGTATCTTAATGCTAATAGCTTATATTTGAGATGTAATATGTCTTAATAGATAGAAGCTTACCTTGGAGTTATTAGAACCTGAGCTCCAGTACTTCCTCTGGTATATACTGGCTGCATGACCCCTAGACAAGTTAGCTATTCTTCCAGTGCCTTTAAACAACTCTCTAGGGGTGGCTAGATGATGCAGTGAATAAAGCAACAACCCTGGAGTCAGGAGGTCCTGAGTTCAAATCCAGTCTCAAACACTTAACATACTAACTGTGTGACCCTGGGCAAGTCACTTAACCCCTATTGCCCTGTCTTTCCACCTCAGGAAAAAAAAATAAAAAAAGAAAAGAACTAGGTACGTAAAAGATATGGAGAGGAGATAGTAAACTCAGAAGCGAAGACGTCAGACACTGTTGGGGGCAGGAATTGAGGGGCTTCTTTGCTATCCCCCTATTTTCATCTACCTCTTTAAATAACCACCAACTCCTCTTGTCTCTCTCCTCCTCCTCCCCCTTTCACCTCATTCCCTGTAGACAAACTCCCTTTCCTCTTGGTGTTTAGTCAGTGAATGCGAAGATAATGGTGACAGCAATATACACTCCTGGGCAGTAAAAAGTACATTAGCCCCTATAATGTCCCCAATGCCAACAACTCTGCTTCCTCCTCCTGGATTTTTGTAGGGATGTGAATCAGAGGTTACCATTCCTGGGCAGACAGACAGAGGAACTGCAGATTGGATAAATAAACCATGCATTCATTTGGAAGTTATCCCAGAGTTTGTAGCAAATGCCGACTCTGATGACCAGGGATCTGATCAGAACAATGCAATTGAATAACCCAATAAACATTTATTAAGCATCTACTGTGTGCCAGATGGCAGCCAGATGATGCAGTGGATAGAGCACTGGGCTTGGAATCAGGAAGACTCATCTTCATGAATTCAAATCCATCCCCAGACACTTACTAGCTGTGTGACTTTGGGCAAGTCACTTAATCATGCTTACCTCAGTTTCTCAATCCGTAAAATGGGCCACAGAAGCAAATGGAAAACCACTCAAGTATCTCTGCCAAGAAGACTCCAAATGGGGTCATGAAGAGTTGGACACGACGACTAAACCAGACTTAAGGTACCAGGCACTATGCCAAGCACCGAGAATATAATTAATAAAAATAAAGACAGACCCTGCCCTCAAGGAGCTTACAATCTAATTGGAAGAGGCAACACATATACTATTCAGAGTTCTAAGGCAAGGACAGGCTTACTGCAGGTAGAAAGCTAGATAGAGAAACACATTCTCAATTTATGTCTCTCAGGAAAGACTGCACGAGGGAGACCTCGCCAACTTTCTTTCTTGGAGAACACAATCTTTGTGGGAATTGATCATCTTGTTTCTTCACTGGAACTCGGCCTGGGCCAGTTGTAATATAGGAAAGAATGTTGAGGTCATCCATTTCCCTCCAAATGATGAGAAGCTGGAAAAAAGAGAAAAGCAACAAGTTAGAATGGAAAGTACCTTGGATTTGGGAGCCAGGAGACCTGGGTTTGAGTTGTAGTTCTGACACTTACGAAGCCATCTGACCATGGGCCAGGCACTTAACCTCTGAGACTCATTTTTTTTTTTCATTTGCAAAATGAAGAGAGTAATATCTATGCTACTAGCTCTTTGGGATCAAAGTGTGATGTGAATGTGAGCTTTTTTCTTTAGGGAGGGAGGGGAAGGAGATAATTTTTGTGATTTCATCCTTGTGAGGAGCTCCTGGGAAGACAACTCCCATTTGACTCAGATTAACACCTCTTTTGCAATTTGTAATCCTAGAGAATTGTTTGGGGTGAGAGTACTGAGAGGCTAAATAACTTGTTTTGGGTCACATAGCCAGGGTTTGTCAGAGACCGGACGTGAACCCTCCTTGGCTCCAAGACCAGCTCTCTCTTCACTCTAACTCAGCATGAGTATGAGTTGTTTATACTAAAAACAGGTGGGCAGGCTGGTATGTGTTCTATTCAGGTAGACCTTGATTTATGATATAGCTCTGTTCCTGAACCAGTGGCATGTTAACTGAATTTGTGGAAATGAGATTTTCCCTCTCCTTTCATTTGTTATTTCCCCAATTACACTTGTTCTCCAATTTGAAGTGACATCTAAGGATTTAGCTTTCAATTTCCCATCCTTATTCTCCTAAACCTCTTTGTCAAGGAGCTGCTTTTGTTTGGGGAACAGCTACCCATCTCTTCAGTGAAGCCTCCCCCGACTGCTTCATGCTTGAAGGCCAACAGCTCCCACTGTATCCGGGCCATCTCCAGTCATCCTGACCTGAATCTTGCCACTGGACCCAGATGGTTCTGGAGGAGAAAGTGAAGCTGGTGACTGTGCACAGCCCTGCTTCACTTAGATCCAAGTCACTTGCCAGTCAAGGCATCACCCTCCTAATGTACAGGTCCTCTCTGAGAACGAAGGATGAACAACAATTTCCTTCTTCTGTATTCTCAACACTTAGAATCCGTAGTACTTATTTACCTACTATCTTATGTTGTTTTATGGGCATATCTTTTGTCCTAAAACAGACTAGGTAATCTCCAAAGTCTCTTCAGCTCTAGAGTTCTGTGATCTCTGTGCTATGAGATGCTTCAGGGGCAGAGAGTGGAGGCCTCTTTGGTACTCCTCAAATTAAAGCTGTGAACCAGTTAAAGGTTGGATTTGTGTCTTATACTTTTTCTGAACTTCCCATACTACTTAGCACAGTACTGGACACACAGTAGGTGCTAAAAAAATCAACATCCCGTTTATTGATTGATTAGTGGAATTTCTTTGTTTCTGAAGGGCAGATCAATATAATCAAAAGACTTGAATTCCTATCTATTTACTAGCTATATGACATTTAAACTATATGAACTTCAGTTTGTCATTTGTAAAATGGACATAATAATACCTGTGAAGGGTAAAGATTAATCGACATAATGTGTATAAAAGACTATAACTATAAGGCACTATATGTCAGGCATTTTTCCTCATTATTTTGGAAATTTGGGTTTTAGTTGTGAATTTTATTTAAACAGGCACATCTATATTTATTGACAAGACAGTCTGCCTGACTCCAATCAAGCCCTAGGCAGATTCTTAATAATCTCTCGTGCAATCTGAGCTTGTGTTGAAAAATGATGTAACAGCCCTATCCAGTGTTATGTCAGGAAAGGTGAAATTTGACCTGTTGTAGAATATCTGTTTGTCTGTCTCTCCCCTCCTGGTGGTGACTTTACACAAATACACACACACACACACACACACACACACTCGAACACAACTTTTCTTATGTCCTCCATTACTGTGCAACTTGGCCACCTAGGTGATGCAATGGATAGAGAGCTGGGTCTGGAGTCAGGAAGACCTGAATTCAAATCTGACCTCAGCCACTACCATCTAGGTGACCCTGGGCAAGTCACTTAACCTCTGTATGCCTCAGTTTCTTCAACTGCAAAATGGGGATCATGATACCAGAGTAGTTGTGAGGATCAAATGAGATTATATTTATAAAGTACTTAGTATGGTGCCTGGTATATAGTAGGTGCTTAATAAATGCTTCTTCCTTTCTTCTTCCCTTCTCTTAAAAGCTCTTGAAGGTCCTGCAAAGCTTTACATACGAGTCAGTGATAGACTGTGTGTCTTCTGCCTAAGAACCAGGCTATCTAAGTATGAAGAGGTTCATGGTGAGAAGATTGGCCACTAGGGAATACTTTTTTTTTCTTGGTCTTGATAACGCCCAAAGGAGACAAAAAAGGTTCCAGTATGTGATCTGATCAGGATGATCAGGGCACAATTTCGGTGATTGCACTGCTTTTAGGAAGGACATTGATAAAGCAGAGTGCATCTAGAGCAGGGGTCCCTAACTTTTTGGATCTCATCCACCCTTCTGGGAGCCTGTTGAAGCCTATAGACTTTTTCTAGGCATTAAGTGTTCTGTTTCAGTTTTTTGGAGGTAACTGGGGCTAAGTGACTTGCCCAGGGTCACACAGCTAGTAAGTGTCTGAGGGTCAGATTTGAACTCAGGTCCTCCTGATTTCAGGGCCAGTGAGATTAGTGTTTTGGGTTTATTTTTATTCATAATTGAAAGAAATACTGAATTTCAATTAGGGGATAGTAAAAGCAAAAAATGTCATTCTCCCCCAGATTAAGGCAGGCAATAAGCATTTATATAAAATAATGCTCTTTATTAAGATAAGAGCCCCTGATTTAGAAGCAAGAACAACCAGGATGATGGAAGGCCTCAAGCTCATGCATGTGAGGACTGGTCAAAGGAACTGGGATCCTTCAGCATGGAGAAGGTAAGAATCAGGGCTGGATGGCAGTCTTTAAAAATTTGAAAGTCTGCCAGAGGAGGGATTAGTACCTGAAGACAGACCTCTGAGCAAGGGAAGAAACTTCAGGGAAGTAGATTTAGGCTTGATATAAGGGAAAAACTTCATAACAAACACCACTGTTCCAAAGCAGGGTGGGCTGTTCAGGAGGTAATGGGCTTTCCCTCCCGAGAGAGGCATTAATCTGGACAAGGACCCGTCAGAAGTGTTCCAGAGGGGATTCTTATTCAGGTACTGGTCAGACTCAATGACCTCAGAGGTTCATTCTTACTATGAGAGTCTGTGATTGTGTAAAGGACAAGAATGCAGAAAGGCCCATCATCTGAACATTGGCCCCCACAACTCCAAACACTCCGCCAACTAAAGATACTCACAGAATGCATCCTAGATACATTGGAAGTATTAATATTAGTGCCTTCTTCTATAGCCCCTTATGGCTTTCAAAGCTCCTTCCTCAAGACAAGTCAAGGAGAGAAAGTGTAAGTATTATTTTCCCCATTTACACATGAGGAAACTGAGCCACAAACAACGTTAGCCAAAGTCACACAGCTAGTAAATATAAGAACCAGACTCAAATATATTGAAGTTCCATGTTCCCAGACTTACTCCCCAGCACATTCTCTGTGTCTCCAAGCCCCCTCCCCAGTATTCACACACATTCTTCTCAGTCCTTACCCTGTTCAGGTTACTGTACTTCAGTATCTTTCTAGTTCATCTTTCTTTGACCTTCTGGTCTTCTCCCCCACACCATCACCCCTTGTTCAGTCTTTTTGCCCTCTACATCTCATTCTTCACCCCCCTCCCAATCTCTATAGGGACCTCTGAGAACAGCAACCCCACTCCTCCCAATCCCCCTTCTCCACCTCTGCCACCTAGGGAGGTTGCTAGGAATGTTAGCCATTTCTCAAAAGGGCAGAAGAACCTTTATTGAACTGAGCTGTCTCTACTTCCAACCGGCTTCCAAATTCATGGGCGATTTCCTGGGACCTGTGCAAGGAGCCTGGTACCCCTGCCTGCTGGAGAACATGCCGTTCCGTGTGCATAGGTGACAAAGGACAGCTTCATTTGTTTGGTTTTCCAAACGTGTTCGCGTGGCTAGTAGGCTACCTAGCGTTGTGCTTAAGGGGATGGCTGATGTGTCTGTGCGACATGTCCCCCTCCCACCCACGCCCTAGTCTGTGTGTCCCCATTCACCTACACCTCAATCGCTTCACTGATCACTTCAAAAGAGATCTGTTGGTCTGGCCCCCGCCTCTTGCTGCGGGAGCCAACCAGAAGAAGGAGGGACTGCTCCAAGACCACATATAAACCGTCCCGGCCAGCCCCAGCCCCGCCCCGAAGAAGCCCCACGGACCCTGTTCGGAAGACAGCCAGGTAACAGCAGAGAGCGGACTGCAGCGTGGGTACCACGGGGACGAGAAAGGTGTGGAGACACCTCCTTCCCACTCCAGGGAGCAGGAGCTGGGCACTGGCAGAACGGCTTCCCAAGGAAAGTTGGGGAAAAGCCGAATTTAGGGGTGGGGTGGCTTTCTCTGCCTGCAGCTTGCTTACCAAACACCTCGATCATCCCCTTAGTGTTCTCTTGCTTCTTTATCTTTTCTTGACTCTCCAGCTCAAACCCAGTTCTCCCTTCCCTTTTTGAACCTCCATCTGTACACCCTGACTCTATTTCTGCCCCCCCCATCTAATTACCTTTTGTAGCCTTTCCTCTGCTTCCACAAACTCTTCTTCCTCTTCCAAATTTCTTTTCTTCCTCTTCCCCACTTTACCAGTTTTTTTTTTTATTTCAAGCCACCATTGTCCAATCTATCCTCCCATCCTCCTTTCTTTCCATCCCCTACCACCTCTTCACCTCTCCCCTCCACTCCCTTAACATCTCCCTCCTCTCCATCCTTTCATTTATCCTCTTATGCACCATCCCATGGATAACTTCCCTCTCCAGAATGTCAACACCACCCCAGGGAGCTCCCCCTTGCCCCCAAATGCCACCATGCCCTGGCTGGGTCGGGATGAGGAGCTGGCCAAAGTGGAGATTGCTGTGCTTGCTACCATCCTGGTGCTGGCCACTGGGGGCAATGCAGTGGTGCTCTTGGCCCTGGGCTGGCCAGGCCGCAAGCATTCCCGGATGCACCTTTTTGTGATGCACCTAGCCCTGACTGACCTGTGTGTGGCACTCTTCCAAGTGTTGCCCCAACTGCTGTGGGACATCACCTACCGTTTCCAGGGGTCGGACCTCCTCTGCCGGGTGGTCAAGTACCTACAGGCCCTGAGCATGTTTGCCTCCACCTACATGCTGCTGGTCATGACGCTGGACCGCTACCTAGCTGTCTGCCACCCACTTCGGACCCTCCACCAGCCCAGCCGATCTGCCTACCCCCTCATTATTGCCACCTGGCTACTTGCCGCTGGCCTCAGCCTCCCCCAGGTCTTCATCTTCTCACTAAGGGAGGTGAGACAAGGTACTGGGGTGCTAGACTGCTGGGCTGACTTCCGCTTCTCCTGGGGACTTCAGGCCTATATCACATGGACAACACTAGCCATCTTTGTCCTTCCTGTGGTCGTACTCATAGCCTGTTACAGCCTCATCTGCTATGAGATCTGCAAAAACCTGAAGGGCAAGACTCAAGCTTGGGGAGTGGGAGGAAGAGGCCGAGGGGCTGTACAGGGAGGGGGTACCTCATTCCAGGCTCTAACTGGAGCCAACCGGGCCTTGTCATCTCGAGTCAGTAGCATCAGCACCATCTCCCGAGCAAAGATCCGAACTGTGAAGATGACCTTTGTCATTGTGTTGGCTTACATTGCCTGCTGGGCGCCTTTCTTCAGTGTCCAGATGTGGTCAGTGTGGGATGAGAATGCTCCTGATGAAGGCAAGTGGATATGTGTGTTGGGGGGAAGGTTGGAGGCTTGGATACCATGTCCCTCCCCTGGCCTTTCCTCAAAGGAAAAGCTTTCTTCCAAGGCAAAACCAATGGTGGGCCTCTCCGAGAAGCAACCAATGATTTACTACATGGTTTGAGAGAGAACCCACATTGTTTCTGCCATTCAAGAGTGGGTGTCAGGAAGGGAGTAGTTGTGGCCTGAGCCCGAAGGCGCTCTTTTATGTCACCCAGGAATCCTAGCTCTGTCCTAAGCTTTGTGGTCTGGGGGGAGGTAAGGAGTGGGAAAAGAGAGATTACCTGAGGGGAGTGCTGAGTGTTCAGACAAAATTATTCAAAAGCATTTCTGCTGCTGTGGAGAGAAGTGGGGGTACCTCATTCTGGGGGGTTGTGAACTCTGTGGATATTGGTGATTCTTGGTCAGATCTGGGTTAGATGAATAATGGTAATAATATCCAACATTTACATATCATAGTTAAGGTCTGCAAAGCCCCTTTCTCATATCTCACTGGCCGCTCACCAACTGTGAGAGAGGTACCATTTTCATTCCCATTTCACAGATGAGGATACACTCATACAGCTAGGAAGCGTCTGAGGAGGGAGTGGAACCCAGGCTTTTTTGACTCTGAGTTCCTTGTCCTATCTGTTACAGCTGAACTTTCATCCAATTTTGTGTCAGTACAGTACAATGCACATCCTTCTATATATACTTGTACGTACAGGATTCAACAGTTGTTCTCAAGAGGCCTTGGGAGAGGATCCTCCTGAAAGCCTTTCAAGGCCCCTTCTTGATCAGAATGGCAAAAACACTGGAGCTGATATTGACAGAGCACTTTAGCATTCACAAGCCATTTTCTGTATATGACCTCATTTTATCTTTTCTCATAACAGTCTTGTGAGGTAGGTCCTTATAGGCATTATCTCCATTTTTAAAGGTGAGGAAACTGGGGGTTGGAGAGATAGACTGAAGGATCATGTGATCACAGATCCAGACCTAGAAAGGACTTCAGAGGTCATCTAATCCAGCTCCATCATTTTATAGGTGAAGACGTTGAGATCAAGGGAGGTTAAGTGATTTTTTTTAAGTAGGTAGGTAGGTAGGTATGGGGAAAGAGGACAGGAGACTAGGACTGCCTTAAAGTTTCCTGACTATCAGACACAGGGCTGCCCAATTCCCATCAGCTTTTTAGGGAATGGATCAGCCTCTCCTTTCTTATATCTCTCCCTTAATATAATTTGGTCCAAAGCCAAATCCTACCTCTAAAGTAGACAATGCTTATATCTGGCAAATGGTGAGTTTGGCACTGCCCAGAAAAATTAGCAATTAATGGCACAGTGCATAGAGCACTGGGTTTGGAATCAGGAAGACTCATTTTCATGAATTCAAATTCGGCTTCAGAGAATTGCTAGCTGTGTGTCCCTGGGCAAGTCACTTAACCCTGTTTGCCTCAGTTTCCTCCCCTGTAAAATGAGCTGGAGAAGGACATGGCAAATGACTCCAGTATCTTTGCCAAGAAAATCCCAAATGGGGTCACAAAGAGTTGGACACAACTGACAATTGAACACCACCATCGCCATATAAAAATGCTATTTATTTGTACACACAAATATATATTATATATAAACTATATTCATATATAAAACTATAAATTTCTATATAAAAACTATATCTCTATATATTAACACATACATATAATACATGTATGTATATTATTAGTAACTCTACTACATTGTTAATATGAAATTATTTTATTTAACTTCACTTTATATTTCACTATAGTAGAAGAGCAGTGAACCTGGAGTCACAGGCCAGGTGTTCAAACCCCAGCCTTGCTACTTGGTTCCTCTATGACAATGGACAAGATGGTGTCCTCACTGGTAAAATGAAGGGTTTAGATTAGGTGACCTCTTCGGCCTCTGCCTGTTCTAACTCCATTCTTCTATGATCCCAGGGCAGGTTGTGAATCTAGACTTCAGCCTTTATTAGTTAGGGTAACCTCGGTTTCCTCATCTTTAAAATGGGGATAATAATACTTGCTCTTCATACACCATAGAGATGTTGCAAGGAAAGTGCTTTGTAAACCATAAAGCCACATACAGGGTGTTCCCCAAGTCTAAAGCCTACAGCTGCACTGAAACTTTGGGAACACCCTGTTTAAATGTGAATTGTTCAATTTTTGTTGTAGTCATTATTATTTGCTTGCACTGGCCCCCCAAAAAACAGTTTTGACTCCTCTTCCTCTAATGATGATGAGGATGGGGAGGAAGATAATTAATACCTCCTCCCTTGTGTCCTCAGCATATAGTATGCACTTAATGAATGCACTTAATGCCCAACTGACTTCAAGGTTTTCAAAGCATTTTACATATATTATCCCATTTCATTGTCACAAGTACCTTATAGGTAGTGATATTATCCCCATTTACAGATGAGGAAACAAGCTGAGAGTGATTAAGAGACTTGTTCAGCTAGTAAGCTGTAAGACAGGTAAGATTTGACCTCAGACCTCCCTGACTCCATGACCCCTCTCTGCCTCTGACTGACTTCCTGTGTTTCTCCTTTGGCAGACTCCACCAACGTGGCTTTCACCATCACCATGCTCCTGGGCAACCTCAGCAGCTGCTGTAACCCCTGGATCTACATGTGTTTTAGCAGCTACCTGCTGCCAGCCCCAATTCGTGACCTCTCCTGCTGCAGGCGGCCCCGAACCAGCTTGAAGAGACAGCTCTCCAATGGCAGCCTGTCCAGTCGTCGGACCACCTTCCTCAGCCGGCTCAGCCATGCCCCCCACCTCAGCCTCAGTGGGAGCCCCCAGACAGAAGAAAACCTAAAGGATTCCTGTGCACCCAATGAGGACGCCATCACTGAGACCAGAGCCCTCTAGGAGATCCCTGGAGATGCAGATAGTGTCTTTTGTTTTGGGGGGAGAGCCTTCTGTCCATCTGACTTAGTAGAAGTGGGAAGAGGGACAGGGAGTAATTTAGAGTGATACCTCTTGAAGGTGGAAGTACTGGCTGGGTCATCCTGGTCCTTAATGTAGGGACATTCCAGAAGCCAATGCCCTCCTAGGGTGCTTCAAACACATGTGCATTTCAGATGACCACATGTGACTGTGTCTCTTTGTTATAAGATGTCCAGCTCCTGCTGGCTCATGTGACCCGTCTTGGAAGCTTGAGATTCAGTCCTGTAGAGCAGAACCCCCCATCTCCTTCACTTCAAGAATCTCTGGCTTTACTGATATTGTTCCTTCCTCAGCAGATCACAAACCCACTTTAGCTTGATTAATAGTCTCTGAGAGGTGCTTTGACTTAAAAAAAAAAAATCATTGTCTTGCGGACAGTCTGAGGATATACTTCTCCAAACTTCATCTAGATCATAGATGTACAAATTATCACCAGGCCTGTATTCAAAGCCTTTCTACCCTGGTGTTAGGGGAGACCTCGAGCCTAGAGCTGAGCCCTTTTCAGGGCTGCTCATACAACTTTGGTGTCCATTACCCACTCTCACCTGTGGCTCCAAGGAGCTGTAGCATATTCAGTGGCTATACCCCAGTCAACCTTCTCAGCAGACAAGCCAAGTCAAGTTGAGGGTAACTGACAAGCCTCAAACACCTCAGTGATTTAGCTGGGGTACTGACCCCAAGCATGTGAAGTCGCCCCTTTGGAATAGGCAGATAAGAACAATTTGTTCCAATGGCTATGAAGGCAGCTGAAGCAGGCATTGTGGAGTGCTTGGAGCTTGGTTAGACATTGAAGATGCCAAGGTCATCTACTGCATCCTGGGCCACTGACAGTCATCTTGACCTTTGTCCTGTCACTGGACTTTGATGAATCTGGAAGAGAGAGTGAGACTGAGGACTCTGTGCAATTCTGCCTCCCTTAAATCCAGTTCATGCAGGAGTCAGAACATCACCCATGATGTCATTGATTGGTTCTCTTCAGAAACGAAGGACGAACAACAGCACCCCTGGGAGATGCTGCCAGAGTTGTGTGGATTTCACCCCAAATCGTTCAGAGGTACCAGTAGAGGAGGATGTTAACGGTGATGGGAGATCCCATTGTCTCAGATCTGAGGTTGGCATGACCAGAGATTAACCCAGGTCTCATATTTCCAGAGGAATGTCAAGCTCATCAGTGACCAAAGGACCAGAAACTATACTTATAAAACCAGAAAGTTATAGGATATTTTAGATCTGGAAGGGAACTTAGATGCCATAAAGTCCAAGGCCCTTCGTTTTACATATGAAGAAACTGAGTAACAGAGAGGCAGAAAGACTTGTTTGCAGTCACAGACCTAGTAAGTATCTAAGGTAGGATTTGCTGATTCCAAGCCAGCATTCCTAGCCACTATTCTATACTCTTAGGAGTGGGTAAAGTGAATCGAGAATCAGCTCATTATGAAGCACCAAGGGGCTTGCTTGAACCTTTGAGCAATAGGATTTAGAACTGAAAGGGGCATTAAAGACCACAGTCTAATGCTCTGATTTTGCAGTAGAACAAAATGAGACCCAGAGAGCATTACATTTGCCCAAGGTCACATGACCTGTGTGTAATTTGAACCCTACTGTCTCATATCCAAACTCAGTCTTCTTTTTATTCTACCTCACTGAGTTGGGGATGAGTCCCTCCTCAGAAGTAGGGGCAGGGACTGGAGTCACTCAGGGAAAAAAGATCATAGGGGAGGCAGCAGGTAGCACAGCGAGTAAGAGCACCGGCTTCAGTGTTGAGAAGACCTGGAGATCGAATCCCGGGCTCAGACACTTAGCACCCACCCAGAAACACCTGGCCATGTAACCTTGAGCAAGTTACTTAACCCCAATTGCTTTAAAAAAAAAAAGATCATGGGGGCCTGGGCCCTGATGGAGGGAGAATGAAGGGGTGGAAAGGGTCATATTGTGGCAAGAGCCTTGGCTTTGGAGCCAGGACACCTGAATACAAACCCCAATTCTGTTATTTAGAGCTATGCCTGTGCCACCATAGACAAAGCATTCACTTCTCTGGGACTCTTTTATAAAATGAGGTGGTTGGAGTAGTTGACCTCAAAGGCCCTTTCAATGAATTCCAAGTGGGGATTCAGAGAGCATTACTTACTCTAAATGCTTTGAGGAACTGTGAAGGGAAAGAAATGATGATGATTTAGCTTCAGGAGCTATGTCCCTGTTGAGGGGGGACTTCATAAACACAAGAGAGAATGAGAGGGGTTTCTTTAGCTTGAACCAAGGGAGCCTTGAGCTGAACCTTGCCTACTTGTCTTATGGTTGTACTTGATGGGGTCTAGGTCACTGAATCTTTTGGGTCTGCCCTGAGTGATCCCCTTAACCCTAAAGCAAGGGAGTCTAGATCTTAGCCCCAGAACCCTGGGCAACTATGAATCATCATGGTTCTTGAAGCAATCATGAAGGGGAAAAAAATAAGTCACTGTGAATTTACATTGATGTGATTAGAGATAGGTATGACCTTTCAAAGTTCAATAATGATAATACAAAGTAGAGATTCACTACAGTTCTTCAACTAGACTCCAATAGAGAAAAATGTTTTCATAGAACTCTGTATTGTTTGGGCAGTGAAATAAGGATACTTGGCCGATTCTGGCTCCTACGGTGATCAGACTGGCCACTCTTGCCTTAGAGCAGGGGTTCTTAATCTGGATCTTTCTGGTTGTCTAGTGAAGCCTTTGAACCTTTTCTTAGAATACCATTTTTAAATGTATAAGATCACATAGGATTACAAAGGAAACCACTTATATTGAACTATAGTTATCAGAATATATTTTTGAAGAAACCAAGTTCATGGAGAACTGATATCCCTTCACAGGCTGCTATGGAGGATGAGTCTCTGACCTTTCACAGCTGATGGCTGATGTGAATTTTATTAAAGGAGAATCATCCATTCTGCCTCTAAATAAAATTAGAAGCTCATGTCTCTTTGGACAGAATCCTCTCCCCCAAGCTCCCTCCCATCCGTTTCCAATAAGATTTTGATTAGAGATGGTATTGCTTTGTAAATAGAATTAGTGAGTTTACTGCCAGTTCCACCTCAGGCTTTATTTAAAAAAAAAAAGGCTGAATCCATTTTATGGGGTAGTGGAAAGATCCATGCATTTAGACATAGAAGACCTAGTAGTAGAAAGACTGGGAGATTGGTTGAATCACTCTCTGTTTCATTTTTCTTATCTCTAAAATGAAGGATTGTACTGGGTGACCTCTAAAGTCTCTCCCAACTCAGACATTATGTGACCCTATATGTGTGATCACCCCAGCCAGTTGTACCCAGGGACCTGCATCAGTTCTGTGGCTCCTATAATCTTGGTTTGTGACAGTTTCACATTTGCTCACTAATATGTAATCCCCTTCTCCTTCCAGTCATATTGGGTCTCTCATCTCTTGTCTCTGCCCATATTTAATTGGACCTTTGAGTACATTCCTTTTCATTCTTAGTGGTCAAGAAGCCCTAAATTGAATAACTGCAGGTAAGTGGGTCTCGTTCCCAGGAGGCATATTTTAATTGCTCTAGAATTAGAATGATGGAGCCTAGTATAATATAATTCAGCTATCTGAAAATCAGAGGCCCAGGACCAAGGAGTAGGAAATTGAAGACCCTACTGTCCACTGAAGCGTCCCTGGGCCACTATAGGGAATACATTTGGTATGAGACAATCAAGATTTTAGAATGGGGAAATACAGTAGAGGTCTCAGCAGATCACAAACCCACTTTAGCTTGATTGATAGTCTCTAAGAAGTGTTTTCATTTTAAAAAGGGTTATATTTGCCCCTGGCAGGCAGCATGAGGCCACAAAACTTCCTAGAGGAGCCTAACCTGAATAATTATGTATTTGGAAAATGTTAAATAAATAAATAAAAATACAATATAACAAGTTCAGTTGTTCTAGTCATGTCTGACCCTTCGTGACACCATTTGGGCTTTTCTTGGCAAAGATGCTGGGTTGGTCTGCCATTTTCTTCTCCAGCTCACTTTATGGGGGAGGAAACAGAGGCAAATAGGGTGAAGTAACTGACTTGCCATTTATAGCTAGCAAATGTCTAAGGCCAGATTTGAACTCAGGATGATGAATCTTCCTGATTCTAAGCCTACTGCTCAGTCCACTGTGCCACTTAGCTGGTTTATACAATATAGACAATGTTAACTTGTTTTCTTCTAAGTCAATATGATACCTCCAGGGATTTGTTTCTCTTTGAGTTTTAAACCCCTGATCTAGCTTGACTTCCCTTGCATTTTACCTGTAGCCTGTCCCAACTCCCACTCTGAGAGAAGAGTCTCAGAAGGGTCCCAGAGCAAGGTGGCATCTCACCCTCAGGACTCTGGGGGAGGTATCCCTGAGGGATAGAATGTGATTCTCTAAAGCCATTGGCCTGAGCCCCCAGGGCTATGTGTCATGCTAAGATTATTAGTTGATGATCATTTAGTCAGACAGCTCCAAGTGATGAGGGATGGCTCCTGAGAGGTTCAGCAGGAACTCTGATCCTGTCTAAGACCAGAAAGCGTGCGATTCAGTCTGGAAAGAATTCAGTAGGCCCAGGCTAACTTGGAGTCAGAGTTGTAAAAGTTTATTATACGCCTTACAGAGGGCAAGGATCCTTAGGGGACCTGCAAGTTTATTATTAGACTGTACATCGGGCAAAAGTCCTTTAGGGGGACCTGCAACCTCAAAGGGGTAGAATTAAGATTTATATGGAATCATCCATAGTAGAACCTGAGCCAATTATGCTAACTAGGTGATTAAGGGTGGAATTAGAGAAGAGTTAAGGTGGGGACAGTGTTTAAAGGAACATGTGATTTTAATGTAACTGTGCAGGCGTATGGCCCATGATTCACTGGGAAAAAGCCCAAGGGGGGGGGGCTACCTGGAGGTGTGGTTTTAGGCTTAAAACGTCACTACGTCAGCTAGCTGTCAAGGGCTGATGGAGAAGTGCCCAGTCTGCCACCCATCAGTGTCATGTTTGACAAGATTGATGTCTGGGAACCAAGGCTAAGGAGTTAACCCAGAGATAGGGTCCTGAAGGATTCATTGACTCTACATAACAATAGTTGCCTAAGCTGGAATGTTTATAGATACTTTTGTGAAGGATTCATAGGACTAGCTTGTTATTGTTCCAAGCTGAGATAGTTGTTGCTGGGCAGAGTTAATGCTCTGAAGCTAGGCAGAGTTCGGGTAGGGAGAAGGGGCAGAGCTAATGCTCTGAAGTTGGGGGGGGGGGCACGGTAGTGTGATTTTACAAACTGGTTTTACAGACTGATGTTACAAAGTTTTACAAATTGATGTTACAAACATAGATCCCAAGCACCCCATCATTACTGATGTTACAAATTGGTATTACAAATTGATTTTACAAACATAGATCCCAAGCACCCCATCACAAGCAGCTTTTAGAATGGGGTATTTTTTATAAAAAAAAAAAGGTATAAAACATCCCCCCCCAAAGTCTGTGACAGACACTCCCATAAAAACATATAACATCCAGGGGAAAGTGGGCTCAAGCTTAGGGAGTGCATATGACAAAAGGGTAATTCACAACCCTGTTTGCAGGAAGAAGTTTCCCATAGACGTGTTTTATTTATTTATTTATTTTTGGCTTCTTTGTGGAGCTCTACATTTAAGTACTACTGCCCCACTCCCACCCCTTTTATGACCAGAATGTGTATTCTGTGAAGGAAACCTAAGCTGGAATTAAATCTCTCCTTTCCCTGAAAGAAATTCCTCTAAGGAGTTTAGCTAAATGCCTTTCATTTGAAAGAGTAAATGAGGCAAACCCTTTCCAGTAAACTGAAATTTCCCTCTACCACAAAGACGCCAGTGGAGGTAGTTAAGCAGAAGGCCCAACCTCTGCCTAAATGTGAGATACTTTTCTAACTAGGAAACCCAGAGCAATTGTGATTGAACTGATAAACTTTTTTTTCTTATAAAGTTCCTATAAGCAGGGAACCCTGTAGACCTTAGGACTCATTATATTGCTCCTGGGCTTAAATAGTGTCACAGGGGTTGCATTCAGATGAGGAAACTGAGGTGTAGGAAAGTGTAGTGACTGGCCCAGCTGCACAGATAGGTAACAAGAAGCTGTCAAAAGCTTTCCCCAGGAGACGCCAAGAAAGTGAACCTTCCTCCTGTCTTTGCATTGTGTATGTGGAACATCGAATATTCTGTCAGACATTGCTGATGTTTTCCTGAACTGTTTTCTCTCTCTCGTTCTTTGCTGTAAGAATATATAGTTGGATGAGTAGGGAAGGGAGGAGGGATGGCTTAGGAGATGAAGGTAATGTAAAAACAAAAAAGTATCAATAAATTTTTAAAAGAGAAAATAGAAAGACAAAAGGAGCAGGGTCAAGATTCTAACCCAGATGCTTTGATTCCAAACCCAGGACTCTTCCCATGACAGCATGATTGTTGAGGAGGATTCCTCTGTCAGGATCTGTTGGAAACCTAACTCGGGTGCAGAGTTCCATGGAGCCTGTTGGGTAAAGAGGAACAGAGGAAGTCCTAGAATTAGCATGGCTCCTCATTGGAGTTATGAAAGGGTAGTGTTGTGTTATTGAAAGAACACCAGATTCGGAGTCAGATAGTGTGGCTTCACATAACATTGTGCTATACCTGTATGGGGGTAGAGAGGCAGAATATCTTTCCCTCTCTTGGCCTCAGTTTCTTCATCTGTCAAATGAGGGTTTTGCTAGACAAGGATGTTGAAGAACTGGAGATGTTTATTTAGCCTTGGCAGGGTGAGGGTTAAGAAAGAGGGGATGGGGTTAAGAAAAAGAAATATTCAAAAAAAGAAAACCAAGTTATCCAAATAAAAAAGGAAAAAGGAGAATTCACAGCAGATGAGGAAATTGTTAGAAGCAATTTCACCCAATTATATGCCAACAAAACAGTTATAGTCAGTGGATGACTACTTAAAGAAATGGAAAATATCCTGATCAACAAAATAAGAAATAGAAAATTTGAATTGGATCTGAGGGCATCAGCTAGCTATGAGTAGTGGTTATATTGAGTCTGGGGGCAGCTTTATTAGGATTCCATCAAACCTGATTTCAGAAAAGGAAACCAATAAGCCATAAATTAACTCCCAAAGGGGGTGTGTGTGAGACAGAGACAGAGACAGAGAGAGAGACAGAAACAGAGACAGAGAGACAGAGGGATTGAGAGAGAGAGAGAGAGAGAGAGAGACAAACCCAGGCCTGGATGGACTTACAGGTGAATTCTATTTACAATAAAGAGGTCTGAAGTTTCATGTATGGTTCTAGCTTTCTGTCTTACTGTTGTATATGAAAATGCCCATTAAAAAAAAATAAAGTGAATTCTATGAAACATTCAGAAACCAATTTACTCTCATGTTACCTAAACCAATTGCCTTCCCCTTCTAAGGCACCCTCCGTTTTTCTCTGCATATGTGCTGTATGTACCCATTTAATATCTGCGTGTTTCCTCGATTATTAGAACGTAAGCACCTTGAGGATAGGACTGTTTCTGCCTCTCTTTGTATCCTCTGTTCATAGTACAGTGCTTGGCACATAGAGATTAATTAATAAATGCTTGTTGATTTGATTACTTGATTCATTTTCAAAAACAGGGGCAGAAGGCATTGTCCTTCTTTAAGACCATAAGGTCCTGATGGCCAACCAAGGAGAGAGAAAAGGAAGCAGTTCTGTCTTTAAATGTTTAAAGGGTTGGAGCACAGGAGAGATGCAGGGCCTAGATTTGGTTTGCTTGACCTTAGAGGCCAGGATTAGCAACAATGGGTACAAGATGTGGAGAGACAGCTTTAGTCTTGATGTAAAGAACAGCTCTTCAAATAATTCGAGCATTTCCAAAGTGGAACAGGATGCCTAGGGGGTTAGTAAGTCCTTCACCAAAAGTCTTCCTCGATGACCTCCAGATGAGTCCTTGTTGGGGATAGAATTGAGGGAGTTCCTTATGGTGCATAGATTGGACCAAATGACTTCTGAGGTCCCTTCCAACTTTGGGGATTTACAGATGCTATCATTGGATGATATTCCAGTTCTGTAACTTATAATGGGTTATTTCTGTGGCCCCCATTGTCCCTTTTCTCTACTATTTTACCTCTGATCTATGGGTGGCCTTCCTCTTTCTCCCCATCCTCTATCAAAGTTTACAAAGGTCCACCTCTAAGTCATGTGCACCATAGTGTGAATTTAAATAAGTGTATTACAGCTCCCAGGAATATTTGCATTTTAACCCTAACCTCTCTGCAGAGAGAAGATTCTGTCCCTGATTAATCCTGCTTAATCCATTTAGAGGAATTTTAGGCATTACCTTACAGTTATGGAAGATTTTTGCTGGGGAGAAGATGGGCAGGCAGAGAAGGCTTCATCTTCCCTCCTATCCAACCTCCTACCCCACCCCCAAATCATACTCTAATAACCAAGTGGGAAACTAGCCTGACCTTAAAAAAAAATGCAGAAATAGCATGAGTGGCAACATGGGATAGAGGTTCTGAGAGGTTAGAGCATGTTTACTTTAGATGTTTCATTCATCCTCCTTCCAACCCACTCCATGGTCCTGATCTGTATCTGGTCACTGGACCTAGATGGCTCCAGAGAAGAGAGTGAGGCTGGTGACTTTGCACAGCCCTGCCTCACTTAAATCCAACTCACTTGCAAGTGAAGGCATCAACTCTCTGACGTCATGGTTGTCTTTGAGAATGAAGGACAAACAACAAAGGAGTTAACTTTGGAGCTGGGAGTTCTGCCTGCAGTCACCAGATGGCGGCATAGTTCTGAAAGTCTTAGCATTTATGAACTGGTCAATGGTTGCTCCTTTGGGATTCTCCCACTCCCCATCATTCGGCCACCTCCACAGCCAGTAATAATCCAGAAGTCATAACAGGTGCTAGCTACTTCAAAGGGTTATTTTGAGGAAAGCTCATTTTTCAGAATAGAGTGTATCTATTACACTGCATACCCAATTTACTCGTTTTATAGAGAAAACTGAGGCTGAGACGAAGTGTTTTACCCAGGGCCCAAGGCAGAATTTGAATTTAGGCCTTTTTGATTCCAAGCCAGGGACCCTATCCACTGTACCATCTGCCTACCCATTTACTAATTGGCCATTTAGGGTTCTAGCCCTATTAATTAATTAATTAATCAATAATCAATGTTTATTCATTATTAATATTCATGCTTAATTAATAAACTATTAGCTATTTGTCAATTGATAAATAATGTTAATTGATTTATAAAATTTTGAAATTTACTAACTAGATTTGTTAATAAAACATTAATGTTTATTCATTATTAAATCATTAGTATTTACCAATTAATAAAGTGCCATGATTTGTTCATTGTTAATATTTTTAGTTAAGAAGTGATTCATTAATAGCTCTAGGTCTTTATTAATTCTGTATCCTCAGGAAAGTCATTTCAATTCTTCCTAATATAATACTCATTGTAGACATTTTGAGAAAACTGAGTTCTCAGAGAGGAGCTTAATTATTGTTAATAATAGGTAAAGCATTTATGTACATCTTGTTCCCATTTTAAAGAAAAAGAAACTGAGGCCCAGTGAGATTGGGACTTGCCCCTGGTCAGAGGCATGGCTAGTAAGAGACAAAGGCAGGATTCAAACCTGGATCTCTCCTGACTCCAATTCCAGGGTTTTCCCAGGGCATCCCACTGCTTCACTCAGGTCAGCTTTCCAGCCACTTTGCCAATTGTTTCAAATCCTTTCCTAGTCCATTCCAAAGTCTCATTAGCCCATTCTCCCTAGAAGACTCACCCTTCATTCACCTACCTTCTACTCATCAGGGATATTAGGCAAATCATTTTATGTCAGATATTCTCAAGTCTCTATGACATATATGGGGACCATACATTTTGTGAGTTATCCCCAGAGCTCTAATTTTTGGTTGACTTCTTTTTAAAATCATTAATGATTATTAAAGCAAAAATTACAAATGTGCAAAATCCTCACAAAAAGATTACAGCAACTTTCCCCCCAACCTCCTCCTCCCAGGCCATGCACTATGATCTAGTTGGAGCCATCTCAAGGATTCAACAATTAACACAGGTAAACAATTACCACAATCATATTAAAAAGAAAAACATCCAAAGCCATGTGACTATATCAATAGATGTGGGAAAAAAGCCTCTGACAAAACACAACACATGCCTATGCGGAAAATCCTATAATGCATAAAGAATAATAATAATAACAGCTACCATTTATATATCCCCTACTATGTGTCAGGCGCTGTGCTAAGCATTTTACAGATAATATCTGTTTGATCCTTGCAGCAACCCTGGGATGCAGGTGCTATTGTTACCTCCATTTTGCAGATGAAGAAACTGAAGGAGACAGACACTGTTACTTGACCCGGGATCACACATCTAGTAAATGTCTGAGGCCATTTTTCAACTTAGCTTTTCCTGACTCCCGGACCAACACTCTATACACTATTCCACCTAGTACTGTAGAGACAGATTTTTAAAAATATATGATGAAGCACTTATGTAGCATCAAAAACATTATATATTTATTTTATTTTTATTTTGAACTTAGCAAACAAAAATAAAACAAGTACTTTCATTATATGTGTGTATGTATAGATATATATACATACACACATATATGTATATTAGAATAGAAAGATTGGACATAGAACTACAAATCTCTATTCTGCAGAGCTCATTTTTTTTTCAACATACAATAAATTCAACCTGCAGTTTTCAAAACTGTCCTGCTTGTCTGTGTTCATTTCTGGCCTTTCTTTTGCTCCTTTTTTTTTTTTTTTTGCATTTAAGGAAAAAAGCCTCAATGGCCCTCTCTTATTTTCTTTCCTTTGTCTTTATCTCTCTCTTTTTTCTCAGCTTGACTTGACAAACAGGATTATTGAGTAGCATAGCTATCTCTGAATGCATTATATCCCCTTAGCAGAGCTTAGGCTTGCTAAGGACCATAAAATCCCAGCACCCAGTTTGGTTTTCTGTATATAGTAGGCCCTTAATAAATGCTCCTTGAAATGAATAGAATGGATTCTAACACCTTTAATAAAATGTTCAATGTCAGCATCTTAACAATTCTACCTGGCCTCTAACCTGAATCTTTTGTGCTCTAAGTTGTTTCTTTGTGTTTATTAGTGAAAGCAACCCCTTCCAAATCAAATCCAAGAATTTGTAGAGAAGGGAGCCCCACTTGGTTGTCAGAATTCACATCGCCACTTCTGTGTATTCCACTGGCTCAGGGAAGGAGCAATTGAAATCCCAGGCATTACTCATATGCTTCTTGGGGTCCACATTGACATAATCACCAGCTGCCTTTATGTTCTCATAGTCCTCAGGAGACAAAATCTTTCTGGAAACAGTGGCTGGAAAGACCAGGGTGCTGTAATTCATGTCCTTGGGTGCCTAGGAACACCAAAGAGAAAGCAGAAGATCAGGAGCTGAAATCCACTGTGGATCGGGTGGATGGGTAGACTATAGCACAAAATGTTTACCTCTTGTATATTCAGGGTAGGGGCAATGGGATAATTATTTAGAGAAAAAAGATGCTGAAACCCACATCACAGTTCCACAAACAGGGATTAGGAATGCAGTACCTTAGTGACCTGGCAAATCTGCATAAAAATTTTTGTCCCTCCCTTTGTACCAGGGAAGAAGTATGCATTTTTCTTTTTCTTTTATTTGGTATTTACAGTGCCTTGTTTTCAAATTTGGGTTAAGTATTTGGTCATAGGCTCTGTGCCTTCTGCTGGCCTTTGCATGTTGTTTGTAGCTTCCACAAAACTGCCCCCCCCAATTCCCATTTAATTTCTTATGCTGACCCACAATATATGGAACTTCAATGGGGAAAGTTGCAATGTGGAAGGGAAAGCTGACTTCATTTGAGTGGTGTGTGGTGTGTGGGCAGGGTTGGACGGCGATGGTGGTTCACCAAGTGGGTGGGGAGAAGCCCAGGGACTCATCTCCCTAGGGTACCAGCATTACAGGCCTGACTATACCCAAGAGAGTAGGACTGAGGGCTCTTCATTGGCATATTCATTTTGGTAGTCAGCTCAGACCTCATTTTGTCTCCTATCTCTTTCTGTTCAAACCTGGAGGAGGAAATCAGACCACTCATATCTAACAGGAAGTTGGATGATTTACTATCTTTTCTGTCCTGCCCTCTGCTCCTACTTCCTTGGCCATTTCTTCCTGAGATATCTGTTTCCCATGCCAACTCCCTATAGCCTGGAGTACTCTGCCCACCCCACCGGGGCTCACTTCTCCAATAGTTGCTTTGGCCCCTGGAAGGCCTTCTTACCTTGCTGGTGGAAACAGGAGGACAGCTTTCTGAACTATCAGAGCTGTCTGAGGAGGAATCGCTGTCACTGCCACTGTCATCTGGGGGAGAGAATGTCGTAGAATTAGAGCACATTAGAATTAGATGAGGGCTTAGAGGTTACCTGGGCCAACGCCCTTAGTTTACAGAGGACTCCATAAACCATTCTTCTTCCAGGGGAAACAGTCAATCAATGCATATCGATTAAACGCTTCCTATGTCCCAAGTCCTGGCAATACAATGAAAGGCAAAAACATGGTCAAAATGAGAGGGAATGGAGGGTGGTGACTTGGAAACAATGACAGTGAAGGACAGAGGATGAATTAGATAAAGACATAAAGAGACAAGGTCACAGAGACAGAGAGAACAAGAGGGAGAATGACAACAGAGAAAGGTAGAGAACAGAGGGAGAAAGCATCGTTAGAGGACAACACATCAAGTCGGATGCTGGATTTAAAATTGGGATCCCATTTGGGACTAGAGACCATCTAGTCTAGTCTCCTCCATTAAGAGAGGGGGAAACTGAGGCACAGAGGGGAAGTGATCAGCCCAAGGTCACATAAGAAATAGTAAGACAAGGATTCAAACTCAATATCTCAGAGTCTGGTCACGGATATCCCCTTCTGTCTTAAGAAAACCAAAAGTTCCAATTATTTATCCATTGGGCTATGGCTGATTGTCTCCTCCCAAAAGGCTGATTGAATCCTATAGGCATAAAAATAATCATAATCATAATAGCTCATATTAAGGGTTTTTTTGTTTGTTGTCAGGGGAAGGGGAGGATTGGTTTTTTGAGGGGATTTTTGGTGGAGGCAATAGGAGTTAAGTGACTTGCCCAGGGTCACACAGCTAGTAAAAGTCTGAAGTCAAATTTGAACTCAGGTCTTCCTGACTCCAGGCCTAGTTCTCTATGCATTATGGTACCATATAGTTGCCTCTCTTTAAGGTTCACAAATGGGGGAATGATGGTAAATATTTAACAACTAACTGGAGGAAAAAATGTACCTACTACACAATTTGAAATTTAATATACATATTAGAATTTTTCCATCACTTTCTTAAATCTAGACAATGGACAAAATGATAAATAAGTCCTGATTTCCACATGTGATTTCCTAGGTATAAAGGCTCACACTAAAAATTTAACAATCAGCTCAAGCTTGCTCTGGCAGATGTCTGACACAGAGGACTTTATTTGCAAAACTGAAAAGTTGGCAAGCAACTATGATTAACCTAATTTCCTAGATAGAAAAACTAAGGCTTAGAAAAGTGAAATGAGGGGCGGCCAGGTAGCACAGAGAGTAAGAGCACTGGCTCCAGTGTTGAGAAGACCTGGAGATGAATCCTGGGCTCAGACACTTAGCACCCACCCAGAAACACCTGGCCGTGTAACCTTGAGCAAGTTACTTAACCTCAATTGCTTAGGGGCGGCCAGGTGGCTCAGCGAATAAGAGCACCAGCTCCAGTGTCGGGATGACCTGGATCAAATCCAGGCTCAGATACTCAGCACCACACCCAGAAATAATAACTGGCCATGTAACCTTGAGCAAGTTACTTAACCCCGATTGCTTAAAAAAAAAAAAAGTGAAATGATTTGTCTAGGGCCACAATATGAGTTATGGGGTTAGGAATGGAACCCAACCAAATTTTCTTACTTTGAGTTTGCTGTTCTTTTTGCTATGACAAATTGCTTCTTTTCCAAGAGTATCAATGTGACAGGAGAAGATGATCAGGCAGAAGGTTCAGGAATGCCGGGCAAAGGGTATTAAACCAGGAAGAAGACTGCAAGGGAACAGCCTTTTAAGGAGGCAGCCTGGTGTATAGAAAGAGTTGAGTCTGGCTGGACACTGATTCGCTCTGTGACCTTGGATAAATCACTTCCCATCTCCATCCAAACTCCAGTTCCTTACCTCAGTCCCTCGTGTCTCTGCTTCACAAGAGTATATAAGGAAATTGCTTTGTAAGTCTTTAAGAAATATCGAAACATGAATCAGTTCTATTTTGTCCTATTCCTGCAGATTACTGACAAATATTTAGATGTTCCTTGACTTTGGAAAGCTGGAGGAGATAACACGTGAAGAGGTCTGGCTCTAGAGTCCAAGGGTCTGGCAACAAGCATTTATTAAGTGTCTACTGTGTACTAAGTGCTTGGGATTTTTAAAAAGGCAAAAAACAGTCCCTACTCTCAAGGAGTTCACAGTCTAAGCAGGGAGACAACAGGCAAACAGCTATGTGTGAACAAGATAAGTACAGGCTAAGTTGGAGATAATATTAGAGGGAATACAGTAAGATTAGGGAGGACTGGGAAAGGCTTCTTGTAGAAGGTAAGATTTCAGCCAATGCTTGAAGGAAACCAGAGACGTTTGGAGAGGGAGATGAGGAGAGAGGGAGAGAGACAGAGACAGAGACAGAGAGAGAGACACAGAGAGAGACAGAGACACAGAGAGACAGACAGAGACACAGAAAGACAGACAGAGACAGAGATGAGAAAGGGAGAGAGAGAGAGACAGAAAGAGAGAGAGATGAGGAGAGAGGGAGAGACTAGAAGAAAGGGAGAGAGAGACGAGGAGAGAAGGAGGGAGAGAGAAAGATGAGGAGAGAGGGAGAGAGATGAGGAGGGGGGAGAGATGAGGAGAGGAGGGAGAGAGAGAGAGAGGTGAGGAGAGAGGGAGAGAGATGAGGAGAAAGGAAGAGAGAGATGAGAAGGAGGGAGAGAGAGATGAGGAAAGAGGGAGAGAGAGACGAGGAGAGGAGGAGAAGAGAGAGAGAGAGAGAGAGAGAAAGAGAGAGAGAGAGAGAGAGAGAGAGAGAGA
>NW_027187372.1:32424198-32457868 GCF_028583685.1 Petaurus breviceps papuanus | reverse complement strand
GAGAGAGAGAGAGAGAGAGAGAGAGAGAGAGAGAGTCCCATCTCCTATGATGAGACTTAATCTGTAAAAATGAGGCAGTTGGACTCCATGGCCTCTGAGTTCTCTTGTCCCTCTGGTCCTATCTATAATCCCCCTGGCTAAAATGTCTCTCAGAAAAATCCTCTTACTCCTCTGCCCCAAGACCATTCTTCCCTTCACCTACCCAAAGCAAAGCCTCGTGAATCAGTATGTAGATTTCAGAGTCAGCTCAGTGCTAAATAATTTGATAACCAGATTTCTCTTACGGAGAGACTGAAAAGCTAACGTTTTAAGTGTCCAGCATACTCTTCAGCACCTCAGAAGCTGACAACCAAGTGTCTGGCAGGAGAACACAGGGTAAACCACCCATTTGTAGAGGCAATAGCTCCTTGTCATGCCACCAGATATACCAGCCCTAGAGTAATAAAAATAGATGGCATTTTGTCCTAATGAAAATGACTAGGGAGTCAAGACACTCAAAGAGTAACAGAATTTTAGAGTGAATGTCATCACACTCATTTCTTCCCCAGGTTCTAACTTAACAAGATCTTTTCTAGATGCTGACTCTTGTCACCCAGGGTGAGAGCTATCCTTTTCAGTTTTGTGTCTGGGTTCTTTATCAGGAATGCAAAAGATCAAGAGGCCAGGCATAGTTCCCTGGAACACTATATCGGAGAGACCTCTTGCCAAGCTGGCATAGAACCAAACAAGGATTCTTCTTTGAATCAAATCACTCAGCCAGTTCTGAGCCCATCTAATGACCTTATTATCTTCTAGCCCGCATCTCTCCATCTTTTCCAACTATGAATGACTTAGCTAATCTGAGCAATATAATGATCCAAGACAATTTTGAAAGACTTAGGATGAAAAATGCTATCCATCCCCAGAGAAAGAACTGATGGAGTGTGAATGCCAATTGAAGCATACTTTTTAAAACTTTCTTTATTTTTCTTGGTTTGCTGTTTTGGATTTTTCTCCCTCTCACAACATGACTAATATGGAAATGTTTTGCACGATTGCACATGTATAACCTCTATCAAACTGCTTGCCTTCTCAATGAGGGGGGAAGGGAGAGAAGGAGAGAGAGAATTTGAAACTCAGTTTTTAAAAAAATGAACTTTAAATTATTTTTACATGTAATTGGAAAAAATAAAATGTTAAAAAAAGAATATAGGGGTGGTTAGGTAGGGCAGAGAATAGAGCACTGGCCCTGGAGTCAGGAGGACCTGAGTTCAAATCTGGCCTCAGACACTTAACACTTACTACCCATGTGACCTTGGGCAAGTCATTTAACCCCAATTACCTTGCCTTACCCCCCCCAAAAAAAGAATATAGGAGACAGACCTTTTAGTAGGCAGCAGGAAAGGAAGTGGGAGATAGTGACAAATTGAAGATTAGAGTAGGGAGGACCATAGTGGGAGGCTGTCTTTTAGGGAAGATAGAAAGATAGTACTTTCCTTTGTGTCATATGCTTTCTTTGAAGTGAAATAAAGTATATGAAAGAAAGGAAGGAAGGAAAAGGAAGGGAGGGAAGGAAGGAAGAGAAAGGAAGGAAATGCAAGAAGGTAGGGATGAAGGGAAAGAAAGATAGAAAGTATAGAAAGGAAGGCAGGAAGGAAAGGAGAGAGGGAGAAAAGAAAGGAGGAAGAAAAGAGAAAGAAGGGAGGAAGGAAGGAGGAAGGAAGGAAAAGAAAGAAGGAAGGGAGGGGAGGAAGAAAGAGAAAGGAAAGAAATGAAGGTGAAGAAAGAAAGAAGGAAGGAAACAAAAAGAAAGAAGGAAAGAGAAAGGAAGGAAGAAAGGAAGAAAGAAAGGCATCGGTGCACTACAGTAACACATAAGGCAAGATGAAATAAATGAAACCAAGATAGGGCTTAGCTTCTAAGAAAACGTAAAGAATGGATGAGAACTCTTCTGACCAGGAGAAGGGCTGATTAGGGGAGGATAAACAAGGGGCTACCCCTTCAAAGGTCTCCAGGGGGAGCAGTAGCACTTCTAATGATCTCAAAGCAAGGTAAGCTTACTCACCCCTATAAGTGAGGGCAGGACTTGCAACATTCCTCTTAGACCCTGTCCTTTCTGAGGCAGGTGGATCACAATTGCCTTCTGGCTTCTTTGGTGCCTGGGCCTGGGCCTGGCCCTGGGTGCTTGCAGCTTTCATCATTTGGCTATAGTGGTTGGCTAAAGAGGGAATGTTTGATGATTAAGCTCTAACCTTAGACTTTTCCTGTTTCTATCTGTTCAAATGCTTTCATT
Organism: Petaurus breviceps papuanus; assembly: GCF_028583685.1. Classification (NCBI taxonomy): domain Eukaryota; kingdom Metazoa; phylum Chordata; class Mammalia; order Diprotodontia; family Petauridae; genus Petaurus; species Petaurus breviceps. The sequence goes on along the minus strand of NW_027187372.1, from coordinate 32,455,596 downwards.
AAAGTACTAGAAAATTATAGTTATCTGGAGCTGGGAGGAGTTCTCAAGAGGTCTTATCATCTCATCCCTTGCCTTCAAGCAAATAGATATCTAAACTAGTTAAGGAGATTTATTCTATTGGTGTTTCTACAATCTCCTGTAGGAACCCATTAGGGGCCAGTGCTCTTTATGGTTGACACATACACTCTCTTGTTCAATTCAAGTCCATTTCTTAGCTAACATTTAGCCTGGTCAGGAGACTAGAAAAATAGATCAGCAGCAGACTAAAAACAATGGCAACTCCTTCATCCTTTCCTCATAGGTACTATTTTCTTTGGAAGCTCATTGGGCTTTAAAATTTTCTTTTTCTGAGATTGGTTTTTTGAGTACCTATATCTTATATACACACATATTCATCTGGGTATTTTATACTTTTGTAAGTATTCATTTATGTCTTTTAAATTTTGAATTGTATTAGCATATAACTGGGCAAAATAATATCTAATGTTCTCCTTTAGTTCATCTTTTATAATTTTTTTTTCATTTTTATTTGCATATTTTTTCCTTTTTTTTGTTGTTGTTTAGTCATGTCCAACTCTTTGTGACTCCATGAACATAGTGGGGTTTTCTTGGCAAAGATATTGGAGTGGTTTACCATTTCTCCCTCCAATGTGTCCCCATTTTACAGAGGAGGAACTGAGGCAAATAGAGGTTGAGTGACTTGCCCAGGGTCATATAGCTACTAAGTATCTGAGCCATGATTTGAACTCAGATCCTCCTAACTCCAGGCCTAGTCTTCTGTTCATTGCATTACCTAGAGGCCCTTCCTTTTCTTTCTAGATCAAATTAATTACTGGGTTGTCTATTTTATTGATCTTATTTTTTAAAAAAACTCATGGCATTATTTGTAATTGCAATAGATTTTTGTATTGGTTTTTTATTTTATCTCTTCAATATTTTCAGAATTATATGTGTGTATGTGTGTGTGTTTATTTGGGATATTTTGCTTTGTTGCTTTTCTAGTTCTTTGTCTTTTTTTAGTTGCGGGCCCAATTCACTGATCTCTTGCTTCTCTCTTTTATTAATTGGAAAGTGCTCAGAGATATGTTTTTCCCAAAGGACTGGTACCTTACAAGTTTTGATACATCTTATAGTTATCATTTTCTTTGATAAAATTTCCTATTAGTTCAGTGGTTGTTTGATACACATTTTCCTCAGACTTATATTATTTAGTTATTTAAATATGAATCCTTTTTTCATATTCCCTTTACTGATGATCATTTTTATTGTGCTGTAATCAGTAAAGAAATGCACTTAACAATTCTGCTTTTCATAAGTGCTATTTTGATCCCTTTTGATTATTTGTCCACAAGCAGAGTCAGAATGGTAGAAAGACATGGAGTGGCAATATTTTGGATGTAGAATGTAGCCAAGTTAAGGAGATAAACCATTTAGAGAGAGCTTCTTAATTATAAGAAAGAGCTGGGACTAGGGCAAACAGGGCTTTGTCCCAGGTCATCTCCTACTCAGGAGAGTGGCCTTCCATGATCTTACTATAACCATCCCTGAATCTCACCTTAATGTCTTCCAGAGATGTAAGATGTAACTGACTCCATGGCACTCTTTGGAAGATGAGTTATGAACTCTATCTCTGTTGGGACTGGACTCTGTGCTGACCCCACCCCTCCAAATGAATTTATTTCTAATTCATGGAAACAAGGGAAATTGTGTCAGGGCCCTACAATGATGCAAGGTCTTTCTTCTGAGGGGCCCTTTGGAGAGTGTGGTCAATGTATATGATTCCCAGGTCTTGGCACCCTAGGAAACTCTGTTCCAAATTTAGTAAGTGTTCAAAGCAAGGTTGGGATTGCTGCATACCAAGTATCTAAGTTCTGCCCTGGGCATAGGGATACATTTTTTTTTGTTGAAAATTACCTATTTTCTAGGGGTGGCCAGGTGGCTCAGCGAGTAAGAACACTGGCTCCAGTGTCAGGATGACCTGGGGATCTAATCCAGGCTCAGATACTTAGCACCACACCCAGAAATAACTGGCTGTGTAACCTTGAGCAAGTTACTTAACCCCAATTGCTTAAAAAAAAAAAAAGAAAGAAAATTACCTATTTTCCTACAGAGTAAAAAGTATAGGATTAAGAGGAGAACAGCCTGAAGGAGGAAGGCAATCACTTCAATCAGTATGATGTTCCAGAGTGGGAGTTCAACTTGTTTGGAGCTGAAAAAAAAGAGGGGTGGGGAAGAGGACCAGAATCAGAGCCTTTAAGGATTCTGTGGCTGCTGCATCAACTTTCTTAGACCCTGACTGACTGCCAATATGCTGAGCAATTTAATGAGATATGTAAGTTTAAGGATTTAATTCACCTTTGTGACTCTGAAAAGTCATCTCATGTCTGTGAACCTGTTTCACCTTCATATATGACAGAGACTAACAGGAAGGAGGGATATTCATAGGGAGGCTGAGGAACTGGTTGCTGCTTGGCCCAGAACCTCATCGTCACAGTCAAGCTGGGGCCAGAAATCAGACCTAGGTGTGTGTGGGAGTGGGGAGAGGTGTTCATAGGTTTTGTGATTCCCAGTACTAGCCTTAAGTTATTTGGTGGCTCGGAAGGGTTATGAGCCATCCTCACTGAAGCTCAGGTTTTTCTGGGTCAAGAATGAGCAGGTAGGAAGACTTCCAGCTGCTGCCAGGACCCTCTTTCTGGGAGATCTGCGGGAGGCAAAGCATTAGAGTTAGCATTCTTGCTTTGGAATATGGCTAATGCAGAAATATATTTTGTAGGATGTCTTATTGTGATGAGCATCATATTTCTTGCCTTCTCAATGGATTCGGAAGGGAATGGAGGGAGGGAGAAAGAGAATTTGGAAATGAAAATAAAAACAATTTTTAAAAACACTTAATGAATCTTGCAAAGAATAAGCTGAGAGAGAGAGAGAGAGAGAGAAGACAGCACCCCAACCCCACCCTTTTATAGAGATGGGAGTTCTACAAGTGTATATTATACATATTTTCAGATTTTTAGATGTATTAATCAATTATGATCAATTTTTCCTCTTTTCCCTTTGTTTTTGTCTTTAAAAAATACTATTTGTTTATGGAATTGCTCTCTTGGAGAAGAAGGAAAGGTACTGAGGAAAATTGTGGTGAAATAGAAAACAAAAGACATCAATAAAAATGTATTAAAATTTTTTAAAGAAGTTAAAAAATCATTCCTATTCTTAAAAATAAATAGTGAGGGGTGGCTAGGTGGTGAAGTGAATAGAGCACCGGTCCTGGAGTCAGGAGGACCTGGATTCAGATCCGGCCTCAGACACTTAACACACACCAAAAAAAACCCCTAGCTGTGTGACCCTGGGCAAGTCACTTAACCCCAATTGCCCTCCAAAAAGCAACCCCCCCCAAATAAATAAATAGTGCTAGGTGCTGAACTTGAGTTTCTGACGGTGAATATTAATGTGTTAATATGTATATAAAAATGACAATGCTCTCTCAAATTAATTTGCATATCTAATTTAATGCTAATCAAAACACCAAGGCAAGGATTCTTTCATAGAACTGGAACAAATCATAATGAAATTTATGTGGAAAAACAAACTGGCAAGATTATCAAGGAGTATCTTTAAAAAAAAAGCTGAAGTGCAATTGATGTAAGTAAATAAAATATTGATGAAAGAATTCATTATTTAGTAAAGGTACTGGGAAAGTCAGTTAGCAATTTGATAGGAAACTGATTTAGACACACTGCTTAAACCACACACCTCAGTCAGGAGGCCAGGCAAGAAGCTTTTACTAAGCACTTATTTAGGTCAGGCACCAGACTAAGGACTAAGAGCACAAAGAAAAGCAAAAATGAAACCCAATCAATTTCTGCCAGACGATAGACTCAAATATCAAAAATGTACTATAAATTAGATGGAAGAAAATGGAATAATGAATTTACCTCAGTTAAGGAGAGGAGAGGACTCTTTATTATTAAATAAAAAGAAGAAATCGTTAAAGACAAGACATATTCTTAGCCACAGCAAAATAGATTCTGTCCTCCAAAAATGCAATGTAATCAAGAGAAAAACAGATTGAGAAAATGAGCATGGCAAATGTGATGGATAAACAGACAAAAACAAAAATCAATGCTATAAAACCACTAATAATTCAAAAGGTAACTTTCAGTCCACAATGAAAAAAAAGTCAAAAAATATTAAGAGATCATTTTTTTTTCCTAAAGCAATAGGGGTTAAGTAACTTGCTCAAGGTTACACAGCCGGTTATTTCTGGGTGTGGTGCTGAGTATCTGAGACCGGATTTGATCCAGGTCATCCTGACACTGGAGCCTGTGCTCTTACTCACTGAGCCACCTGGCCGCCCCTAAGCAATTGGGGTTAAGTAACTTGCTCAAGGTTACACGGCCAGGTGTTTCTGGGTGGGTGCTAAGTGTCTGAGCCCGGGATTCACTCTCCAGGTCTTCTCAACACTGGAGCCGGTGCTCTTACTCGCTGTGCTACCTGGCCGCCCCTAAGAGATCATTTTTAAAAGAGAAAAATCAAATCATTAATAATTACTTGAAAAATTCTGTCATACTAATAAGCAAGAGATAAAAAGCAAGACAACTCTAAGATAATACCTCTTTATCAAAATGGCACAAAAAATTAATTAAAAGCAATAACATTCAAGGTTGGCAGGGTTGTGCAAAAACAATATTCATTCATTGCTAGTAGAAATGCAAATTAGCAGATTTTTTTTTGGAAAGCAACATGAAGTAAAAGTTACAAACACAATCAGGGCTTTTGACCTAATAATTCTACTTTGGGGAATATACCTTAAGGATGACATTTTTTAAAAGAGCTATTAAATATTTTATTTATATATTTATATATCTAAATTTATATTTCATATAAATTTATATATTTAAACATTTAAAAATATTTATTTGTAATTTTAAAACTGAAAGCAAATTAAATGTTTGATAATTATGGGATGGTTAAATAAATGATGGTGCATTAATGTGATGGATATAATAGGAGTAATGACTAAAAGTGTAATATAGTGGATTGATCTGGGCTCAGCTTTAGGAAGATGGGGGTCAAATCTTTTGGATATATACTGGCTCTGTAACCTCAGGCAAGTCACTTAATCTCTCAATTTCTCAACTCCCAAGAAGGTTGATCCTGAGTTGGTAGAAGGAGTTTCAATACTAAGGAAGCCATTTTTTATTATTTTTTAAAATTTTTATTATTTATTTTAAAATTTTTATTATTTTATTATTTATTAGTTCCTTGGTAAATAATAAGATAAAATAATTATATCCCACTAAAAAGTAAAAAAGAGACTTATCCACCTCCATTTATAAGAATAAGTCCATGGACTTATTCTGTGTATTGTCTTATACAGGTGATGTGCTTGTGTGTGTACCCAACAGATTGCATCCTGAACCATCAATTTGCTCTTGAGATTTCCATTCTGCTGACTGATTTTTAGTTTGGATAACAGAGTTGCTGCCCAAATCTCAACCTTCCAGAGCCTCCACAATATACTCTATAGCTCTCCTGATCCAGATGCTGCCACAGTATTTGATGTTTTGCAATTTTGCCAGGTCCCCCAATTCAAGAACTGAGAATCTCAAAAGTCACAGTGATGTCAGTGACAGAATCAGTGATGTTCATTCCATCAAGAATGACCAGGTCTGGCTAATTTGCTTCCCTTTGCCTCAGAACAATCAGATTCACAGGATCCTCAGTGGTTGCTTGCATTTATCCCCAATACGTGTAGGATGGCACCATGCTATTGGGTGACAGTCCCACTCAAATGATGGTTACAGTGACCAAGGATAGGGGAGGACATTTCACTCATTGATCCCCATTGCTGGCAGTGCTTATACTCAGAACCAAATCTCCTGGCCCCATTCTTAAGGGACACCATTTAATCTGGCTCTGGGGATTAAAGGCCAGTCTGCAAAATGGGCAAAGAATCCCCACTAATACAAAAAAATTACCTTAAAGAATACACTTTACCTTGATCTGGTTTATCTACAAGTAGTTGCTTATAAAATTGCCCAATACTTCCATAAATTAGGATCAACAAGCCTGAAGACTGTCAAGAAATATGAAAATAATGCAAAATGAAAAAAAGCAAAGCCAGGATACGGTACACTAACTATGAACATAAAATAGGAAAGGTAAAAGGGAATGAATTAGCAAACAAAGCAGTCTCATGAAGAATAAGAGGGAGTAGTTGATTCATTTATTTAGTTCATTTATTTAGCTATAAATAGATGCAAACTATAAATATTTGTGTAAAACAGTTGAGCATCAGAAGGTCTTCAAGCCCTTGAGACTCATTGATGGAAAGCATGAGGAACAGGATTTTTTTTTTCTTCCCATCAGTGTTTTCTTTATTCAGAATCCTAGAACTCTAGTATTAAGCCTAGGACTGCAGTTTTACTGCCTAGGCTTATTCTAAGACAAAGGTTGAATTATCCTTTTGAAATGGTGTCTACAGAGCACCAACATGGAAAAGGTCACAGCATTCAGAGCTAGACAGGACCATGGAGAAATCTTCTCCAAATTCCTCATTTTAAAAGTGAGAAAACTGAAGCCCTGAAAAGGGAAGCATATGTCCAATTTCACACAGCTAGTAATTAGCAAAACCAGGATGAACTGTACATGCCCTGACTCTAGGTCTTGGCCTTTTGACACTTGACCTTGCTGACTCTCCACGTATCCACCATCCCACAGCAAAGTTGCTACTTCTAAAAATCATTGACTGATCATCAAGTTTCTATTCCTTGGAATTAGTGTGTTTCCAGATGTTAATAGGATCCTCCAACTAGAGTTAGAAGGGGTATTAGAGGCCATCCAGTTCCAACATGTTAGTCTACCTAGGGCCAAAGAGGATAAGGTAAGCCCTGTCTGGTGACAGAGCTCAGCTTTGAACATTGGTGCACTTGCTTCAAGTTCAGTGCTCTTTCCACATCATGAGGATGCCTACCCAAAGCAGTGTGTGTGTGTGTGTGTGTGTGTGTTTTAACCTATGTCACACTTAGACTCCTTGAGCTAAAAGTTTAAAATTAAGGGACAAGTTGAGCCTCAGAAAAAGAACGGGAAATGGTATTGGAGTTAAATGGCAAGGCCCCACTCCATCCCCTTCCTCTACTATAGAATAAGAAAAGAGAAAAATAGGTGGAAGGCTATCTTAGAGGGAAAGCATTGGGAAAGGGTTGGATGTGAGATAATTTTGAAAGGTCTTTGTGTTTAAATCGTGTCTTGCTCTGGTCCCTGTACTCCCCTTCCCTTCTAGTCAGTATAGTAAGTTTTAGTGTGAAATAACAACAAGAACAAGATTGCAAAGGGGAACCTGGAAGTTTGGTACAAAACATCTCAAAGATTGATGGAGCATAATTTATAAATTACATTATATGCTAAGTAAAATCCACATCCTGATAATATGTGCTGAATCAGGGGAAATTATCTAGATACTGATTCCAGATAAAACCCAGACCTCCCCAGCTCTAGACCAACAGAACATCAAAAAGATGATAACTTTGGGATGGTGACTTTGTAGTTTTACCCATAACTTTGAGATGATTTGGGTATGTTAATGAACTAACCCCAAGGTGGCACACATAGGAGTTGGTCTATTTCCCCAATAAACCCTTATAAAAATGAGACTATAAGTTACTGCCTCTAGGTCCTCCATCTCCACTAGATTCATGCTGCCTAGTGTTCCAACCTTATGAAACCATGGTTTCGTAAGTAAAATTTTCTGCCTTTTTACCTCCCCACCATTTCCTCCATGTTTCCTGACTTCCTTCACCATCACATCCCCTTGTCCCCATGCTGTATGCCTCTGTATCTTTCCCTCCCTTTCACCACTTGTCTCTGTGCCTTATTAAAGTTTGATTGCCACCACATTTCCCATGGCCAATCAAATTCCCAAAGTACCAGGCATGCCTGCCCCCATTTCACAATGTCATAACTTAATTTTCAATTCACTTCATAATTTCATAAATTAATGATCAGTTAAGTCTCCTGCAGAGGGTAGGATTTGAATTGAGTCTTGAAGGAAGGGAATCTAAGATGCAGAGGTCAGAAGATTCTGACTCTGCCACAAACTAGCTATAGGACCTTAAGTAATTTATTTTACTTTTCTGAGCCTCAGATGCTTCATTTGTAAAATGGGCATGATAATACTACCTCACAGGGTTGATGAGTAGAGAGTGCTTTGGAAACCATGAATCATGAGAGATGCCTGAGCCAAACCAGAACCAAACCAGGTCAGGGCAGACAAGCTTTTGCTATGGGTGAGTGGTTCTTAACCTTCTTCATTTCATGGACCCCTCTGGCAATCTGATGAAGCCTATGACCCCCTTCTCAGAATAATATTTTTAAATAAATAAAACATAAAAGATTAGAAAGGAAACTAATTATATTGAAACAGAAAAAATATTTTTAAATATATTGATATCTCCACTGAAACCTAAGAACCACAGATTAAGAAAGATTGTTCTAGGTCAGGGGTGGGGAACTTGTGGCCCTTTAGGATAGGTCCTCAAGTGCGGCCCTTGGATTGAATCCAAACTTCACTTGGACTTAGTCAAAAGGTCATACTCGAGGACCTAGAAAGCCATGTGTGGCCTTAAGCCACAGGTCCACCACCCCTGTTCTAGGTGCTAATAATGCAGGGAGAGAGGTCATTCTTCCTCTCCCCTGGAGACCCATCCTGGCTCTCTTTTCCTTTCTTCTCTCCACTCCTTACTTTCCTGTCCTGTCCTGTCCTCTATTCTCCTCTTCTCTTTTCTCCTTTCTTCCTATCTAGAACTCTGATGGGCTCATTCTACATCTTGATCCATCTCTTTCCCCTTTCAATTATATCACAAGTTCAATCATCTCCCTAACAAAGCAGGAGTTGAGGGTTCAGAGAAGGATGAGAGAAACCAAGACTAGGCAGGGAGTGACTGTGTGAAGCTGTCCATTTCTTTCCTCCTAAAGAGCTGTCAGGCTTGCAGACAAATGGCAAAAACAAAACCACCCAAAAACCAACCAAACGAAAAAACCCCAACCAATCTCTTGAACAACAGCAGAATGACAGAGCCCAGAGAGACTGCTGTGTCTGCAATAATTTGTGCCCTGAATAAAAATAGAAGAGATTCACTGTACTTGAAACAAAATATAGAAGAATTTAGGATTCAGGATAGAGAGAGGGGGCAGGGTCTGTCTGTTGCCTCTTTTTGTATCCCCAGAGCTTAGCACAGTTCCTGGCAATAGTAGGTGTTTAATAAATGTAGATTGATTGATGGACTGTTTTCCCTCATATCTGGAATGCTCTCCTTTCTTACTATTACCTTTGAGAAGCCCTGGCTTCCTTTTTGACTCCTCTCAAGGAGCAGCATATGCAAGAGTCTTTTTTGGGCCCTCCCACATGCTAGTCTTCCATTCTAAGCTTACCTTGTAACCACCCTGCCTCACTTAAATCCAATTCACTTGCATCATCTTGCTGATGTCATGGTCCTCTTTGAGAATAAAGGACAAACAACAACCTCTAAGTCGTAGCAGCTTCCCTACAGGGGACTCAACTGGCCAGTTCCTTCCTTCCTTCCTTCCTTCCTTCCTTCCTTCCTTCCTTCCTTCCTTCCTTTCTTCCTTCCTTCCTTCTTTCCTTCCCCCCTTTTCTCCCTCCCTTTTCTCCCTCCCTCCTCTCTCTCTGTTCACATAGGGAATACCTTTACTGTGGATACTCTGCCCAAAGGAATATAAATTTTGATTGCTGAAATCTTGGGAGATATCTTGAAGTTTATAGGCAAATTTCTTTTTTAAGGACCATGCCTTGAACCTAAATCACTCTGACTCTAACTGATTGGTGGTAAACTTTAGGATCCAACCCAAGCCTACCTTGGTTATTGTTTGGGTTCTAATGGCTCAGAGTTAATGTAAATAGCAATTATTTCTGTTTTGGCCAGAAACCCTCAGGTCTTCCTCTCCCAGATTGATTTTTTTTCTCTGACTAGGGAAAAGAAGCCATTCTCTGCCTCATTTCTTACCTAGACTTAATCATTGGATGGGCATTGCCTCAGTCAAACTGAAACCTGTTCAAAGCCTTAGCTTAAAAAGACCAAGGTCTCCTACTGCATTCACGGCCATTTCCAGTCATCCTGATCTATATCCTGACATGGACTCTGATGGCTCCAGAGGAGGAAGTGAGGCTGGTGACTTTGCACAGCCCTCCCTCACTTCAATGCACTTGCACATCATGGCATCAACCTCCCTCCCTGATGTCATGTCTTCTAAAACGAAGGAGAAACAACAATTTTGTTGAAAAAATAGGTATCTAAAATAGGTGGCATTTTCATTGAAGACAGTCTATGGGCCTGACAGATGCCTGCAAAGGTTTGGAGTTCTTCCTTCTTGCCCCTCTGTCCCCTTGCCCAAAATTATAAAGATCAAGCAAGACTCCAATGAAGAGATATGAGAAGAAATTTCCAACCTCTCCCTTTCTGGAGGTGGGAGGGAGTTCCACAGATTTCACACATTGCACATGTTTTCAGTCTTTAAAATTTATTTAAATATTTTTATTCCCCCCCCCATTACATGTAAAAACAATTTTTAACATTCTTTTAAAAAATATTTTTGAGTTCCAAATTCTCTCCCTCCTTCCTCTTCCACCCCCATTTAGAAGGCAAGCGATTTGATATAGGTTTTTCATGCGCAGTTATACAAAATATATTTCCATGTTATTCATGGTGTAAAAGGAAACAAAGACAAAAACCCCAAGAAAAATAAAGTTAAGAAAAATGTGCTTTGATCTGCATTCAGATTCCATCAGTTCTTTCTCTGGAGATGAATAGCATTTTTCATCATAAGTCCTCAGAATTATCTTGGGTCACAGTATTGCTAAGAATGGCTAAGTCATTCACAGTTGATCATCATACAATGTTGCTGTTACTGTGTACAATGTTCTCCTGGTTCTGCTCATTTCACTTTACAGAAGTTCATATAAGTCTTTCCAGGTTTTTCTACGAGCATACTGCTTATAATTTTTTATAAGCACAGTAGTACTCCATTGCAACCATATACTATAATTTGTTCATCCATTCCCTAAATGATGAACACCCCTCGATTTCTAATTCTTTGCTACTGCTTAAAAAGCTGCTATAAATATTTTTGCACATCTAGGTCCTTTTCCTTTTTGTTTGTTATTCAAACATTGTTTGTTATTTTGTTTGTTAATATCAAGAGTGATATTGCTTGGTAAAAAGGTATGGATGGTTTTATAGTCCTTTAGGTATAGTTCTAAATTGTTAGGCCTAATTCTGTGATCCTATAACCCTGTGATTTACCCCAAGGAACCCAGCTAGTAAATGATAACCAAGACTCTCTCTCCCTTTCAGGTCATCTGAATAACTTCAGGACTTTAGCCATCAAAGCACCCAGCCTCAGTAAAAATACTATTTTCTCCAGCTTCTCCATTCATTAGCTAGTCTCTCCTCCAATAGCAGGGAGGGAAAGCAACAAAAAATGGGGCTCAGCTCATGCAAAAGCATGGAGTTGGTAAATGGAGTTTGTTAAATATTGTACAGCAAGAGGAATAGTGTTTCTGGATCATAGAGTACATGGAGTAGAGTAAAGTGTAATAAGATTGGAAAAGCAAAAAGGGGTCAGATTGTACCGAGGCTTAAATGCCAAATGGAGGACTCTATATTTGATCCAAACAAGGAGTTACTGGAATTTATTGAATAGGTGAATGATATTGTCAGACTTATACATTCAAAAAATCACTTTCTCAGTTGAGTGGAAGATATAGTTGGCAAAGACTTCCATCAGTGAGACCAATTAGAAAGCTATTGCAGCAGTCTGAACAAGAGGAGATGAGTCTTGTACTAGGGTGGTATCTATGTGAGTAGAGGGAAGATGATGGATGTGAGAGATTTTGTGAAGTTAGAAATGGCAAGACTTGGAGACAGATTGGATGTGTGGGGTGAGTGAGAGAGGTGTTGAAGATGATACATAGATTGTGAGCCTGGGTATCTGGGAAGATGACAGTATCCTCAAAGGATGAAGATAATGAGATGTTGACAGAAATATTGGTAAGTGAATAGAATTTGGGGGAGGGACAGGGTGAGATCAGGGCTATATATCTATTTTGTGTAAATTCTGGAGATAAGATCCAGCGTAGGATGCAGTATAGAAACTGCAACAGAAACCATTATTTCAACACTTAATAGTTTCCAATTGCTCATTAAGGTCATATGCAATTGCAGAAACACTCGATAATGTACAAAACCTACCCACCAAGCATATTTAGCATTTGAGGGGCTGATGGAATGTGTGTGTGTTGTAGTTTGGGGGGGGCCCTATTCCATTATAAAGAAAGGGAGCTTAGGACTCTCTTCTAGGATGCTTGAGATGTATCAGCTTGGCTGATAGTAATGCAGTAGCCCTGCCTGATGGGGACCTTCAAACTACTTATTATTTGGACTCCTCCTTAATAATAAGTTTCCTCTGGAACCAGAACTAGCTCATATAAATCCATTCCAAAATTTTGACCTTTATTAAAAACTTCCATAAACATTCTTTCCTTGATTCAAGAACCAGATTGGGGTGTTACTTGCAGTCTGTGCCAAGATGATCAAAATGGGCCCTCTATTTGTCCCACACTGTGTTTTACTTTTAGTGAGCTTGCTTCTGAAAAGAGTGGCTTAAAATCGAAGTCAGAATAGAACACTGAAAGGGGCTAGGCAGGGGGGAGAGAGGAGAAGTCTAATGAGAGTTGAAGACTGGAAAAGAAAAACAAATTATTTAGGCTTCACAGTCCCTAACAAGTATAATTACTTCCTTTGATCTTCACAACCACCTTGTGCAGGAGGACCAGAAGAAAAGATTCAATCCTATTTTGCAGATGTAGAAACTGATGCTCTAAAAGGTTACAAACCTAGGAAATTGTTGAATTAAGCTTAGAACCCAGATCTCACTGATTCCAGCAGACTTTCTGCTCTATATCCTATGATTTCTTCTTTCCCTGAATTCACACACATCTACTCTGGCATACTAGATTATGAGCTCTCTGGGGTCAGAGATTATGCCTCTCATTTTTCTATCTTCCCCAGAGCAAAGAAAGGAAGGAAGGGAGCATTTATTAAGCACCTACTATGTTCCAGACAGTGCAGCAGATAGAATGCCGGGCTTGAAGTCAGGAAGATGAGTCCTCCCGAGTTCAAATTTGATCTCAGACTCTTACTAGTTATGTGACCCTGGGCAAGTTATTTCACCCTGTTTGCCTCAGTTTATTTGTCTAGAAAATGAGCTGGATACAGAAATGGCAAAGCACTCCATCATCTTTGCCAAGAAACCGTCCCCCCCCAAAATGGTCATGAAAAATCAGACATGACTGAAAACGACTCAACAGCAACAAACAACAGATAAACCAAACACTGTACTAAGCATTTTATAAATATTATCTCATTTGATCTTCATAACAAACTGGGAGGTAGGTGCTAATATTATCCCCATTTTATAGTTGAGGAAACTGAGATAGACAGTGGTTAAGTGACTTGTCCACTGTCAATGTCTGAGGTCATATTTGAACTCAGGGCTTTCTAACTCCAAGCCCAGTGCTATGGCCAGGACTGGTGACTGCCTGTGTGACCTTGGATTAGTCACTTCCCCTCTTTGGGGGTTTCAGTTTCCTCATCTATAAAGTTAAAGGCTGACTTAGATGACCTCTCTGGTCTTTTTTTCATCTCTAGTTCTATAATGAAATAATCTTAAATGTTAATTGAAGTATTCAGGAGGGTTCCTAACATTTAAAAGCAATTATTAAAGAATTAGGGGAAAGGGAAGTATCCTTTATAGTGAAGTGGTGAGATCACTGGCTTTGTAGTCAGAGGATATGAGCTCTGCTACTTACATTTATGGGGTCTTAGGCAAATCATTGACCCTATCTGAGCCTCAGATTCCTCAACTGGAAAAAAAGTGATTGGAATAGATGATCTCTAAGCAAGCTCTATTTTCTATGATCCCCACATCCTATTGAGGATAATGTTATAAAGGAGGTGGAAACTGGGTAAGTTGGGGAAGGAGTCATATTGGAGTTTGGGTGAGAGGACATTCAATGGAGGTCTAATTCAGGGATCAGTCAGTCTGACCCAAGAGGAAGTCTTAGCAATGATAAGACGGAGAGATTAGATGTTTCCCTCTAGTTTCCACTTGGTGACTTCAGATAAAGTCAGAGTTTTTAACTCCCTAATCTACTTAAAAAGCTCTAAATTAGTTGGGTCAAATTCAAATAGAAATGGGGACCACTAATCCCTACATAAGGATCCCTGTGGCTACATATTCACTTTTTTAAAAATGTGATGTCTATGTTGTATTATGTTTTTATTTATTTCATTAAGTATCTCCTAATTATATTTTAATCTAGTTTGGGTAGTACTGGGGAGCATTGAGGGATAAATGTGGACTGATATGGGCAGTGTGTTCAACATTTCTGCTCAAAATAAAAAATAATGACAATGATAACTTCTAAAGCAGGGGTTTTTAACTTTTCGGTCACTGACTCCATTGGCAGTCTTGTGAAACTGATAGACCCCTTCTCAAAATAATATTTTTAAATGCACAACATAAAATTCATAGGATTACAAAGAAAATTATAGTGAAATCATTATAAAATGCTGATTTAATTTTTTTTTAAAGCAATTGGGCTTAAGTAACTTGCTCAAGGTTACATGGCCAGTTATTTCTGGGTGTGGTGGTAAGAATCTGAACCCGGATTCCATCCCAGGTTATCCCGACTCTGGGGCCGATGCTCTTACTCACTTGAGCCACCTGGCCGCTCTTCGATTTAAATTTAAAAAAATATTTTAATAAAAACATTTCAAATAAGTTTACAGATCTCAGGTTAAGAATACCTGCTCAAGAGATCTGGTTTTGAAATCCAGAAGACTTCGGTTCCAGTCTTATTTTGAACTAGTCACTGTAACCACTTGGAGGTCACTTAAAATTTCAGTGCCCCAGGCAGTTCTCCAGGACTATAAGCTACAGACATGTCTGCATCAGTGGAGGGAGGTTCTAGACTGGGAGCTTATCAAACTGATAAAAATCACAGGTCTGGACCAAAAATAATAACTCCTATTTCTGGAGCAATTTATGTTCTATAAAAGGCTTTCCTCCCTGTGAGACAGGTAGTGAAAATATCATTATCAAGAAATGAGTCAATTCTATAAGAATACAAGTCATTCCCCAATTGATAAGTGGTCAAAGGATATGAACAGGAAGTTGTCAGAGGAAGAAATTAAAGATATCTATAAGCATATGGAAAAATGTTCTAAATCACTATTGATTAGAGACATGCAAATCAAAACAACTCTGAGGTACCACATCTCACCAGTCAGATTGGCTAAGATGACAAAACAGGAAAATGACAATTTTGCTGGAGAGGATGTGGAAAAACTGGAACACTAATGCATTGCTGGTGGAGTTGTGAACTGATCCAGCCTTTCTGGAGAGCAATCTGGAATTATGCCCAAAGGGCTATAAATAATTTCATACCCTTTGACTCAGCAATACCACTTCTAGGGTTGTATCCCAAAGAGATCATAGAAGTGGGAGGAAGACCCATATGTACAAAAATATTTATAGCAGCTGTTTTTGTGGTGGCAAAGAATTGGAAATAAAGGGGGTGCCCATCAATTGGGGAATGGCTGAACAAGTTGTGGTATATGTATGTAATGGAATACTGTTGTGCTATAAGAAACGAGGAGCAGATGGACTTCATATTTACCTGGAGAGGCTTATACAAACTGATGCTGAGTGAGAAGAGTAGAACCAGGAGAAATTTGTACACAATTACAGACACAATGTATGTTTGATGATCAACTTTGATAGACTGAACTCTTCTCAGCAATGCAGGGTTATAAGTCACCCCCAAAAGACTCATGATAGAGAGATGTCTACATCCAGAGAAAGAACTAGAAAGAACTGAGTTTGAATCCAGATTGAAGAAAACTACCTGATCTTTTTCTTTTTCTTTTTTGGTTTTGTTTCCTCTTTCCCATTGCTTATTCCATCTGATACAATCCTTCTTTATAACCTGACTAATGTCTAACATGAAAGTATTTACAGATTCTATACTTGATTGTATGCCATCATAGGGGGGACGGGAAGGAGGGAGAGAAAATTTGAAATTCAAGGAATTGTGGAACTGAATCTTGTAAACTAAAAGTAAACAAACAAATGAATAAAGACCAAAAAATTTTTTTAAATGAAAAAAAGAAAAAAAAGAAAATATCATCATCCCTCTTTTGTAAACAAAGAAACTGACATTTAAATAAATGATATGACTTATCTATATCACATATAAAGATATATTTTGAGTATTATTGGACTCATTTGGTTTAGGGGCACAGAAGAAAACACCCCATATAACCTTCCCCAAATGAAACAAATCAATGATACTTCAATGGACATGAAGCCATATGAGTCCAAGAACACTAAAAATATACTCTTTCCTGAAATGAGAGGGGTGGGCCCAGATGATGGTGAAATATAATGTATACCATACATAATATATAAAAAATACAATAACTGTCATTGATAGAGCATTTTAAGGTTTATAAAGCCCCTTACATACAACACTGTTTTATTCTTGAAACAACCCAAGGAAAATAACAACTATAGATATAGATAGAAACACTTACTATGTGCCCACCTACTATGTGCCAGGCACTGTATGCACCAAGCTCATTACAAATATCTTATTTGACCCTCATAACAGCCCTGGGCAGTAAGTGCTGTTATTTTCCCCATTTTGCAGATGAAGATTCTCTGTTGTTTCTAACTTCACAATATTTTTTGGTATCTGTCCCCTTTTCTTCACTCATATGGCTACCAACTCTAGATCAGACCCTCATCACCTCTCTCAAGGATTATTCCAGTAGACCCCTGGTCAAACTCCTTGCTTCCAATTTCTCCCAGTTCCTCAGTACTTCTTAATACAGTGCTTGACACATAGTAAGCACAATAAATGTTTGCTGCCAAAATAATCTCTGCAATGGGTCTAACCAGATTCCTCCTTTCTTCAAAAACTTTTACTGGCCACCCATTGCACTTAGAATAAAATGGAACCTCCCCAACCTAGAATTTAAGACCTCTGGCTCTGCCCTACCTTTCAAGCCTGATGCTGTATTTCTCCTCTTCATAGACTCAAAGTCACAGCCAGCTTGAATGGCAAGATGTTACGGGAACTTGACTCCCCACTCTCCAACTCCTTATATTCATTTGCACATCTGTGCTCTCTGCCTAGAATGCACTCCCTCCTCCTGAGCACCTCTCAGAATCTGTATCTTCCTTCATGAGTCAGTTTTGATGCCACTCCCTTAAGTTGTCCCTGGTCCCCCAGTTGCTCTCCTCCCTCCTCAGCTTTCCTATACTGATCCTATACTGATTTGTGCACATGTTTTGTAGCCTCCCTCCCCTTTTATCCTCTTGCTCCCCCCCAAACATAAGCTCCTTGAGGGAATGGATTGTCTGTGTATCTCCAAAGCCTAGCTCAATGCCTTACACATAGGAGGAATCTGAGGTTCATAGCAGTTAAGGTGACCTCCATTTTCTTAGTGCTGGTAAGTATCAGAGGTAGGAATAAACCTCAGTCTTTCTGATTTCAAGTTCAATACCCTTTCTATCACACTTCATGCACCCATCAGTCCCAAGTAGCCCCAAGTGATTCCCACTCCATGCTTGAATCTAGCCCCGAGCCCACACACCAGGAGACACACAGAAATAGGTAAGTTTCCAGCCAAATGAAGAGAGACTTACAGGAAGTGGCAAAGGCCCTGAATATAAAACCCACCGGCTTTGCCCTGGATGCATAGTGATTGTACGGTAAAATGGAAAGAGCCCTGGACTTGAGGTCAGAAAGCAGGGGTTCTAATCTTAGCTCCTCTATTTACTGACTATATGACCCTGGATAAGTCACGACTTCTTTGGGCCTCAATTTCCTTATTCTTAAAATTTGGCCCCTTCTAGCTCTACATTCTATGATCCTGTATATTCTCTATATCCTATGATCCTTGATCAATTACGATCCTTTGTCAATCAAAACAGAGACCAAACAAGAGGCTCATAGTAACAAAACCTCACAAATTAGGGACTTACCTGTCTATATAGATCATAGGGACACTGTCCCCCAATCTAGTTTCCATTCTGATTACCACTATCAGATTCTCCACCCTATCTGTAAGGTCTAACAAAAATGGAAAGTGTTTGTATGAAAATTCAATTTAATTCTATTCAGTGTACCTACTATGTATCAAGTACTATGCTGGGCTCTATGGAAACAAAGACAAAAATGAGACAATCTGTGTCTACATGGGGAATAAAAGACACAGAGAAACAGAACATAATAACTAAGCAAACATATTGCTACCCAGTGAAACATAGACACAGCAACATATCACACTTCACACAAATACAAGATTTATGCAAAATAAATACAAAGCAATTTCAGGGGCTCTAACAACTGAGGAAATCACCAAAGTCATCTTGAAGGAGGCATACAAATGTTAAGACTCAAAAAGAAATAGGTACAATAGCTTCAATTTAATAATCCAATGCAAATAACTGTGGTTGGGCTTGGGACAGACACAGACATAGACAGAATCAGTCAGTCAGTTAAGGATCCTCACAAACCAATCTATAATGAGGTTCTAGAAATCTCGGGCACCTTTTGCTATAAAGCAGTGGTATCAAACTCAGAAATGGAATTCAATAATCCATACATAAGGATCTCTGCTGCTGCATATTGACTGAATTTTTTTCAATGTAATATTATCTATCTTACGTTGCGTTTTTATTTATTTTGTAAATATTTACCAATGAACATTTTAATCTGGTTCAGCTGGGAACCCTGTGTTTGATACTTCTGCCTGAAGAGGATCATAAAGGAATTGGAGATCAACTTTAACAGGTGTTTGGTATGTGTAAAATCAGTTCTCTGACCTTAGTAGTATCAGAAATGGATCGATTTACAAAGAAATAAATTAGTCTTAATGTAAGAAAAAAATTTTTTTTAACAATGAACTACTCAAAAATAGAGTGGACTGTTTTAGGGAGAGTGAGTTTGCTCACATTGTACATTTTCAGACCTACATGGGATGGGATACCCATAGCTGGGTATGGTAAGAGTTGGAATAGATTGCTGGTGCAATATCTCCCAACTCCCCAAATTCCATGAAGGGTGCTTAGAGATCATTTAGTTCAAACTCCCTTCTTTAATAGATGAGGAAACCAAAGTGAGAAAGGGACAACTGATTTGCCCAATAGGATACATCATCTTTTTTTTTTTAATGCAATCTTTTATTTGTGGACAAACTTTGTTTGGACATGACTAATACTTTCCAACAAACACCCAAACAAAGCCCATTACCAAGTACATTCCCCCTGCCCATATATTATCTGTTATTGACAGAAAAGAGTTTTGTGCCTTTCATTTTGAAACTAAAGCACTAAAATGACCATTTTATTTGATCAGTTTCATTGCTTCTCCATGTTGACTTCATTTATAGATAAAAGTCATTCTGATATTGTTCTTTGAGCTTTGGTTTTTTTTGCTTTTGCATTACTTCATAGAAGTCTTCCTGTGTTTCTCTGAATTCTTCATACTTGCCATTCATTATGGAGCAATAATATCCCATTACATTCATATACCGTAATTTGTTCAGCCATTCCCCTATCAGAGGACCAATGTTTTGTCTCCTAATTTCAGTATCACAAATTGCTGCTATGAAATTTTTATGAATACAGATCTTTTCCTGTTATCAATAACTTCCTTAAACTATAGTTCTAACAGGGGAATTTCTGGGGCAAAAAAAATTATAATCAATTTGAGTAACTTTTTCTGCAAAATTGTTTTCCAGAATAGTTGAATAAATTCATAGCTTCATCAGTGGTGAATTATTTTGCTGGTCTTCCCACAGCCTTTCTAACAATGAGTTTTCCAATCTTTTAACATCATTGCTAGCTTCAACTTTATTTATATTTTGGAAAGAACCTATTTTGGGTGCTACCTCCATGAAGCCTACCAGACCTTCCTCCAGCAGAAAGTGAATCGTCTTCCTCAAATTTATCTGAACACTTTTCCTGGACCTTTTCTTTTGCATTTTATTTCACATTTATCTCATTCTCTTTTTGTACCTTTGTTATCCATATATTTATCCTCCCTTCTACCTCCTCCTTTATTAAATTGATCATAAGCTCTTTGAGGGTCATAATCTATATCATTTCTATCTCTGTACCAGCCATAATACCTTGCATGGAGTAGGTATTTTAACAAAGAGTGTTGAATCAATTTATTTTGGATAGAAAAGAAAAAAAAAGTCCAAAGTGTTTCTACTTAGTGAATTTTGGAGAGGTATGCTTGGAAAAGAGCAAGAGAAAACTTCAGGAAAAAATGGAAAAGCTTTTCCCCTCGTGCTTTTTGTCTGATTAATTTCATCAGTCAGTCCTTAAGTGCTGGTGGGAAGTGGCAGGGATTTTAGGGAAGAGAAAACTAAGCCTCAGAAAGGTTAAATAATTGACTCCAGGTCAGCCACGTCCATAGTGGAGATAGGATAAGAACCAATCAAGATGCAGTTATTGAATACTTATTCTATGTTTCATATAGTCTCCTGATTCGCACCCAGGCTATGGTTCTCTCTTCAGAACCAATGCTTCCGCTCTCAAGTAATAAAGCTACCATATGGTGGGAAAGGGCAGCCTGTGGGAGATTTTTGGAAGACTCACTGGATTGCCTTATAGTAATAGCTGTTATTCATATGGCATTTTTCAGTTCGCCACATACCTTCCTATGCATTTATCAGCTAATTTGCTCCTCATATCAACCCTTGAGGTAAATAGTACAAGTATTATGAGTCTCAATTTTCTGATGAAGACGCTAGTCTAGGATAAGTTAAATCACTTACCTGAGTTTACACAGCGAGTGAATGTCAGAGCTTGGCTTTGAACCCAGGTCCAATACTCTGTCCACTATCTTCCCCAGCTGAGGAAACTGAGGCCCAGAGAGGTTACAGCCAATGAATAGTAGTTTCAAAATCGAGTTTTTTTCTTTTTTTGCCCCAAACTCAGCATCCCCACTGCAATTTTGAGGCTCAGATATAGAGAATCTTCTCCCTTGCACTTAAGTAGCAAGAGATATTTGAGGTCTCCCTGAGCCTCACTTAGACACCTGTCCACTCTCCCCTATCTTAAAGAAACGCCTCCAGAGACCAGAATAACCCCACCCTAACTCGCTCCATTTTTGCATTTTGGCATCTGCCTCCTGGACATGCTTCCCTCTCCCTCCTTGGAGGCCTACCTGGAATGAGCTTTTCCCTCCACAGAGTGTTTTAGGCAAGGGTGCTGCTGCAGTTTGAGAAGATAGTCATCTGAAAGGTTAAGTCTAAGAGATGACAGCTGAAGGCTCCTATCTGTTTAACTCTTCGTGTGTGAACTCTTAGTGTGTGACTGGGCTCCCTTACACACAGTTTGGGGAGATAGCAGAGATTAGCGAGCGGCCTTTCTCTCTGTAACTTTGAGGCTACGAAAGATACTCAGCATGATGTAGTGAAAACAGTGTAGCCCTCCATCTACCTCAGGATTTAGAAAGCTTTACTTCCATTCTCTTTGATTATTAACTTGATGAATGCATGACCTTGGGCAGATCGATACTCTTCCCTGGATCTCAGGTCATCCTCTGTGCAAAGAGACAATAGGATTTAATAGGCTGGGATTCCGTATATGGTATGTCCATGAAGTGATACAACCAATTTTCCCCCTGGCTTCTGGGAAGCAGTTTCATTACTTTATAAGTATACAGCACATGTATCTCAGAGGTAACATGTGTTTTCATATCATGTTGCTAAATTGTACCCTCTACCCTTCATTGGATAGATTTCCTTGTCATAATAGGATGGTCCATAGGTTTCAGTAAGGAATATGAGATTACCAGAAAAAAACTTTAATGATTTTTTTCCTGGACATTTTTCTCAGAAATTTGTATTTTATTCATGATATATTTTAAAAATGAATATATATATATATATATACATATATATATTAGTCATTTCATGTATCTGTTAGGTAGATAGATGGATAGATTGAGATGTTTATTTCATTGTATCTAAATAGCAATGTGGTGTAATGGAAAATTTTCTCAACTCGAAGTCACAAAGACCTGAGTTTTAATCTTGTCTGTAACACTTCCTTGGTTATCTCTTGTCACCTGTAAAATGGGAATTGTTTATCTTCACTGGGTTGTAATCAGGTTCACATGAGATAATGTATATAAAGACATTTAAATAACTGTCACCTGCCTCCTAAAAGGAAACCTCCTTTCATAAGGGGACTCTGGTCCTTGATGTACAGCAACCAGACTCAGTTCTGAGAGCTGACCTTAAAGAAAAGAGATTCAGTCTTTTATTTTGCAACCTCTGGCTTATGTCCCCACCCCAGAGACCCAATGAAAATCTCTTTATTAAAGCTTGTGGATGGTTTGTGTTTAGGGTAACCCCTGAAGGGATTAAGAGGGTTATAAAACACCAAGGAGAAGGGGAAGGGAATAAATGTGTGTGTGTATCACCTACTATGTGCCAAGAACTTTACAAATATCTCATTTGATCCTCTTAACAACCTGAGAGGTAGGTGCTATTATTATCCTTATTTTACTGTCGAGGAAACTGAGGCGAACACAAGTTAAGCAGCTCACTCTGGGTCACACAGTAACTGAATGATATGTGAACTCAGGTCTTCCTGACTCCAGATCCTGTTCCATCCACTGCACCATCAACTGCCTCATAAGCAAAAACAAAGGCTCATAAACACACATTTATACATACTTGAAACATTGATCTCACCCGTTACTTCTGTTATACTCTCCTAGCAGGTAGAGAAGCTTCCCAGAAAACTGGTGGGTCTTCCAAACAGGGTTCACTTCTCTCTTTTCATCTTGTCTAGGAAGCAACTCAAGAGCTATAATTTCTGCCCAGGTGTGACCAGATGTGTTATCTTCCTGACTAATCAATTTCTCTCCTCAGAGAGTGTTGTTACCAGAAGCATCTCCTGCTGCCAGTCAGCACTCAGTAACTCCTGACCACTTGGGTTCACTAGCTTACTGCCAGGGCTAGAAATATTCCTTTTTCAGTTATCACTATTGGATCGCCTGTGCTGACGGAAAGAACCACAAAATATGTTTAATATAATTGTACATGTATAGCCTACATCAGATTGCACGTTGTCTTGGAGAGGGGCGAAATTTAGAACTTGAAATCTTATAAAAGTGAATGTTGAAAACTAAAAATGTATTTATTAATTTATTAATTAAAAAAAGAATTTGGAACTCAAAATTTAAAAAATAATCTTAAAAAAATTTTGCATGTAATTAGAAAAAAATAATTTTTTTTTAAAAAAGAAAAGAACCACAAGGTAGAAGAGGGGTGGTTTGAATTCCAGTTCTAGGCTTGGCAAAATAGGCCCAAGGGCTCAATATTGTATGCATATAACTGCCATGACTCCCAATGCAGGGAAGGGAGAAATTGCCTTCCCCACTTTATTAGAAGTCTAAGGGAGAGCTGGTATTGGCCATATCCCCAAAAATAGCTTTCCTCAAAAAAGACCTTCTCTCCTCACATCCCAGGGCTCACAGAGCAGGTGGCTCTTCTTGGCTCGGTCAACAACGCTCTTTTGCCCAGCCTCCCCTTCTTCTTCCCTTCCTGTTATCATGGGGATGAGCCAAGAGCCTTTGTCATACGTGATCTTTAGCAAAGATCTAGTGCATGTGTCATTGGAAGTGGCCCTAAAATCTGCCCAGTTGCCTGGGAAGTTTTCTAATCCAATCCCTAACTACATAAATATTATTGTTGGTAGTTGTGGTGGTAGAGTTGTTACTACAGACCCTATTCAGCTCTAACATTTCTCTTTGACAGAGAAGCTACCTAAAAGGTAAGTGTTCTCTTATTCTCTTAAGTCCCTCCGTATTTTAATGGACTCCTTCTGCAGAGAGAGAGAGATCAGCATTCTCAAGAGCAGGGTGCCTAACATGTAAATATATGGCTCATATTTAATGCCTGGCCCCAACTTCCTCCTTTCTACCCACTTTCTAGGATTGAAGAACGGGAATGTTTAAATCTGCAAGACTGTCTCCAGTTCAGTCACTCACTTTACAGCAGAAGGCCTAGGGCATGAAAACCATTGGCCCCAAGTCACACCATTGGTCTTAGGGGAGCCCTGATTTGGAAGTCAAATGGAAAGCTTTGAGGTTTTGCCTTCTGACGCTAAAAATATACATATACCAGATTGGGAGATAATTTCTGAAAACCTGCTGACATGTTTCTCAACTGTTGCACGTTACTTTTAGCTAATAGGCAGGATCAGCAATAACCTGAGAAAGATTCATAGAGGAAAACAAGGGTTACATGTTACATTTTGGTAAAAAAAAAATTCCTACTGTTTTACTCTACTGTTTCTTTGCAAATTAGGATTCTTTAGTATTCACATTTATTTTGGACAAGGATTCTCAGGGCTGGAAGGTGTTTTAGCTTAATATCTCAACCCCATTTTATAGACTAGGACATTGAGGCCTAAAGAATTTGTTCTAGGGTGATTGAAAAGATATAATATCTCACAGTTTTATGTAACATTTTACAATTAGAAAGTGCTCTCTCTACAATAGCCATTCATTCATTTAACATTTATTTACGAATGAATACTTTCAAATACAAAAGCACATAGCATATGTAGTACTTTAGGGTTCTGAGTTCCAAGGAGACCTGAGTTCAAATCTGCTTCAAATACTTACTAGTTGTTTGTCCCTGACCCCATCACTTAACCTCTATGCAGGTCAAACAATCCTTTAGGACATAATATTAAATCATATACAGTATACAATCTACAATAATGGAGAAAAGTTCCTATCCTGAGGGTTTTCCACACCTGAAGTTCCCCTTGATGACAAAATTAAAGATCATTGAGTATTCCCTTTCATATATAAAAAATTTTTTTGAGCCTCCTAACTGTCTGATAAAGCAGATATTCTCATACTTACTTTGCAGATGAGTAAACAGAGGTTTAAAAGGTTAAGGGGCTTAACTGTAATCACACAGCTAATAAATGGTAGTCTTAGGGAATAGACTTTTTATCCAAGGAATAGACTCCCTCATAGTTGATAATTTTCTATGGCCTGACTAATAATAAAGTCAGTTTGGAACTTCCAGGTTTTATCACACTGTGTTTGCACTCTGTATAATGATTCCCAATTTGATATGTTCACTAGTCATTTAAAAGATCTCATTATGGCTATCTCTCCATAGCATCATGTCCCTCAGATTACTTTATGCTTCTGGGTAGAGAGGCCCCAGACCACAATTCCCACAGATATACAGAAAGTTAGAATTGGAAGGTACCCTGGAAATAATTTCATCCCATCACTTCATTTTACATATGGAGAAACTATAGCCCCAAGAGAAAATTCTCTGAATCTGACCTCTGTGCCTCAGAAGCCCTTTCCCTTTGCTGCCTGTCTGTCCCCCTTCTCCCATGGGGTGGTCATAGGCAGAGTTCCTGATCATGCTCTGAGGACATAAAATGGGAAAGTTGAACTATGATCTCCAAGGGTTCTTCTAACTGACATTTTGTGATTTACTGTCTTCTATGTGGAAGAGACAACATGGTGGGTAATGACTAGAAAGACTTTCAGGGAGATAAAAGTTCAAGTCTCACTTCTGATACACATTGGCCATATGATCCTGGACAAGACATTTAATCTTTTTGTTGTTGTTATTGTCGCTGTTCAGTCACGTCTGACTCTCTATGAGAATCTTTTCTTGGCAAAGATATTGGAGTGGTTTGCCATTTCCTTCTCCAGCTCATTTTACAAATGAGGAAATTGAGGTAAACAAGGTTAAGTGACTTGTCCAGAGTCACACCACTCATATGTGTCTGAGGCTGGATTTGAACTCAGGAAGATGAGTCTTCCTGACTTCAGCACTCTATCTGATACACCACCTAGCTGCACCTCTTAGGGAACTAAGTAAATCTCTTAAGATTATAAATTACGGAGAAAGAGTCAATCTGTATGAAGAGAGGGGGTTTTCTCATCAGGAATTCCTTATACTAATGGAATCCTGAGTGGGGCATGGGGTGGGGTGAGGAAGTAATTTTTCTGCTGTATGGAAGCTAACTGGATGTGCTATCAGAATTGGCTGATGGGCCATTTGCTTTTGCTGAGTTTTTTACTTTCTTCATTATTGCTATGAAGGAAGGTTCATTGGGTAGGGGAGAGAAGGGAAGCATATTTGGAATGGAATGTGATATAATAACAAAAGGCATTAATGGGATGGGTGGAAATTGACTTGGGGGAACTAAACCTTTGATTTCATTAGTATAGAAAACTCTCAAAGAGGTAACTCCAATCAAGGCAAATTTAGGGTTTTTTTTTTGCTTTTTTTGGAGGGCAATTTTGGGTTACGTGACTTGCCCAAGGTCACACGCCTAGTTTTTGTATTGTGTCTGACGTCAGATTTGAACTCAGGTCCTTCTGACTCCGGAGCCAGTACTCTGTTCACTGTGCCACCTAGCCATCCCTAAATTTAGTCTTAAGAGAATTGCCTGAGGTCCTGAGTGGTTAACCACCTTCTCCAAGGTCACACAACCACACTGTGTCTGAGGTAGTACTGGAGCCTGGGTCTTCCTGACACATAAGCCAGATCAATGAAACTATATAATGAATGAATGAATACAAATTCAGTATTTTTCTTGGCAAGTCATGTGTAATTTCCACTTGAATATCTGAAGTCTCTAACACACACATATATGCATGTATCACACAGACTTCTTAACTACTACTCAGGCATATGATTAAGGGTTCTAAATGTCTTCACTCACAGAGACTCTTACCAAGAGCAAGTTACATAAGTCATGACTCTATTCTTCCTCTTGTTGAGTATATATCTCCCACTGGGTTGCATTCGACTTTTTTGACTTCTCCATCAAGCCTCTGGAACCATCACTGGGCAATCTCATCATCTTTATCAGTCTTGGTATTCACACCCCATCAGAACCCTCTGCCCCTGGGATTGGAGGGCAGAGACATGAACTTCTCAATCTCCTTTTAAAGAAGGGGCACAGGATGGATATCTCATTCCCCACCTAGTTACACTCGTTTGGGACTTCTTCAGTTTTTCTGTCATGCTGCTATGTCCATATGCCCCCACCCCCTATACAAACACCTTTTTCATCCTTCTTTTGGGCATTATCTTCTCCTATTAGATTACAAACTCCTTGAAGGCAGGAATTTTTCATCTTTGTACAGTGTCTGGATCGTAGTAGTTGCTTAATAAATGTTTATTGATCAATGATTACATATCTGGGCTCACACTGCGCTGTCTCTAGATGTGTTGGTTTGAGTGGTATGTCACCTCCACCCCCATGACTGTGTTTTAAAGAAAGAATTATCTAGTTCAGCTAGCACAGACCCCCTTGTGGTAAGATTAGGAATCAGTGTGGGGGAGATCTGGGAGAAGATAAAGATGGGAGTAGCGTTCACAGGAAGTACCCACTGATAGCTCATCACCTAGCTGGGAGAGGGGGCCACTCATTTTCCCTTTTAAAACCTTAAGGCCATGCTTTCTTTCCTCTTCCTTACATGCACTGTGCCCCCTCACATTCAGTGACAATGACAATTCATATTTCCAAAAGACTTTAAGATTTACAAAGCACTTTCTTCACAACAACTCTGAGAGTTCAGTAGTACATTATTACATCCATTTTTCAGATGAGGTAACTGAGGTTCAGATAATTAGAGCTTGAATCCAGCCCTTCTGACTCAAACTCCGGTGCTCATTCCTTTCTCATGCTCTTTTTCCCTTCAGTAGGTGATGCAGTAGATAAAAGCACTGGTCCTGGGGGCAGGAAGATCTAAGTTCAAATCTAACCTCACACACTTACAGTTGCATGACCTTGGGCAAGACATTTAACTTCTGTCTGTCTCAGCTTCCCCAAATGTAAAATGAGGATCTTAATAGCACCTGCCTCTAAGGGTAGTTGTGAGGATCAAATGAGATAATCTTTGTAAACTGCTCAGCACAGTGCCTGGCACATAGTAGGGGCTTAATAAATGCTTCTTTCCTTCTCATCTCCCTTCAGAGCTAAACACATAAATTGGGCAAATGCTCTTCACTACCTCTTAACAGAGACATGCCATAGACCTAATATGAGTCAATCTGTTTTCTTACTTCTCCATTTTTTCAACTTCCTTAGTTTCTGTCCCAGCAAGGAATAGAAATATTCAAGATTCTCAGTTGTGTAGAGAAGCCTAATTGTTAGTGAAACATTATATAAAGACTCAAGGTTTTTAAAAATGGTGATGGGAATGGCTAGGAGGCACAGTAAATAGAGCACTGGCCCTGGAGTCAGGAGGACCTGAGTTCAAATTTGACCTCAGATATTTAACACAAAAACTAGCCGAGTGACCTTGGGCAACTCACTTAACCCTAATTGCCCTCCAAAAAGCAAAAAAAAAAAATTTGGTAACAAATGGAATAGAAGGCTAGGTCCTCCATGTGTTAATAACAAAGCTCCTGTGGTACCTGAAAGGGTGATGGATTGGGATTTAGAGGACTATATATACATATGTATATATATTTATTTATGGGTATATGTGTATGTATACACACATGTGTACATATATACATATTTATACACATGTGTGCATGTATAGATATGTATGTGTGCACAATATACACATGTGTGTTTATGGGCATATGTGCATTGCATGCATGTGTGTGCACACTTGTAGGCACACATTCCCGCATGTGTGTATATTGCACATCTTCGTGCATGTTTGCACATGCATGTGTTTGTGGGTATATGCATATGGGTACGTATATATGTATATACATGCATATGTGTGCTTATCCTGTCAGATGAGGTTATGTTAGTTGATTTTGCTGAACTATTTTATCTCTTTTTAAAAAATTCTTTTTTACAAGAGATGGCTTACTGGTAGTAAGGAGGAGTAGTATGTTCAAAAATGAAAGTGATATAAAATAAAATATATCACTAAATTTTTAAAAAGAAAAATCCTGGTATTTCTTTCTCCTCTGGTGAATTAAGGGAATTAAGGAACTTTGGCCCCACCCATCAAGGCCAGGAGAGTATAGGGCAATAGCGGCACACTGGATTGGGTGCCTAGAGTCAGAAAGATCTGAGTTCAAATCTGCCCTAAGATACTTCCTGGCTATGTGACCTGGGGCAAGTCACTTATCTTCTGCCTGCCTCAGTTTCTTCAACTGTGAAATAGGATGATAATAGGACTTCCTTCTCAGGGTTGTTGTTGAGGATCAAATTGTAAAGCATTTAGCCCAGCACCAGGAGCAGAGTAAGAGCTTAAGGAACATTGGTTTCCTTCCCCCTAACGGCTAAGTAAGGACTGGTAGCAACAGGAGAGGAAAGGGGGCCATCACCTCAACAGCCCTGGGGCTTGGCTTACAAAGGAAGTGGAGACAATCTCAAGAAGGATGGTTTGGGTGACCTGATGACCTTCTCATTTCTTGCTTGGGGCATTATTGTTTAGGGTTTGCTGTTGTTTTGTTTCATTAGGCAATAGCAGGAAATAGGTAATAGGGCAAGGAGGGAGAAGCGGGCTTGTGGGGAATATATACCCTCTATTCTAGAGCTAGAGGGGTCCTGGAAAGTCATCTAGTCCAGTGGTATCAACCTCAGATGGAAATGGGAACCACTAATCAGTCTATCAATAAACATGGATTAAGTGCCTACCATTTACCAAACACTATACATAAGGATCCCAGCAGGAAGCATGCTGGCTTAGTTTTAAAATGTAATGTTAGCTATATTTTATTTTATTTTAATTTATTTTATTAAATATTTCTCAGTGACATTTTAATTGGGTTCAGGATCCCTCAGATCTAGTCTAAGGATTCTTAACCTGTGGTCTACAGATAGATTTCAGGGAATCTGTTAAGCTGGACGGCAAAAAAACCAACCAAACAAAAAATTTTATTTCAATATCATTAGTTTCCTTTGTAATCCCAAGTATTTTATTTTATATATTTAAAATATTTTATGTACTTAAAACCATTATTCGAGATTGGGCCCATTGGCTTCCATTGGCTTCATCAGACTGCCCAAAGTGATCTGAGTAAAACACACAAAAATTAAGAATCCCAGATCTAGTTCAATGCCTTCGATTTACAGATGAGGAAACAGACCCAGAGAGGTGAAGTGACTGAAGTCACAGGAGTGCCTGAGGCTTTGAAGACTGATTCCAAATCTATCCTTCTTCCACTGCACTCTGCTGCTTCCCCTGGCCTCAGTTCCTCACCTGTGTGACAGTCACATCGGCTGTCTGGTCCCTGATTTTTTACTTTCAGCTTGGATATGTTTTGAATGTATGCAAGAATAACATTTTGCTTGGCCGTTATGGGGCTGCATAAATGGTGGTGTGCCCATATCCCCACTCCTCTTAGACTTGAGCCATCTATCTTATTTGAAGGATGTACCTTCTATTCCCAAGACACTTCTAAAAAATTCATGCTCTCATCTCTGTCCCTATAAGCATGAGGACTGGTGGTGAGCTAAAAAAATACATACATCTAATCACGATAAACTTGGTAACCCTTTTCCACCACCTTCTTTGTATTCCCTCATCTGTGCATCCCTTCATTCCAAGATAGTCTTCTGGTCCCCCCATCAGAGGCACACAGTGGAAGCATGTTCCATTTGGTCAGGAGCATAGGTGACAACAGCTGAAGTTTTCCTGGGGCACTGGAAGCGTGGTATGTTGGCATAAATGACAAAATCATCTTCCTTCTGAGCAGCCAGGTTGATCACATTGGAATATATTGCATCTGGTTGGTAATCTACAGCCTTCCAAGAGAGAACATTTGGTTAGAAAGACCATTGGAAACTTCTGGTCTCCCAAAGACACATTGATTTATCTGTTAAATAAATGAAATGTTAAGTTCTTACTGTGAGACCATGAGGTATGAGGCTAACTTTGGGGGTGAGGGGAAAGAGCAAGGTAAAGACTGGTAAATTTGATTGGTCAGAGGGCATTAATCATTTTCCTTTTGTTTCCAGGACGCCAAGTTGTACTTAATGATATTCAAATAACTCCTAAATGAATATCATCAAACTTATCCATTTCACTTCATGATCGAATCATTAATTCATCATAAACAAACCCTGGTGTAATGGATAAAGGGCCAGCCTTGGAGTCAAAAGACCTGGGTTCAAGTTCTGACTCTGATACATACGATAAAATGTTTAGAGATAGAAATGTCCCCCAGAAGCCATATAATCCACACCCCCACCTCATTTTATCAAGAACGTGAGGCCCAGGGAGGTTAAATGAAGTAATTCACCAATGGTCACACA
>NW_027187372.1:32416674-32424188 GCF_028583685.1 Petaurus breviceps papuanus | reverse complement strand
CTGTAAAATGAGCTGGAGAAGGAAAAGGCAAACCACTCCAGTATCTCTGCTAAGAAAACCCAAAATAAGATCACAAAGACTTTGACATGACTGAAAAATGACTAAACAACAACTTCCTGATTCCAGTACCAGTGCTCTATCCATGGCACCACTTTACAGATTAGGAAACTGAGGCACAGAAGTTAAGTGACTTGCCTAGTGTCACCCCACTAGTAAATTTCCAAGGACCTTGTGACTCCAAACCAAGCACTCTACCCATTGTGCCATCTCTCTGCCTTCCTCTCTGACATGTAGACATTCTAACTGTTGTGATAGCTACTTCAGCATCCATGTACGTATCTAATTTAGCTGCCAAGGTGTCACGGGCTGACTAAGCAGGATACAGTCCATTGGCTTCCTATATAGTAAGTGCTTAATAAATTGGTTTTTCATTTTGTGTTGTATTGAAAATGCTTAGGATAGACTGGATCCTGCACTTTATCATTTGGAAGCACTGGGGAAAAACCAACCAACCAACCAAGAAAGGTCTATGAGCACCTGTGAAGGTTTCATAGAAAGACATGAGAAATAATTATACAAGATGACATGGGATGGGGTTTCCATCTGTACTGGTGTACACATGGAGGTAACAACAATAATAATATTATGACAATATTTAATAATGTAATCATGGATCCACTGATTTAGCAAAATATTTAAAGTAAGCTACTAAGAGTTGGTTTCAATATTACCATTGTCATTGATGTATACAACATATATCCTCCCCCAAAGTCCTTTTCTAATGACTCATCATGTCTGGCTACCACATTTTAGGAAGAATATTGATAAGGGAGAGAGTATCCAGGCTGTATAGGGAAGGTTCTCAAGATTATGAGATCCATTTGGTTGAAGGAACTTGGGAAGCTGTCATGGAAATGCAAATTTAAAGATCTTCCCTGCCCCTAGGCTAAAGTGCACCTGGAGCCTGGGGTGGGAGGCTTGTTTTTCAGTAGATAATTCTTGATTGGCCAATGAGTCAATAAGGTTGTTACATTCTCTGAGCCAGGAGAAGGCTATATAAGCCCTGATGTGTAGCTTTGTTTTGGGTCTCACTTTGAGAAGTGTTCTGTGATTTGATCGGATGAAACTCTGGGAAGCCATTGTTGAGAGCCCCCAGCTTTGAAAAACCCAGATGTTGATTTGGTATGGATGTAATGGTTGGACAGTTTGGAAAGCTGTCTACTTGATCTGTTTCTGTCTTAATAATTCTGCCTGTATACTTTGAAGTTCAGGGTGCTGACCTTTTTCCCCTGAACTAGGTAAACAATATATATTTGGCTGATTAAAGTAAGCTTGTTAACCCATTTTTGAGTTGCTTTCCTTTATCAAAGCAGATCCAAGAACCTGTTTGGGCAGCCACCCTGGGGACGCTCGGGGTGCTTGCTGCTACAGAAGCTTAATCTCAACAAAAGAAGATTTAGGAGGGACAGGATAGTTGTCTTCAGGCATTTAAAGGGCTCTTATATGGATGAGAGAATTACTTGCTCTGCTTGGCAGAACCAGGAAGGAGCAATGGGTGGAAGTTTAAATCCAATCCAATCCAACAATGGTGTAGTGGTTAGAGAGCTACTGGAAAGACAGGTTCAGATCTGCTCTCTGACAGACACTGTTCATGTAGCCCTGGGCAAGTCACTGAGATGTTAAACTAGGAAGATTCATCCCCAGAGATGTCTAGCCACCAGGCGACAACACTGTTGACTGCAGGATCTCATTGAACTGTCTGAACTGATTACCTCCAGTTGAGCCTGTACATAGCTAGGTGGTGCAGTGGAGAGAGTGCTGGGCTTGGAGTCAGGCTGATTCATCTTCCTGAGTTCAAATCTGGACTCAGACACTTACTAGCTGTGTGACCCTGGACGAGTCACTTCGCCCTGTTGATCTCAGTTTCCTCATCAGTAAAATACCACTCCAGTGTCTCTGCCCAGAAAACCCCAGATGGGGTCACAGAGAGTTGGTCATGGTTGGAGCGGCTCAACGACAACCAAAGCTTGCTTGCACATAGTTGTTGGCCGTTTGGCTCCCCAGGAGCTCCTTGAGAGCTAGAATTGTGTTTTGCCTCTCTTTGCCTCCCAGCCCCTGCACATGACTCATTGTTGTTCAATTGTATCTGACTCTTCATGACCCCATTATTCATACTGTCTGTGGGGTTTTCTTGGCAAAGATACTGGAGTGGTTTGTCATTTCCTCCTCCAGTGGATTAAGGCAAACAGAAGTTAAGTGACCTGCTCAGGGTCACACAGCTAGTAAGTGTCTGAGGCCAGATTTGAACTCATGTCTTTCTGACTACAGGCCTAGCACTCTATCCACTAAACCATCTAACTACCCCAAGCCAGACTCATAATAGGTGCTTAATAAATATTTACTGACTACTTGTGACCTTGGTAGTTACAAAACCTTCATAAAATCAGAGTGTATTCAGGTAGTTATACATATATGTGGTTTTCAACACAAATAATTGGCCCTAATAATATGGAATATGTTTTGGATGACTTCACACGTGTAATGGGTACCATTTTGCTTAGCTTCTCAAGAGGTGGGGGAGAGTTGGGAGAAAGAGGGAGAATTAAGAACTTAAAATTTTAAATAAACAATTTTCAAAAAATTTACATGTAATTGGGAAAATTTTAAAACAGAAATAAAAATGTATTTTTTTTTAAAGAAAAAACTATGTAGTCCAACCAGGTGCGTACTGCTAAATTTTTAACAACCAGATCTCTGAAAAATAACACACTTTTCTAAATTTAACCTGCATTATTCACATTTTCTCCATCATTTTCTTAAGTCTGGACAATCAATAAAATAATAATTCAAGCCCTAAAAATATTGACTCTGTGCTGTCAATCTGTTTAGTTTTAAACCAATTTACCCAACCAGTTTGCACTGTGCCTAAGAACCCTGAAGAATAAGACATAAGGTATTCATGTCCAGGAGTAAGCTCACATGTCTATTATCCCCTACAGAAGCATACCACTCCAGTTAATCACATCTTCCCTTCCCTTCTTGCCAGGTAGGCCAATCCAATTCACCACTCCTTGACGGTAGTGGACATTTACTAAATAGCTAATGAATGACAAAGAAACTCACTCTTATTTCTCCACTTCTTCTGTATCTTAGACATGATACCAACACAGAGCAGGATAAGGATGAGCGTACTGATAGAAGAGGTAACAATGATGATAACTAAATAAAAACTGGAGAGAGACAAAGAGGAGAAATGAGCAAAACCTCCACACTTAGACCCAGTGACCACCCCATGCAGTGACCCTGCCCAGCCTTTGTGACCTCCCTGTTTCAACTTCTTCAGCCTCCCTCCATTCCACTCCCCAAAGTCCATCTGCCCTCAGTCTATGGACACCAGATGGCCCCCTCTTCCACGGTTAATCCCTTAGGATCCCCAATCTTACATGCTGGTTTTTTACCTACCTGAAGCTTCCTTTAACCACTCGACAGATGATGGTATTGTTGTCTTCTAGAAGGAAAAAGAAAAGAAGGTGGCAGCCCAGTTGCCTCCCAAATAAGCATAGACAATGTGGTGCAGTGAACAGAGCACCGGTCCTGGAGTCAGGAGGACCTGGGTTCAAATCTGGCCTCAGACACTTAACACTTACTAGCCATGTGACCTTGGGCAAGTCACTTAACCCCAATTGCCCTCCAAAAAGCAAAAAAATAAAATAAAATAAAAATCCTAGGATTTCTCTAATTATATTAAGGGAAACACATTTAAAACAGTTAATGCCTCATTGCCGGCCACCTAGGAAGCACTTCCCCTAGATTGTATGCTAAAGTTTCTAGTACAAGTACCACCCCCCCTTTTTCAAATGTGAAAACTGAGACTCAGAGATGCAAAGTAACTTGCCTAAGTTTACACAATTAGTAAGGGGAAGAGTCAGGATCAGATCTCAAGATTTCTGGCTCCAAATTGAGTGCCCTTTTCACTAGGGACAGAGGTACTGAGAACGGGTTACTGTCATCAATGACCAAGAGGTTCTAAAGATGGTATAATTAGGAGGATAGAAGGCACAGTTAGAAAGATGGGCACAATTAAATGGACGGTACAATGAGAAGGTATAGAAAGATGACTATGAATTAGGTAGGGTATGGAAAGCACTTTAGCAGAGCGGTGGAAAAAGGTTAGCACCACACTTTGCTTAAAGTAAGTGCTTAATAAGTGATTTCCAGTTGAATTGAAATAAACATGCCCTCCTATTAAGTCATGGGTCATAAGCTCTATGACAGGAAGTACCATATTTTAGCTCATTTTAAAATTTCACTCAGCATGGTACACTACACACAGTAGGTGCTAACTAAATGCTTGTTGTATTGAGTGAAAGGTTTGGAGGCACATAAAGATTTGGAGTTGGCAAGAGTAGGAAGGAAGGTATGTGGGAGGCAGAGCTATAACTAGCAATTTTGGTGCCAGGTCAAGGAGCAGGAAATGTCTGTGGGGCAAGTCACTTGGAGAGGTGCCCTCAGATCACCTTTGTTATACAAGATATCAAAATAATACAGGATGTAATTAAGATTAATTTACCTGTTCAGGAGGGAAAATTAGTTACTATAGTGATTTCTTCAATGCTGAATGAATGTGTATGTTCAATTTTTTTGCCCTCTAAATTTTGATGCCCTAAGGAAGAACCCTGATTACTCCACCCTCGTTACGGCTCTGGTGGGAGATGATGCCTGCTCCTGGTTGTAATTATGTAGGGAGGTCAGAAGATGGAGAGTCAGAGGTATGAGTCTGATCTCCCTCCATCAGTAGCAAGGCCATAACTCACTGTGACAGGTTGTTAACACTGCAATAGAATTTACCCTAAGACTTCTGGGCATGGATGCAACAAAAAAAAGCTTCCCTTAACAGCAATCTAATTTCCTTTTTTTCCCTCTTTATAAAACAGAGGTGAAGATTTAGTCCTTGCAGCTGGGAGCTCTTTTCTAGTTAAGATGGAAAGGCAAGATTTCTGGTCTTTGGAATTGGCTTCTCAGAGACATGAGTTAGCTCGGAGGCCTCTGTTATTGTGGAGTGCAATGGAGAAGCTGTTGGGAAGGGAGGAAGCCATCTAAGATCAATCAGGAAATAATGACATCAGGAGATAAACACCAACCGTCTCTGGGCCTCAAGTGAGCCTGGGCCTTGCGTTTCCTTAACAACTTTGAAACTGCTGTCACTCACACTTCCTTCTGGCCCTTTTCCTGCCTCCCTGCTGAGATAACTGGCCCAGTTACTCTTAGATTTCTGTGAACAGAGAGCAGAGGGGAAGCCAGGCCAATATAATAAACATGATAATCCTACCAAAACTAATTTACAGAGTCAGTGGCATGCCAACCAAATTACCAAAGGAATACTTTACAGAGCTACAAAGAAGGATCCCAATGGCCTTTTTTCAGCCTGAATCCCTCCCCTCCTCCCCCCACTAGAGAGCCATCCCTTATAATAAACCTCTTTTTTTGGAAAAAAAAAAAAAGAAAAAGAATCAGCAAACTTGATTAATATTTTTTAAAATGATGTCATACTGCAGTAGCCTTTTAGTTGATCTCCCTGCTTTCAATCTCTTCCCCTCTTTGATCCATCTCCCCCATAGCAGCCAAAGGGATTATCCTAAAGTCATACTGAGGTGATAAAATATGTCACTGCCCTGGTCAATCAGCTTTAGCCACTGCCTATTGACCCCAGACCTAAATATAAACTCCTATGTAACACATTCATGGCCCTTCATGTTCTGGCTCAAGCCCATCTTTCCAGACTTTTTTTTTTCAAACTACTTCCTTGAATCAGTGTTTTTGTCTGTATGCTCAGTGACTTGCACAGCTGTTGTTTAGTTATTTTTCAGTCATGTCCAATTCTTTATGAGCCCAGTTGGGGTTTTCTTGGCAAAGATACCGGAGTGGTTTGTCATTTCCTTCGGCTCATTTTACAGATAAGGAAACTGAGATAAACAGGGTTAAATGACTTGCCCAGGGTCACACGGTCAGTAAGTCTGATTCCAAGTCTTGTGGTCTATCCACTGTGCCACCTAGCTGTCATGCCTTTTAACAGAGTAGGAGTTTAATTAATGCTTGTTTAACTGAACTGAATGGCTTAGATGGGAGGGGATCATCCCAGCATGAAGCTAGCGGGGCAGCGCCTGTGTCCTGGCCACAAAATTGTTAGCCCCTTAAAAGCAAGGACTGTGTTTTGAACCTAGTTTGAGCTTAAGAAATGTTTGTTAGATTAATTTAGATTCAGTTCAATTCAACAAGTATCTCCAGTGCTCAAAGTTAAAGAAAAACAGTCCCTGTGCTTAAGAGGCTTACATTCTCATGGAGAGACAGAGCATTTATGCAAATGAATATAAGACAATTCTAAGAGGAAAAGCTCACTGACAATTTGGGGGAGGGGCAGAAGGGTGGTACTTTCAGTGCCAATGTAGGTAGCACCTGAGTCATGAGAAAGGCTGAGGGATCCTTAGAGGCAAAGGTGAGGAGAAGATGCCTTCTAACTTTGTATTTAAATTCCAATATTTATGATATGTCTTTATTTCTTTTTTCTATTCTCTATTTGTGTTCTGGCATTTGGGTCTAAAATAAAATTTTGGAAAAAAAAATGCTTTCCAGGCATTGGGCTCAGCCTATGGAAAAGCACAGAGGTGGAAACTGAAAGGCTAAATTTAGGGAACAGTTACTAGACCACTTTGGCCTATAATATGTGAAGTCAATAAGTCAAACATGATTAAGTAGCATGAGTCTGGGTGAAAGAATGGTGGCTCATTCAACAAAAAGAGGAAGGTTTAGAGGGGAAAATAATAAGTCCTGTTTTGGGCAAGCTAATCTTGAGATACCTGTGGGATATCGAAGCAGAAACGTCTAACAAGCAGACTAAAGATAAAGAACAAGATTAAGATGACAGAAATAGGTTTAAGAGTCATCTGCAGAGAGAGGATAAGTGTGATCATGGGATCTCAAGGTCATTGAGACCAACTGTGATAGTAATGGAATGTGGAGATTCCCCTGTATTGGGCTTGGTTTTCAAATTGATTGTATTAAAACCCAGAGCTTGTTAATCCCACCTGTGGGATGGACTTTTTGATGTGAAAAGAAAGTCCTGAACTGGGAGGAGCTGGTGACGTAGATTTGGAGAGACACTAGAGAGAGGCGGAAGATCTTTTTGGAAGCAGCACCTCATGGAGAGAGAGAGACTAAGAGAATTGCTGGTGGCCGCTTTGAATTGCCCTGGACTTTTGAGACCTGCCCCCTGAGCTGCCAAGGACTGAGGAGACATGGCTGTTTTGCTGGTACTTTGTCTGTCTGTTTTGATGTTATTTTGCCAGATTTGTCCACTGGTGAAAGACTGTCCTTTTGTTGAAGAAGTCCTGGAACCTGGCTGTTCGCTAAGAAGGCCTGCGACTGTCCTGCAGACAGAGAGTGAATACTGTCCACTGGTGAGGGACAGTACTGTTGTTGCAGGGGTCTGGAGACTGTCCTGCAGACAGAGTGAATAC
>NW_027187372.1:32388293-32416664 GCF_028583685.1 Petaurus breviceps papuanus | reverse complement strand
AATACTGTCCACTGGTGAGGGACAGTGCTGTTGTTGCAGGGGTCTGGGAGCCTTTCTGTTGGTTCAGAAGCCCTGAAGAAGGATTTTCTTGTTGTATGTTTACAGAAATCCTGGGAGAGGGCTTTGCTAATGTGTTCAGGGGTTCTAGGACTGTTCTACAGACAGAGGATAAATTCATGAAGGGACTGGCAATGTATCTTGTGGCTTTGCTAAGCCTTGTCTCCCCAGGAACTAAGATTGCTGAGAACTTGCCTCGTGTCAAGATGAAGAAAAGACCTCCATTTGGGTATTAAGTGCTGTGTTTAAACTTGATGTAACTCTGGGGTAGATTCAATTGTGATCCAGGGGTGGGGAACTTTTGACCTTATGTTTGGAAACTAATCTACATTTGAGAAGAGGGGCTTTGTGGTGGACTTAATTAAGGTATAGCCTAGGGGTGGAGAAGTATTTAGAACAGAGACTTTGTAATTGATTGAATGATTGGAAGATCCTGGGGTGGGGTAGTACTTGGAGAGTATTTAATCACACTTAGTAAATGCTGTATTTGGAATGATGTCATGTTTTGATCTTCTCTGTTCTTGGTTTGTCACTAAATAAAATAGAGAGCACCTATGCTGGTATTTTGAACCTGGGAAGTTGCCTTCTTTTGGCATTACATTACACCAACCTCTCATTTTATATAAGAGGAAATTGAGAATTATGAATGACACTTGGGTAGTAACTGTCAGAGGTTCCTGACTCCATAGTTGATGTGCTTTCTATCATACTATATCACCATTAAACGTTTATAAGATCAGGGCAGCTAGGTGGTTCAGTAGACAGAACACCAGTCCTGGAGTCAAGAGGATCTGAGTTCAAATGTGCCCTTAGATGCTTATTGACTGTGTGACCCTGGGTAAGTCACTTAACCCTGACTGAAGAAGTTGTTTATAAGATCACCAAGAGAGAAGACTGAATGATGAGCCAAGGAGTCATATTTATTATGAGATTTAAAGGTTAAAGAGAACTTTGGGATAGTCTAATCCAGGGGTGGGAAACCTGCAGCCTTGAGGCCACACATGACCTTCTAGGTCCTTGGGTATGGCTTTTTGACTGAGTCCAAGTTTTACAGAAAAAAAATCTTTTATTAAGTGGATTCTGTGAAGATTAGATTCAATCAAAGGGATATATTTGAGGACCTGGAAGGCCCCATGTGACCTTGAGGCCACAGGTTTCCCACCCCTGGTCTAATCCAACTCCCTTGATTTATAAACGGGGAAACTGAGACAGAGAGATGAAGTAACTTTCCTAAGGTCATACTGGTAATAGGAGTAGTAATTAGACTTAGTAGTCTCAGGACTCAAACCTAGGTTCTCCAACTCCATATGTTTTGCTTTGTCTAAACTGCCAAGGCTGGTCCTGTGCTCAGCCTGTCTTACCCTGACAGACTGGGATATTCTTCAGTGAAGCATTGATGGTTGGGAGGTCCTGAGCCTCAGCACCGTGTGTGCAATTCTTTCCCCTGTCAGCTGGGGTCTTTTTCCGGAGGTCATGGCTCCCAAGACAGTCAGTCCTCTCTAGCCTGCATGGGAGGTGTTCGGAGGTGTTGAGTAGTTGGTAGCAGACACGCCACACTGGGGAATCTTCCATTCCCTTCTCTTCCATGGTTCCCAATGCTCCAGGGGGACCTGCTGGAATAGAGAGAAGTGTAGCCCTCAGAGCTTGGGGGCAGTCCAACTCCCACCCCAAGCCAGAATTAATCAAGGAATCAGTCAGCAGTTGTTAAGCACCAATTATGGATAGATCTGATCATGCCACTCAGAGATATTACTAGGAATTCTTGTGCTTGAGGCAAATTCAGGTAAGGGAGAGAGAGAGAGAGAGAAGAGGCTGGATGGCAGGGTGGGGGACAGTCTGACCTCAGGTATAGTTTGCTACTACTTGGTACCAATAGAGCTCTGACTGCTACAATATATCCTATGTCTGTGACTAATATGGAAATATATTTTGCATGATTGACCACATATAATGATATATCGATTATACATACAATATACTATTATTCTATATCTTCTTTATATCTCTATATATCAATTATACATCAAATTGCTTGCTATCTCATGTAGGGAGGAGGGGAGAGAAGGAGGGAGAGAATTTGGAACTCAAATAAAAAACAAATATTAAAATTGTTTTTTACATGTAATTGAGAAAAATATTATTTAAAAACTATATCCCATGTCTGGTTTGTGTGGTTCTGACTTCCAGGTCCAAAATATATTCAGTGGATATGCTGGTTATTAGGACTTTAAAAACATGAATGAAAAATGAATCAAAAAGCATTTATTAACTGCAAATGCTATTCTTTTTTTTAGTAAATGAATTGAAATTACTTCCTGGAGATAGAGTAATTAGGTAGCATAGTGGACTTGAAATCAAGAAGACCCACATTTGAATATTGACCCAGAAACTTATTTTCTGTGTGACCTTGGGCAAGTCACTTTAGCAACAGACCTGGAATCAGGAAGACCTGAGTTCAAATGTGACCTCACATACTCACTAGCTGTCTGGTCCTTGGCATGACACTTAACCCCTGTCTGTATCAGTTCTTCATCTGTAAAATGGGGTAATAATGGCATCTACCTTTCAGGGTTGTTGTGAAAGTAAAATCAGATAATATTTATAGAACACTTAACTCATTGCCTGGAGCATAGTAAGTGCTATGTAAATATTACTTGCTATTCTTATTATTCTCTGAACCCCAGTTTCTTCTTCTATAAAAGTGGACAAATAACAGCATCAACCTCATTGGGTTGAAATAAGGTTTGAGGATGAAAAGAGATAGTATTTATAGACATTCTTTGCAAACCTTGAAGTACTATGTAAATATTAGCTCTTTTTTTTTTTTTGCTTTTTGGAAGGGGTAAGGTAGGGCAATTGGGGTTAAGTGACTTGCCCAAGGTCACACAGTTAGTTTTGTGTTGTGTCTGAGGTAACATTTGAACTCAGGACCTCCTGACTCCAGGAGTGGTGCTCTATTCACTGTGCTACCTAGTTGCCCCAATACTAGCTCTTTATCAAGGGAAAGTTGTAAATTAGGAGGTAACTAGTTGGCCTAATGGATAGATCAGGTCTCAAGGCCACATGTGACCCTCTAGGTCCTCAAGTGTGCACTTTGACTGAATCCAACCTATCTGTGACCTTGAGGACCTAGAGGGTCAAATGTGGCCTTGAGGCCGCAAGTTCCCCACCCCTTCGATAGAGTATTGGACTTCAAAGTCAGAAAGACCCAAGTTCAAATTCTACCTCATATATTTACTAGCTATGTGACCCTGGGCAAGTCATTGAAGGTCAGCCTCAGTTTCTTCAATTTCTATAATCAAGGTATTGAACTGAAGGATGTCCCTTCCAGCGCTGTATCTATGATCCTAAATCCAATCCCCTCATTTTACAGATGGGAACTCCAAGGTTGAGAGAGATTCAGTGACTTGCCCTTGGTCATACAACTAGTAAGGAGTTGGAAGAAGGATTTTCCCTGACTCCCAAGCCTGACTCTATCTGAGTCGCCTGGCCTGGAAGGTAATTTCTAGCTCTAAATCTATGATACTCTTAATTTCTTAACGCAAAGGCTTTATTCTCCTTTCTCCAAAAGAACACCCCTCCAGGCCACTCTCCTTGGCAGCGGTTAAGTTATTCAGCATAAAAGATTTCTATTAGCAATTGGGTTCCTATGCATGGTTTTAACCTGCTTACCTATGCAATCTATTGCCCATCATTATTTTGCCTTAACTCCTGGGAAGATCTCTCCCTGTTTCTAAAATTATGATCCTTGAAGCGCATTAATTCCTGGGATTCTACATAACAGCGTTC
This sequence comes from Petaurus breviceps papuanus, assembly GCF_028583685.1. Lineage (NCBI taxonomy): Eukaryota > Metazoa > Chordata > Mammalia > Diprotodontia > Petauridae > Petaurus > Petaurus breviceps. The sequence goes on along the minus strand of NW_027187372.1, from coordinate 32,412,818 downwards.
TGCCTTTTAAGCTAGAGACTTCTGAGCCTAGATCCCCTTCTAATCAGTGTCCTACTGGGAACTAGAAAATGGGATCATTACTGATTACTGTGTCTGAGTTGGGGTCTTTTTTTTTTTTTTTTGCCTTTTGCCTTTTTGGAGGGCAATTGGGGTTAAGTAATTTGCCCAAGGTTAAGTGTTAAGTGTCTGAGGCTGGAACCGAACTTGGGTCCTCCTGACTCCGGGGCTGGCGCTTTACTCACTGTGCCACCTAGCTGCCCCTGAGTTGGGGTCTTTTCCATATAAAGAGGGAACCTCAGTACTGGCATCCAAAGAATTTTGCTCCTGGAACCTTACTTTAAGCACTAGTGCCTCATCTTTGCTGTCATAGTCCTCTGCTAGCCTTCTGGGGCATGGTCACCCTCTTCCACCCTCCCATGTACATACACCAGCTTATCAGAGACTATGGTAGAGAGACCCACCTTGAGATCTGGACAAGTCCAAACCACTTACATCCTGTTTCTAACACTTTGCTCACATCCAGTGCCTCCAGATACCTTTATTGGCTGGCTACAAAGAATATCTTTCTTTTTTTTATTTTTTAATCTGAATTTAGCAAATGCTAAATAAAATGAGTGTTTCCATATGCATTGTAGAAAAGGAGGGGGCTGTATGTGAAACTGTGAATCTCTTTTATAGAGCACTTATTTTAACATATATCTTTCAATACAGCTAATTTGGTTGTGTCATTTCTCAGGATGTGGCCATCATTCCTCCCTGGGGGTAGTGTTTAATTTATCACAAAATCATTCATTTGGAGGGAGTTGCTCTTAAATGGAAAATGTAATATGCAAAGGAAAATCTGATTGATTCCCTTTTCCTGTGGTCACTAAAAGAAGCCCTAATTTATTTGGTAAACAGTAAGTAGGCTACTGAATCAGGCAGAAGAGAGAGGAGTCCCAGAGAGTTCGGTAAACAGTAAGTAGGCTACTGAATCAGGCAGAAGAGAGGGGGGTCCCAGAGAGTTGGGTCCAAGACCCTTCAGGGGTTTGGGGAGAAGGCACACCCAGGGAGGACAGTACTATGAGGGCATCTCTGGGTGGTAGTACTAGGTAGTGATATAGGCCAGCAGAAGGTCATGAGGCAAAGCACAGAGATGGGGATTACATGGGGAGAAAGTACAGTCTTAATGTCAATGCCTCATTTGCCACATCCTCATAGCTCTGGCGTCATTCACTCCTCAGCTCAAAAATCCGCAGATATTTCCCATTACCTACAAAGTTCAAAGTCTTTCGCTCGACATTCAAGGCCTTCCACAATCTGACACCATCCTTTATTTCCAATGTCATCTTCTATTTCTTCCCTCCACATTCTACCTTCTTTACTCCATGCTCCCAACAAACTGGTTTATTCCCCCAAATACACCTTGTACTATCCCTTCTCCAAGTCACTGCTTACTGTTTTATTCTAGAATGTCCTCTGCCTCCCTTTCCACTCCTAAATTCCTACCCATCCTTTAAATTAACAGTTCAATGTTACCTCCTCTGTGATATCTACCCTGATTGTCACTCCTACCCTAAACTTCACATAGCATTTTAAAATTTCTGTAGTATTAGCATACCACGTGTTATTGCATATCATAATCACATATTACAATATTATCTGCTACATATATAAAACATCTTGTATATAAAATATATATGGGCAGATGGGTGATATAGTGGATAGAGTGCCTGGTCTGGAGTCAAGAAGACCTAAGTTCAAATCTGGTCTCAGACACTTACTAGCTGTGTGACTTTAGGCAAGTCACTTAACCGTGTGTGCCTCAGTTTCCTTTCTCTACAAAATGATCTGGAGAAGGAAATGGCAAACCACTCCATTATCTTTGCCAAGAAAACCCCAAATGGGGTCACAAAGAGTCAGACATAATTGAAACTATTGAATAACAACAACTATGTGCAGATATTTTGCTAGACTTTAGTGATACAAAGATAAGCTAGAGACTGATAGAAGTATATACTGGTATAAGTATATACAAAATAAACACAGGTAATTTGGGTGAGGAAGGAGGAAAGTCTCTAGCATCTGAAAGGGTCGAGAAAGATTTCATGGAAATGTCAGGAACAGGATTCTAAGAAGTTAAGGTAAAGAGGAAGACTATTCAAGAATATTCAATAGTATGGTACACAGTACATGGACAAAGGCACCGAGATGGAACATGGATTGTCATGGTGCACCAGAGAGGCCAGCTGGGCTTGATCAAAGACTGTGGGAGAGGGAATAATATCCAGGGAAGTTGGAAAGCTAAGTTAGGGTTATATGAGCTAAATAGATGAGTCTGTATTTTACTCTAGAGGAAGTGAGGACCTGTTTACTGAGTAGTTCAGTGGAGACAAACAGCAAGATTGGGCACCTGATAAGTGGGAAGAATGAAAGTGAGGGGCCGGGAATGATTCTGAGGTCTTGAAGTTGGGTGATTGGAAGAAGGGTGGTACCCTGGATAGGAATAGGAAAGTTCAGAAATGAGAGGAGTTTTAGGGGAAAGAAGATGAGTTCTGTTTTTGACATGTTGAGCTTGAAGTACTTGTGAACATTCAGAGGTCATGGCAGAGGGAGAGAGAAAAGACAGAGCAGAAAGAGAAGAAGAAAAAGAAGAAGAAAGAAGGAGGAGGAGGAGAAAGAAGGGAGAAGAAAAATAACAAAAGGAGGAGGAAGAAGGAGAGGGAAATAGGGAAGAAAAGAGAGATTAGAAAGAGAAGACCCAGGACAGACCTTTGGTGTACACCCACAGTTAAGTTGTAAGATATAGGTGATGATCTAGTAAAAGGAACAGAGAAGGATCAGTAAGGTAGGAGGAGAACCAGGAGATATAATTTCCATGAAAACCCAAAGAGGCAAGACTATCTAGGAAAAGAAGATGGTCGATAGTGTCACATATGACAGAGAAGTCAGGAAGGATAAAGACTGAGAAAAAGACTTTTGCAAGACTCTCATCTGGTCAAATCACGAGGACACTCTTCCAATAAGTGAGCCCCAAAGCAAAATGCTAACCTCAGAGTATCCTTCTTCAGGGTCAGAGGGCATCACAACCCTCCTGACTCAGTACCTGATTAGAAATTAACAAAAGGTGTGAAAGCCTTCCAAAGAGAAAGCCTCCCCTAAATAAGCTTCCTTTAATGGGCTCCATCTGAGGCCTATTAATGGGCAGGGAAGATCTTATATCTCATTAACATTACAACCACCTAGCTTATAGGTAAATCGGTTAGGGAGGACTAAAAGAATTGCCTTACTGCAATAAAATTAGATAATACAAATCTGTAGTGGACCTAATCAGCACCATTACATCCACAATAACTGAAAATCATGGCATCTAGAACTAGAAGAGCCCTTAGAAGTCAGTTAGTCCAGACCCTGTCATCTAAATGGCCTCAGTGAAGTTGAGATTTCATCTTGTTCTGGGATTTCAGAGCCCCCTAACTCTTGTGTCTTCCCTTGCCCAACTGTCTTCATGCTCCCCCATTACTCCCTCATTGTTTGCTTTGATAATCACTTATCTGCAGATTTCTTTTGTGTGATAAACATTTGGTGAGAGGGGAAGCTAAACCTATGGAGATGAATTTAAATGTCACCCTCTAAGTCTGGGGTGGAACTACTACCCCTTCCCCTGCACCGGGAGAGGGTGGATTTTATATGTGGAACCCCCCAAGTAATCATACCTCTAGATTTCATATGTCAATAGACACAATTTCAGCTTGACATGCTTCTTACGGTAATAAGATAGACCAAGGAAGTGATTTCCCCCAGTCACTCCCCAAAAAGATGGAGAGCCAGTCTCCCCAGAGATACGTGTGGCATGGGGCATTTCCATCTATCTATACTTCATGACCAATGGGTGGTTCAGTGGATAGACCACTGGATTTGGAATCAGGATGCTCAGAGCTCAAACCAACCTCAAATATTTACAAGCTGTCTGTTACCAAGCTACTTGCTAACTAAGCAAAGTAACCCTATCCTCGTCTACCTTTTCCTTATCTGTAAAATGGGGATAGTAATAACACCTACCTCCCAAGGCTGCAGTAAGGATCAAACAAGATTATATTTGTAAAGTACTTTGCAAACCTTCAAGTGCTATACAAATACTAGGTATTATTATTATCATCATCATCATCCATATTACACCCGGACCACTAGGTCTTTGTTACATAGTTCATGTAAATGTTACCAAAAGATGAGGATACTGAGGCTGACAGAGTATAAGTGACTTGCCCAAGGTAACATAAATAACTGTCAGGATTTTAACCCGGGTTCTCTGACTCTCAATTCAATATGAGGGGGCCACCAAGAAGGAGAAAGGGGGGTCCAGGAGGGAAGAAATGACACATGAGAGGGGGAGTAGCTAATGACAAACTTAAAAGGAATCATGATTTTACCAAGAGCATCCCTGAGCTGTAGACATCTGGAACACTGATTACAGCTTAGCAAAGGACTTGAGGATTGGGGAAAGGTTTAGACAAGCCAGCATCTGAACTTCCTGTAAAGTGCACACTCTCAGCATTTCTTGAACTTAAAAAGAAAGATTTCTGCCTGATTAGGACCTCCTTCCCCTGAGACTTTTTCCCCCTTAAAATGGTAAACCTACGTGCTAGGGAGGTTGGTTAGGAAGGCATTATTTGTCTAGAATATTTCTTAACTTATTTTCCCAGCCCCCAGGCAATGGCTTTAGTATTTGTCTTCCAGTAGAAAGCAAAATGCCATTATTCCAAGAGGCCTGCAGAGGGTCACCTTTCTCCTGCTGCCTCTGGGGAAGGAGGACTAGCCTCTGTGGATGGATGATTTAACTGGAAATAACCCTGAATTGAGAAGTATTGCTATCCTTTGGCTAGCTGCACATAACTTTTATGGGAGACACAAAGCAAACAGACCTGAAAGGAAGCATATTTCCTTTGTGATAATGTCAAAAAAATCTCTATGGTAAAGTCCCTGGATTCATAGAGCTAGAGTCATAGGTAACCTTGGAAGTTAGGTAGTCTAAACCTCCATTTTACAGAAAAGGAAACTGAGACCCAGACAGATGAAGCAACTTGCCCAAGGTTACACAAGTGGCATGTAAGAGACAGAACAAAGATTGGAATCTAAGGATTGGTTTGACTTTGAATTCCAACTCTGACTTTTAATAGCTTAAGGCTATTGAAGACGTCAAAAACATTAAGACTACAATCTATACAGCTAGTCTTCCTTGCCTGGATTATAAACTCCTGTAAGGCAGGGACTATTTTCACTGGTTTTTTTGAATCCCCAGTACCTAGTACAGCACCTGGTACATAGTAAATACTTAATAAGTCCTTCTTGATTGACTGATTCCTCTGTGGGGCCTCACCCACTGTTGGCACTCAATAGCTCTGGTTAATGGCTATTGGAGGTGAAAATGATCATCTAGAAAAGACCCCAAGATGACGGTAGGGACCACTGGACTCCTAATCCTAGCTGTTGTGGTTCTCTTGGTGAGCCCATTTGGTGTTTTCTTGGCGAAGATACTGGAGTGTCTTGCCATTTCCTTCTCTAGTTCATTTTACAAATGAGGAAACTGAGACAAAGTGGGTTAAGTGACTTGCCCAGGATCACACAGCTAGTAAGTGTCTGACTTTGAACTCAGGAAAATGAGTCTTCCTGACTCTAGGTCAGGTGCCCTATCCACTGTGCCCCCTAGTTGCCCATCATACATAGTAGATGCCTAATAAATGTTTACTGACTAAATTTTCTCCAGGTTAAAGATCCTCAGTTTCTTCACCCTCTATACTTCTACTTCCTCATCAAGCTGATGGACTTCCTCTAATGAATTCTAGTGCATCAACATCGTTCCTAACACATAGTTTACAGAACTGAACAAACATTGGCAGAGTATAAGAGGACTGTTCCTATATCCCTCATTCTGAATCTAAGAGCTCTATCGATGTAAAATATGTTGGACTTTTTGTGGCTGCCATGTCGTACTGTGGACTTATCTTGATCTTGAAACCAAGAACTTGATACAGCAATCCAGATGTGGTCCAAAAGAGCAGAGTGGAGTGGAGCTATTCCCTTTACCCATCATTTTAGACATCGTACTTCTTTATCAATGTTAGCTTTGGTGGCAGACATGATGTACAGTGACTCATATGGAACTTGAAATCCACTAACACCAAAATTATTTTCATACCAATCACTATCTAGCAATATCACACCTCTATGGTCCATATTGGTATAGATGTAGCCAAGTCTATGGCTTTATATCTAATTCTATTAAATTTCTTCATTTCAATCCTGGCTCCAAAGCTTACTAGTTATGTGATCCAAGGTGTAGAGACTCTTAGCTATCTCATCTATAAAATGGGACTGATGATTCTCACATTGCCCATCTCCCAGCACTGTAGTGAAGAGAGCCAAAGCCACCGTACAATATGACTAGATTGTAATCTCCCTGAGGGTGGTCACTGATTCATCTGCAAAATGATGAGCTCAGAGATGCCTTCTAACTCTACATCCTACAACCCTGTGATTGTTGCATATACCTGATAGGGTGCTCCACACATAGGCTGACTGATAGGATTGGATTGGTTTGAAAGAAGGGAGGGAAGGCATAACTAGGTGATGCAGTGGATGGAGTATCAGCCCTGGAGTCAAGAGGACCAGAGTTCAAATGCAGCCTCAAACACTTACCAGCTGTGTGACCCTGGGTAAATCACTTAACCTGGATTGCCTACACACACAGAAGAAGGGAGGACAGCTTTAAGAAAATGGACTGGGAAGGAGAAAGGAAGATTTGGAAAGAGGTGGTTTGTGCCTCACTTTTTTTTAAAGTGTCCATTCTGGTCAAATATCATATCTACCCTATTAGCTTCCAGGGAGCCCTGTTGTCTGAATTAGGTTAACAATTCATCCTAACATGTTCTATGTCCCCCATTGTAATGCCAGCTCAGCTCCTGTCTCTGAGGGCCTGTGGGCTTTTAGAAAGGAGTACGTAATTTGTTTTGGAGATGGGAAATGTTATCATTTGGGTTCCTGTGATCATTTATTGTCAAACCTACTCACTGACACTTTCAACTCTTCTCCGGTTATTGTTATTTGTAAATTTCCACAGAAAGAATGGATTCAAAGGCTAATAAATGCCTGGGCTTTTTCCATTTGTCCTCCCATTGAAAATCCTATAAATTCAGAGGAGGGGGGAAGGGAAGGGAGGGGAGTTATCGTTGGAGGCTCAGCTGGATTCTTGTAAATACAGCAGGCTTTCCACCTCTGATTACAGCAGCCCAGCACTAACCACCCTAATTCATTGCTTCATCTTTAGAAGGAAAGCCTGCCTGTACCTAGCACTCACTTCTCTATGGCCAGTGGAGAAAAAATCCTTTATTTCTTCCACTCACCGGCCCCCACCCCCACAGATGGAAGGAGGAAGAGGAGGAGGAGAAGGAGAAGAAGAAGAAAAAGAAAGAGAAGAAGCAGGATAAAAATCTCCTAGGTTAAGAGCTATTTGTTGACCCTTGTTTAATTTGAGGGCTTCAAAGACCATCTACTCATTCATATATGTCTCTGAAGGATGATAAAGAAGAAAAACAAACACTATTCATCCTGAAAACCCATTCAAAAGAATTCATTTACCACAGGACACTTAGATTTACTCTCCAGAGATCCTGGGAGCAACTCATTTGGAAAATTAATCTTCATAGGCTTACTCTGTGATACAGAGAAAGCGAACAGTAATCAGCAGACGGGAAGTAAATGGTTTTGAGCAGAGCCTGGGGAGGGGTGAGAAGAGAGCAAGAGTAGGGAGAGAGAATGGGGGTGATACAGTTTAGGCTAATCAGAGAATAGCTACTGTGAAATGTATAATGGATCTCAACAGCCCTTGAGGCTGAATGGAGCTCTATTTATTCTGGAGTTTCAGCTCAAAGAAAGATAAAGGCTGTTAGTTAAAGGCCTAAGAAGTGAGCTTATGAAGGTATCTCATTTGGTAAGGGTTTTAGGAAACTGTTTTTCCCCAGAGAGCACTCCAAAGCCTCAAGAAAAAGCATCTAGGCTTCAGTGTTATTAGTGTAAATCCTTCAAAGATCATAGAATATGGAATCAAAGAGGCCTGAGAGATCATTTACTAATAACAACTGGCATTTACATAATGCTTTAAGGTCAGCAAATTTCTTTACATACATTATCTCATGTGATCCTCAAACATAACCCTACCATTGGTAAGTATGTTGGGTTTTATTATTATTATTCCCATTTTACAGATGTAAAAGGAAATAGTCTGAGAAAGGCTAAGTAACTTAACACAGCTAGTTAACGGTCCAAGGCAGGATTGAGCCCAGGTTTTCCTGGCTCTAATTTCAGCATCTGCTCCTCCACAGTACACATGAGGGATGTGAGGATCTGAGACATTAAACATCTTGTCCATGGTCACATGGATGGCACAAGGCAGAGGTGGGATTTGAACCCAGGTCCCCCCTACAAATAGCATTCCATCTGTTGCTTGGCCTTTGCAATGACTGTCCTCCATGTCTGGAGTGCTCTCCCCCCTTACTTCTCTGTCCTGTCCTAATCTGTTGACCTCCAATCTCACATTTCCAAATACCTTTCAACCATCTCAAAGTAGATGTCCAGTAGATGTCTTAAACTCAGTATGTCCAAGGCAGAACTCATTATCTTTCTCCCTAAACCCTTTTGCCCTCCTCCCTTCCATATTACTGTGGAAGACAACATGATCCTCCCAGTCCTCAGGCTCACAGCCTAGGACTTGTCCTGGATTCCTCACTTTCACCCCCCACATCCAAACCAATGCCAAACCATTGATTTCACCTTTGTAACATCTCTCCAATGCCCCCTTCTCTCCTCTGATGATGCCACCCCTCTGGTACAGGCTCTCATACCCTCCCATCTGGACCATTGCAACAGCCTGCTGGAAGGTCTGCCTGCTTCAAGTTTCTCCCTACTTCAGTCCATCCTCCATTCAGCCACCAAAGAGCAAAGGTTAGATCATGTCACCACCCTCCTCCTCAGCAAACTCTATTGGCTCCCAGTAGCATCCAGGATGAAATACAAACTCTTCTATTTGTTATTCAAAGCCCACCCCCATCCAGTTTTCCAATCTTATGCCTTATATCCCACCAAGCACTCTTCCATTCAGAGACACTGATCTGGCTGGTCCACAAACAGGGTGTCCATCTCTCTCCTCCAGGAGTTTTCTGTCTGTCCTGCTAAACAGGTCTGGAACACTCTCCCTCTTCATCTCTGCCTCCTGACTTCCCCAGCTTCCTTCAAGCCCCAGCTGAAATTTCATCTTGTACAGGAAGCCTTTCCCAACCCTCTCTAAATTCTAGTGCCTTCCCTCATTTGATGGCTTCTTACGTACCCTGTATAGAGCTTGCCTGTACATATTTATTTGCTTGTCTCTCCCATTGGAAAGTAAAGACCTTGAGGGCAAGGACTGTCCTTTGCTTCCTTTTGTATCCCCAGTGGCAAACCACTCCAGTAGCTCTGCCAAAATACCCTATGGACAGAGGTCCACAGGGTCACGTCTAGTCAGATTCACCTGAAATTTCTGAACAACTAAAAACATGCACATACATATACACACAGACAGGTGTATGTGTGTGTATATACACATACACACATATAAATATACACATATACATATACAGAGGTATGTGTGTATACATATATACACAATATATAGTATATTTATATCGTGTATATATGTATACACACATACCTCTGTCTGTATATGTGTATATTTATATATATATATTCATATATATATATATATTTATATATACACTGGGAAATATATATTTCCCCAGAACCCAGCAAGGTACCTGGCATTATAGGTGTTAAATGCATGCTTGTTGATTGATTGAGTGATTCATTGACTCTCAGTTCATACCCCTGGGACAAGTTGAAGTTATAAAACTGCTCAGCACACATTCCCCCTGCAGCATGGAGGAAGAGAGCCAAACACTCCAGCAGTCTTGGAATCCAGGCATCTTAGAGCTGGGAAAGGTCATTTAATTCAACTCCTTTTACAGAAGAAACTGGGTAATTTGACCCAAGTCACCAAGCAGGGCCAGAAGCAGACCCCAAGCCTCCTGTGTCCTCGGGTGGTCATCTTTCCTACTATGTAGTCTACTGATTGCCAGGAATCACTAAGTAAGAAGACCAAAAACATAGGGAAAAACCCAGCACATTTCTCTGACTGAAGATCTGGACATGTTGGTCACTCCTGACACTGTGAAATGGAGCTGGACAGTTAATAAAAGTTAGTAAACTGTCTGAAGGGTATAATCTGTAATCATCCCAAGCAATTGTTTAATTATTTATTTGCCAATAATTATTTAATTATTATCAATAACTACAAAGGATAGAATGCTTTCAAGACAAATGACATCAAGTACATTTCCTATTTTCTCAATGTGCAAGATAGTCCAGCCTCCGGGTCCTGGATTGGAGCACCAGTTCTGCTATGTAGCAGAAGGCCGTTTTCTCTTCCTGGATCTCAGTTTCCCTATCTGTATAATGAGAAAAGGTGCTGGTCTACTCCCTTTCATCTCTGACTTTCTTTCTATGATTCTATAAAGACACATAGCAATTCTCTAAACACCGATGTTGTTTTGTTCAGTTGTTTCAGTGACCCCATTTGGGGTTTTCTTGGAAAAGATCCTGGAGTGGTTTGCCATTTTCTTCTCCAGTTCATTTGACAGATGAGGAAACTGAGGCAAACAGGGTGAAGTGACTTGCCTGGGGTCACACAACTAGTAAGTGTCTGAAGCCAGATTTGAACTCAGGAAGATGAGTCTTTCTGACTCCAGGCCAGGTGCTCTATCCACTCAGACACCAAGCTGCCCCTCAAATGCCAATAAATATTACTAATTAGAGGTCTTGATGGGACTGCACTGATAAATGAAGGCTAATTTAAGATTTAATTTAAACTGCAAGTGTCCTTTAAAACAGCTTGTTCTCTTCTCCAAGGCTTAAACTTTTCCTTCATCCAGTTTGCTTTTGCTTTTTTTTTTTAGGCAGTTAACCAGCATGTACTGAGATTCCTTCCCCCTCAGATTCCACACTCTTTATTATAAGGGTTTCCTTTTTCTTTTCATTCAGGGTGGGGGAGTGGTAAAGGAGAAAAAGTACATTTTCTTAATAAAAACTGGTTTTTTAATTAATTTAATTATTATTATTTTTTTAAAGACTATGCTAGCTAGGCTAAGTAAGGTACTGGGGAAAGAGAGGCCATTAAGGTGGGCCCTGCCCTTACAGACCTTACAATGAAAGGAGAGAGACAGGACACAGAAGTTAGAAAGATAGGCAATAATGTAGGGAAACATCGCCATGACCCCCCCCCCCCCCATCTCATAAGAAACCCTCAAACTGAAACTCAGTTCTTTGTCCAGTAAGGGCTCTTAGGGTTCAGTAGAGGGAGAGATTCCTGATGACCCTGCCTAGCCTAGGGTGAATGATCCCAAATCCCGAATGAGCTGGACCCTAAATAAAAGAAACTGAACTGGGTGGGGAGGGGGTGGGGGAAGGGTGTTACCTGCCACCAGCATCAGGAGCAGCAGGGCCTTGGGCTTCAGGAGGCCAAGTCTGTCCCAGAGAAGAAGCTTCACCTCCATTCGTGCTGTGATGGATTCTCTCCCCATCCCCCATCCCTTGTGTCTTTCTCATGCCCCTCCCTGTCTATGCAAGAACATCTTCATTTCCTTTGCCACTGAACCAGCCTCTCGCCCAGAGTGAGATGTGCAGGCTTAAATGAAAATCTGCTGCTTAATGGGACTTGTTCAGATGACAGGGCCATAGGACTTACAGCTCCCAGAGCCTTGCTTTCTTCCTCTGTAAAATGAAGGCATTATACTGATTGGTTTTTACTTCTCACTCTCATTCTGAAAACAAGTCTAGACAAGGAAGGCAGTGTCTGGGAACGAGAAAGAACCTAAATTGTTATCTCCCTGTGTGCTTCTTCTTCCCTATTAATCTGTAGGACATTTAAGCGGCTTTGGCGATCAACAAAAGCCTAGGACAAAAGAAGCATCAGGAATAGAAGAAAATTCACTTTTAACCATTCCAAAAAAAGCACATCTCAATCCTTTCTCCTTTTGTATACCAACCACAGTCCTGGATGGTCCACTTGAAAAAGGCATGGGTTGGAGATTGAGTCAGATGCCCACTGGGTCATGTTACTTTAAATAAAGCATTGGAGTTAATAGGCACCACAGAGCTAAAATGACAGTAATCTTGGAAAGAAAATGAAATGGAGATTTAAAAACAGGACATATGAATTTGTATGTGTACCAACTCCCTATACAACTAATCCTTCTACTCTTTTAAACTGGTTGCTTTGACCCCTGGGGTATAACTGGGAGTGTTTCAAGTCATAGAATAAGCTAGAATTATAAATATTGAAGGGACCTTGGACATTACACAGACCAACCCTCCCCATTTTGCAGATGAGTAAACTGATGCCCAGAAAAGGGATGTAGTTTGCTTGAAATAAGAGCTTGGACCACAAATTCAGTTTGATTCAACAAACATCAATTAAGTGGTTACTTCTTATAAGACATAGGTGCCAAGGGCAGAAAGACAAAGAACAAGCTATTCTGACCCTAGAGTCTAGGGTCTACCTTTCTTGTTTTTCTTGGATTATTCTTATTTTCTTTTTTTAATTTTTCCTCCATCTCTGTCATTTGATTTTTAGTCTTTTCTAAGGTCTTCTATAAGTTCTTTTCGGGCAGGTTACTCTTTGGGGGTTTCTTTACTTCAATATCCTCCCCTGAATATGAACCCCAGTCATCTCTATTCCCAAAATAAGTTTTCTGTGGCTGAATTCTTTCTCCTTTGCCTGTGCATTTTTTGTGGTAATAACTTAACTATTTGTAGTCACCTCTTGCCCTGGGGTATGGGAAATGGTGCCTCTTTCCCCAGGTCTTCAGTTTTTCCCTCTAGCCTGAAACCAAAGCCAGGGCCAATGGCATTGGAACAGAAAGTTTTTGCAGCGGAATAGGGTGAAATAAGACTGGAAAAGTCTTAGAAGTTATTTGTTCTGACTTTCAATATAGTGCTCTTAACATACATGTATTATATATGTATATATGCATACTTAGGTAACACAAGCATATGTTAAATTTTGTGTGTATACACATATGTGTGTATACAAACACATGTGGGTATACATATGTGTACATACATAAAGATAATTTTGTGTATGTTGTAAATATACGTGTGTATGCATATAATACAAAATTAATAAAAGTTTGGAAGGCACTTGAATTTGAGGATCAGGGAAGGATTTCTGGAGAAGGTAGGGTTTGAGTTGAATCTTGAAGAAAGCCAGGGATTCTAAGAAGCAGAGGTGAGGAGAGGATGCCTTCTAGGAATAAAGTAGAGCCAGTATAGACATATTGAAATGGAGTTTCTGGAAAAAAATTAGGCTAGTAGGTAGGTCTACAGTAGTGTGTGTGTGTGTGTGTGTGTGTGTGTATGTATGGTGTTCATTCGTTTCAGTCATGTCCAACTCTTCATGACCTCATTTAGGGTTTTCTTTGCAGAGATACTGGAATAGTTTGCTATTTCCTTCTCTAGCTCATTTGACAGATGAGGAAACTGAGGCAAACAGGGGTAAGTAACTTGCCCAGGGTCACACAGCTAGTGTCTGACATCAGATTTGAACTCAGGAAGACTCATCTTCCCAGCTCCAAGCCCAGCACTGTGCCAACTATCTACCCACTGTAGTGTGTGTGCAAGAAAACTAGAATGGTAGGAAGCATAATTTACAGTTGCTCCTAAAGGCATTTTGACATGCTCAGACTGCTCTTAGAAAAATCTCCTTTGTGGCTATGTGAAAGATGGATTCAAGTGGGGGTAGGGTGGAGAGGTTTGAGGTGGGAAGAGTGATTAGGAGGCTCTCACAATAGTCTCATTAGAGAATGAGGAGGGTGGTCATGGGAGTGGAGAGATGGAGAAGTATAGGACAGATGTAGAAATAGAAGTGACAAGAGTGGTAACTGATTGGCTCTGTGGGATGAGAGAATGAAAAATGAAGGATGAGAGTGACATTGTGAGCCCACGGGACCAGAAATATGTGGTGCCCTTGATAGTGAATGGGAATTCTGGAAGGGGTGTGATTTCAGAGAAAGATAGAGTCCTTTTTCAGATACTTTGCACTTGAGATGCTTACAGACACATCCAGATGTTGAGATATCCAGCCGGCATGAGATTCAAAATGAGCTCAAGAGAGAAATGATAAGTGGCTAAAGAGATCTAATGGTCATCTGCACAGAGTTAATAAGTAGACCTGCTCCAGAGGAGGAAACCCCCTCCACCAATGCAGAGAGGTTAGATCGATGTTTGGGGAGCTGAGAAGTTGTGACTTCGAACCCAGAGTCACAAAGCCAGGATATGTCAGAGGCAGAGCACCAGAGATTAGTCACATACAAAAAATGCATATAATTATAGGCTTTCAAACACACATGCCTAGGTTCTTTGGCATGTTGTTTGTTGATTGATAATAACTCCTGATAGCATTGTTGTAAGAATTGGTTAAGAAAATAATAATGTTGAGTCAGTTCAGTCATGTCCAACTTTTCACGACCCCATTTGGGGTTTTCTTGGCACAGATGCTGGAGTGGTTTGCCATTTCTTTCTCTAGCTCCTTAGATGAGGAAACTAAAGCAAAGCATGTTAAATGACTTGCTCAAGTTCACACAAGTAAGTGTCTGAGGCTGGATTTGAACTCAGGTCCTCCTAACTCCAAACCTAGCGCTCTCACTGCTATCCAGCTATCTGCCTTAAGATTAATAATAATAGCTAACATTTATACAGTGCTTACTATGTGCTAGGCACTGTACTAAACACTTTAGAACGATCGAATTCGGGGAGGCTAGGTGACACAGTGAATAGAGCACTGGCCCTGGAGTCAGGAGGACCTCAGTTCAAATTTGGCCTTAAACGCTTAACATAAAACTATCCATGTGACCTTGGGCAAGTCACTTAACCCCAATTGCCCTAGCTTCCCCCCTGAAAAAAGCAAAAAAACAAACAAAAAGAATGATCACATTTGAGCCTCACAACAATCTGGGAGGTAGGTGCTATTATTAGTCCCATTTTACAGATGAGAAAACTGAGACAAGTAGAAGTTAAGTGACTTGGCCAGGGTTAGGCAGCTAGTGAGTGTCTGAGGCTGGATTATAAACTCAAATCTCCCTGACCCCAGGCCCAGCATTCTATCCACTGCACCATCCAGCTGCCTCAGCTTAAGATCATGTGTCATAAGCATATGGCAAACTTACAAGTGCCAGATAAATGTCCGCCATTATTACAATGCATATATCATATATGTATGTGTGTATGTGCTCTCATTTGACAACACAAATTCTTTTTTTTACATTATACCCAATTTATTTTCAATCTTGTTCACTCTATCCAAGACTCATAATCTGTCAAATGAAGCCCAAACTATAACATAAAATATAATTGAAACCAAGGAAGAATTTTCTATCTTCTGTGGTTATTTAGCGTTGTTCATGACCCTTTATGTCATACAAAATGTTTTCCATTTTTGTAATTCTTCAAGAGTCCATGCAATATTAGTTGCATTGCCCTCTCTCTCTGCATGTTTTTGCCAGCTCCCCAGTTCAGTCCTATACTAAGGCATGCCTATATTATTGCAGTCTCCTGTTAGGTATCTTTCTGCTCCTAACCTCTCCTTGATGTAATCAATCCTAGGCACCTTGCCTGAATAATCTTCATACAACAGGGCTTTAATCCTGTCATTCCCTGATTAAAATCCCACCATGGTTCCCCATTGCCTACTGAATGAACTCTAACCTCAAGACCTTCTCCAATGTAGCCCCCAACCAACCTGCTTTATCTTTCACTATATCTCCATCCAAACTGGTCTAGTTGCTATTCCACATAGGAGATTTGCACTTTGCCATCTTTACACTTACACTAAATCCATTCCCTGCTTGGGATAGCCTCTCTCCTAACATCTCTGCTTTTTGAAAACCTCCCCCTCATTTAAGGTTCAACTGAAATGCCAGATCCCTGAACCTTACTCTCATCAGATTTGACTCAAAGAGGGAATAACATACATACTCAATTGGGTATAGAAATCAATCTTAACCTTACAGGAAAGTAGAAGGGGAAGGGGATAAGAGAACAGGGAGGAGGGTGATAGAAGGGAGGGTAGTTGGGGGAGGGGGAGTCAGAAGCAAAACACTTTTGAGGAGGGACAGGGTGAAAGGAGAGAGGGAATAGAATAAATAGAGAAGGGGGAATAGGATAGAGAAAATACAATTAGCAACAATAACTGTAAAAAAAAGTTTGAAGCAAGTTTTTCTGATAAAGGCCTCATTTCTCAAACATATAGAGAACTGAGTCAAAGGTATAAAAATAAGAGCCACCCGCCAATTGATAAACGATCAAAAGATATGGTCAGTTTTCAGATGAAGTAATCAAAGCTATTTATAACCATATGAAAAAAAAATACTCTATCTCACTATTGACTGGAAAAATGCAAATTAAAACAATTCTGAGGTGCTACTAGATTGGCTAATAGGACAGAAAAGGTAAATGACAAATGTTGAAGGGGATGTGAGAAAAATGAGACATTAATGCACTGTTAGTGAAGTTGTGAACTAATCCAACCATTCTGTAGAGCAATTTGAAACTATGCCCAAAGGGCTATAAAACCATGCATACCCTTTGACCTAATAATACCACTATTAGATCTGTATTCCAAAAGAGATAAAAAAAGAAAAGGGACTTATATGTACAAAAATATTTATAGCAGCTCTTTTCTGGGTATAAAGAATTAGAAGTTGAGGACATGCCCATCAATTGGGGAATGGCTAAACAAGTTGTGGTATATGATTATGATGGAAGACTATTTTACTATAAGAGATGATGAACATGATGCTCTCAAAAAAAACCTGGAAAGACTTACATAGGCTGATGCAGAGTGAAATGTACTGTGTACAAAGTAACAGCAATATTGTAAGATGATCAGTCATGTATAACTTAGCTATTCTCAGCAATAGAGTGATCCAAAACAACTCTGAAGGACTTATGCTGAAAAATGCTATCCATCCCTAGACAAAGAACTGATGGTGTCTGAATACAGATTGAAGCATTTTAAAAACTTAAGAAAAAAACCTTTATTTTCTTTGAGGTTTTTTTGTCTATGTTTTCTTATACAGCGTGACTATTATGGAAATTTTTTGTATGACTACACATGTAAAACCTATATTGAATTGCTTGTCTTCTTAATAGGGGGGATGGGGAGTGAGGAAGAGAGAGAATTTGGAAATCAAAGTTTTAAAAACGAATGTTAAAAATTGTTTTTACCTGTTACTAGGGAAAAATAAAATACTAAATAAGAGCTAAAAAAAAAAGCCAAAAAAAAAATGCCAACTTCCCCATGGAGTGAAGGTGACCTCATTTTTCACTTTAGTCCAAAGTGAACTACACCTTTCACAACTTGTTAACACAAATACTTTTCTCTCTGAGTTTGTTTTAGAAATTTGTATACTCCCTAGTCCCTCTGAGCCAAGAGGAACAAATTGTGGCCTCTGGCCTGGCACTTATACACACACACACACACACACACACACACACACACACAGAGGCACAACGTCCAATACACACACACAGGATTAGCCCCAGGCCTCTCCTATGTTTCTTAAGTGCTTACAAAATATTTCACTAACAACTCAGAGAATTAGGCTGTCTTAGAATTATTGGCCCCATTTTGCAGAAAAGGAGACTACAGATTCTTATAGTAACAGAGGTGGGATGGAGAACCAGGTCTCCTGAATCCTCATCCTGTACTCTTTTCCCTCCAACAGAAAAAGGACACAAAATTGTGTGGACATAAACACACAAGAGACACACAATGTATACAGATGTATACAAATAGACAGAGCTATTCACCATGAACAGACATAGATGAATATTCAAGGTCCCATACTACGTACACACAAAGACTCCATAATGCCACATGGACACACACGCAGATACATACAGCAGATACGTTACACACAGAATCAAATGTAGTGTTCACAGGTGCAGGGATAAACAGTTAACTTCCTTTCAGCTTCCTTTTATGTGTTGTCTTCCCCCACCAGAATGTAAGCTCCTTGAGGGCAGGCACTGTTTTTTTCTTCTTGTATTTATATTCCCTGGCAGATAGATAGGTGGCTAGATGGATAGAACACCTGGCCTGGAGTCAGTAAGACTTAACTTCCTGAGTTCAAATCTGGCCTCAGACACTAGCTGTGTGACCCTTGACAAGTCACTTAACCCTATTTGCCTCAGTTCCTCATCTATAAAATGAGTTAGAGAAGGAAATGGCAAACCACTCCAGTATCTTTGTCAAGAAAACCCCAAAAGGGGTCATGAAGAGTTGGGCACAATTAAAACTCCTAAAAAACAAAATTAGTATTCCCAGCACCTTCCCAATCTTGGTTGGTTGGACCAAAATGACATCACTATGCTAGAGTCAAGTTTCAATGTGTCAGCTGTGACTGATCAGACCAATACAAGCTCCGAATGTTCTACTACAGATCAGGCACAAATAGTCCAATGTGAACATTTGGAGTGGATTCTCCAAATTTGCACATCTTGTATTTCTTTTGAGTTATTTCAATTCTGCTTTGCTCACAGAGCATAGCACCTTCTCTGACAGGGGCATGCCATGCTAAATGGTCTTGTGCCAGTGTCTCCCATGTCACACAATCCATTCCAAAGTTCTTAAGAGAGACCTTGAGAGTGTCCTTATATGGTTTCTTCTGACCACCGTGTGAACACTTGTCCTGTGTGAATTCTCCATAAAATAGTCTTTTCTGCAAGCATACATTTTGCATTCGAACAACGTGGCCTCTCCAAAGCAGTTTGAATGCTTGGCATTTTAGTTCAATAAAGGACTTCAATGTCTGGTCTCTTATCCTGCCAGGTGATCCTCAGAATCTTCCAAAGACAATTCCAATGCAAGGGACTCAGTTTCCTGGCATGGTGCTGGTGTATTATCTGGGTTTCACAGGCATACAAAAATGAGGTCATCACAACGGCTCTGTAGACCTTCAATTTGGCTGTCAGGCTAATACCTCTCCTCTGCCACACTTTCCTTTGGAGCCTCCCAAACACTGAGTTAGCTCTGAAAATGCCTGCATCAACCTCATTATCACTATCCCAGCACCTAGTACATGGTGAGCACTTAATAGACATTTGTTGATTGTCGATTGACTGGTTGTTCACACACACACACACTCACACACACACACACACACACACACACACACACACACACACCTGCACACCCTCAACATTTTCAGAGCCACAGAGCTGCATAAACAGAGAGACATTTTAACTGATGCCATTGGACAGGGCTCATAGCCATGTTGCACCTTCGCGAGGCGCTCTCTGCTTTGGATACCCTCAGAAATGAATCTCCCCAAATTTAAGGGTCCCTAAGATCCTTGCAGCATACATTATCAAGAGCTGAAAGGAGCCATGGGGCCATCTAATCTGATCCCCTCATCTTGGTGCAGGTTTGTTTGGGAAAGTCACACCCAAGCTGACAGATCTCTTGGCAAGATAACTCCTCCGAGATATTTGAGCCTTCTTGTTTCAGATGCCGTGGAAGGAAAAGAAGAGTCTGCCAAACCAAAGAAAACCAAATCAGGTGGAAGAAAACAAATATCCAATACACACATGGGGAGATCCCCAAGGCCCCTTCCAGGAGAATGGCTTGTATTTCGTAAATGCTTACAAAACACTTCCCACATAATTACTCATTAATGTAGGCAGCGGTTGGCATTACAATTCTTGTTTTATAGATGAAGGAGCTAGATTTCAGGGAGGTTTGCTGACTTACAACAACCTAGAACGTGCCAGAACTGAAACTCAAACCGAGGTCTCCTGAATCCTAGGCCAGTATCTTCCCCAGTGAACCACATTTTCTTGTACCAAGAGCCATCCCCAACGTAACAAGAAGCTTTTCTTATTTCTTTCCAAGAATAAGTTCAGTTGAAGAATGTATAGATGCTTAAATAGAGAATGTCTGGTCCAGAGGTGTCAGACTCAAATAGAGATAGAACCATTAGAACCTGCATAAGGATCCCTGTCAGTCACGTATTGGTTTAGAATATCACATATTCATAGATTTCTTTTTTATTATTATTAATACATCAACACATTAATATCAGATAGAAACTACATTTTGATCTGGTTTGGCCCACACTCAGGGGAGCTGTGGACTATGTGTTTGATGCCTGTAATTCTACTAGATTCTAGGCCAATCTCCTCATTTGGCAGACAAGGAAACTGAGGCCCAGAGAGGAGAAAGTGATTACTCATGGTCACACTAGCTAATCAATGGCAGAATCAGTACGAGAATATTGAATGCAAAGTCAGTTTTCTTTGCTCTATACCACGGCATTGTCTATACAAAATGGACTGAATGTCCTTGTTTAATCATTTTCCAACCACAAACAAGGCTTGTTATTTCAAAGGCTATGACATTTTTGTGCTAAGATGGTAAAGCTACTTTTGCTAAAAATCCTGGTGTAACCATACTATCAGAGGCTTCCACATGACACCAAGGTACAGTTCAGGACATTCCTCAGCTTCCTGGCTTATCTCTGTCCCCGCCCCCCCCAAATAATTTGGGAATTTCATTATTTTACACCACCCTCACCTATTGTCACCTATTCCTTTTCTTTTCCTGGAGGGGGGAGGACAGGGCAATTGGTGTTAAGTGACTTGCCCAAGGTCACACAGTTACTAAGTGTTAAGTGTCTGAGGCCAGATTTGAATTCAGGTCCTCCTGACTCCAGGGCTGGTGCTCTTTCACTTCACCACCTAGCCACCCCCACCTATTCCTTTTCTTTTCCTGGAGGGGGGAGGACAGGGCAATTGGTGTTAAGTGACTTGCCCAAGGTCACACAGTTACCAAGTGTTAAGTGTCTGAGGCCGGATTTGAATTCAGGTCCTCCTGACTCCAGGGCTGGTGCTCTTTCACTGCACCACCTAGCCACCCCCACCTATTCCTTTTCTTTTCCTGGAGGGGGGAGGACAGGGCAATTGGTGTTAAGTGACTTGCCCAAGGTCACACAGTTACTAAGTGTTAAGTGTCTGAGGCCGGATTTGAATTCAGGTCCTCCTGACTCCAGGGCTGGTGCTCTTTCACTGCACCACCTAGCCACCCCCACCTATTCCTTTTGCAAGTATATGGTGCACAAGACTCAAAAGATGTGCAAGTTCACAGGCAGTTCAGAGAAAACAGCAGAACTCATAGAAATAACACCGTCTTTTCTCCAGTGGCCTGTATTCACATCCCTACTCATTAGATTGTAAACTCCTTGAGGGCAGGGACCTCTTTTGCCTCATTTTGTATGCCCAGTATGCTCATCACAGTGCTCAGCACATAGTAGGCTCTTAATAAATGTTTATTGATTGACTGGTTGATCTGCACCTGGGCTAGATAGTACCTTTGGTGTGAGGCCTCAGCGCCTCTCTCTGAAGGTTCCTGTGGCCATCATCAGTCATCTTGACTTGCCTTACCACTGGCCTCTGATGACTTTGGAGTGAGGCTGTCAGCTTTGCACAACTCTGCCTCATTTAAATCCAA
Source organism: Petaurus breviceps papuanus (assembly GCF_028583685.1). Classification (NCBI taxonomy): domain Eukaryota; kingdom Metazoa; phylum Chordata; class Mammalia; order Diprotodontia; family Petauridae; genus Petaurus; species Petaurus breviceps. The sequence continues at coordinate 32,391,193 of NW_027187372.1, read as the reverse complement.
TTCACTTAAAAGTCCAGACCTCACCCTTGTGATGTCATTGGTCCTCTTCAAGAAGGAAGGACCGACAGCAACAGCAACGACAGGTTTTCTAAGGCTTGCCATCTCTGATAGTGTGTCAGTGAATAATTCTCCAGCAGATGGCACTAGTCGACCTCCACACTAACATTACCTCTGGCCTCCCAGTCTATCCAGGATGCCGCGTGTTCCAAGCAGGGGGTGATCCCCCAGCACCAGGCTGGGTGATCATGACTTTACAGCTCCATGTATCCCATCCTCAGCACTACGATAGTGCACCACCCCCCAGGTCTGCAGGATGAATTAAAACAGAGCCCCCATAACCTCTCCTCAAGCTATCCCTTCCACCTGTGCCTCCCTCTAGGACCAACCATGGGGAGTTATTGAAATTATTTGTTGTTGTTCAGTCATTTTCAGTTATGTATGACTCTTTATGACCCCATTTGGGGTCTTCATGGCAAAGATACTAGAGTGGTTTGCCATTTCCTTCTCCAATTCATTTTATAGATGAGGAAACTAAGGCAAGCAGAGTAAGTGACTTGCCCAGGGTCACACAGCTAATAAGTGTTTGAGGTCAGATTTGAACTCAGAGGAGTCTTCCTGACTCCAGTCCCAGCACTCTACCCACTGCACCACTGAATTGCAATTATTAAAATTACTTGGGGCTATTCCCTGAGCATCCATAGTTGGACAGTTGGCTAGGAAAAGGGGAACCTCCCAGACCAGCCATGTATCCCCCTAATGTTGCCTTGTAGAGTGAGAAGAAGAGACTTCACAGTCTACTTTGCCCAAGAAGGATGTGCAAATAATCCTTTGATCCACAGCTGGCTAAACCGAATGGTAAACCATATTGACTGAATGCACCAAATCCAAATGTTGCTGTTGCTGTGATTATTGTTACCGTTAATTTTATTGAAACATAAATTGAACAAGCTTTTGCCAAGGCAGTAAGTACCTAGAGAATCGGTTTGACCAGAGCTAACATATATGTCCTATATGTTTTGAATGGAAAGAAACTAGAATATTGATTGAACATTAAAAAAAATTAAACCTAAACTTAATTTAAAAAAAAACACATTCACATAGCCTTTAAAGGTTTACAAAGATTTTCTTCACAATAACCCTATGAGGTAAGCAGGGTGAACATAATTATCTTTATTTTGCAAATGAGGAAACTAAGACATAGAGAAATAAAGTGCTTTGCCCAGGGTTACACAGGTTGGTAAATGTCATGGTCATGACTACAAGCTGCTTACTCCAGTGTTGGTGCCAGTTCTACAGCTAGGTATGGGAAGCTCATGGAAGCAGATTTCCACAGAGACCAGAAGAGAGACAGATAGGAGAGACAGACAGACAGAGAGACAGAGAGACACAGAGAGACACACACACACAGACAGAGAGACAGAGAAGAGACAGAGACACAGAGAGAGTCAGAGAGAGGGAGAGAGACAGAGAGACAGAGAGGGAGAGAGACAGAGAGAGAGAGACAGACAGTGAGAGACAGAAAAATAGATAGACTGAGACAAATAGAGAGGTAGAGAGACAGAAACAGAGGCAGAGATAGAGAGAGAAACAAAGACAAAGAGAAAGAGAAAGACAGGCAGGCAGACAGACAGATGTAGAGACAGAGACAGGCAGAGAGAAATAGAGAGGCAGAGACACAGAAATAGAGGCAGAAAAGCAGAGACAGAAATGAAGAGGCAGAGAGAGAGAGAGAGAATCCTTGTTTTGATTAACCCCATAGTCTTGATTAGTGAGATCCATAAAGAAAAGAGTCGAGAATCAAAGAGAAGTCAATATTGGGTAAGAGCTGGAGATTTGGTATAGCAGAAGCTTCTGGAGCTTTCTGTACCTTTGACCTAAGATTTTATGGTTGCCTCTACCCTTGTTTGATAGTAAGAGAATTCTAGCCCTAAGAACCCTACCAATCCTACAAGAGTACATTACCTAGGGAGGATATCACACAAACACCCATTCTCCAGAGGAAACACTAACAATTGAATAGACACAGATCATAGACTTGGAGCTGAAAAGGGACCTTTGAGGCCTTCTCACTTTATAGGATATTTCTGATGCACAGGTCTGACCCCATCACCACCTTGCTCAAGAATCTTCAGTGACTCCCTATCTTTTCTAAGATAAAATGAACTCCCCTAGGTTTGGTGTGTAAAGCTCTTCCCGATCTGAACCTAGACAACCTGTATTCACTTCACATTATTTCCCTTTACACATCTATGTCCAGATATACTGGACTACTTGGTTTTTTCTCAAATTCAGTCTTTCATCTCCCACTGCCATGCTTTTGCACAGGCTGTTCTCCCTGCCTGACATGCATTCCTTCCTCACCTGTCTCTTTTAGAATCCTGAGCTGCCTTCAAAGTCCAGCTCAAATCTCATCTCCAGGAAACCTTTCCTGATCCCCTTTGTTATAAATGTTCTCCCTTTCCTCCAATTATCTTATATTTCCTTTTCCCCCCATTTGTATGACCCCATAGAATGCAAGCTTCTGGAGGGTAGGGACTGTTTTTTTTTTGTACCTAACAATGTGCCTTGCACTAGGAGGTATTTAAGGAATATTTGTTGAAATGAGCTGAATTGAATTGAGAGCTAATAATAGGATAGCAAGAGGTAGTGTGGTACACCAGATAGCGAGCTGACCTCAGAGTTAGGTAGATGAGTACAAGCCCTGCCTCTGATACATCCTGGTAGGGTAACCCTGGACAAGTCACTGAACCCCTAAGCACTCTAGGCAACTCCCTAAGAATACAATGGAAGAACAGTTGCCAATCTCTTCATAAGTTAACCTATACTAACGAAATCTCAACACTGTTAGAGATAGATGGATGGATGGATGGATGGATGGATGGATGGATGGATGGATGGAT
>NW_027187372.1:32385221-32388283 GCF_028583685.1 Petaurus breviceps papuanus | reverse complement strand
GATGGATGGATGGATGGATGGATGGATGGATGGATGGATGGATGGATAGATAGAGAGAGAGATAGGTGATGGATGGATAGATGATGGATGGACAGATGAATAGATAGATAGATAGTGATAGATGGGTAATATTGATAGATGATAGATTGATAGGTGATAAAGATAAATATTGAGAGATGGATAGATATAGATAGATGACTGCTAGATATTGATTGATGGATAGATATTGATAAATGATAGATTGATAGAGATAAATATTGATAGATGAATAGATAGTGGTAGATGGATAGGTGGTAGATATATAGATGGATGGATATTGATAAACTAATAAGTCACTTAAGCCCTTGAGCCTCAGTTTACTCATCTGAAAATAGTAACAACAATACTGGTAAAATAGTTACAATACTATCACCTCATAGGATTGTTGTAAGAATGAATAAGATAGTCTATGTTATATAAATGTCGATTACTGTTATATACACAAGTAGGATGGAAACTCAAATGTCCTGGCTCACAGCTTAGTGCTCTTTCTACTAGACCACACTGCCCAGGTGGTGCAGTGGACAGAGTACCAGGACTGGAGTCAGGAAGACTCATCTTCTTGACTTCAAATATGACCTCAGACACTAGCTGTGTGACCTTAGGTAAGTCACTTAATCCTGTTTGCCTCAGTTTCCTCATCTGTAAAATGAGCTGGAGAAGGAAATGGCAAATCACTCTAGTGTGTTTCCCAAGAAAACCTCAAAATTAAGTCACGAAGGGTCAGATACAACTGAAATGACTGAAGAACAACAGTGACATCTGTACTGTGTTCTTCCCATTCTTTACAATGTTGGTGGTAGATCTGCTGGGTTCCTCTCCCATGTTTGTGACGAGCAATGGCAAATGATTGTATTTCTGTCTCCTTTCTTTTGAAACCTGGCAAGGTCTTCAAGGACAAGTAGGCCCCATGTAATATGGTGCGCAGTTCCCTTCACTGAAAACCCTTGTTTTGGTCAAGTAACTTGCCAGTCTCTGGAAGTGAGCCAACAGTCCATTCCTGATATAAAAACGAATGGACCCCAAATCTGGGTAAAGGGAGTCCTCTATCATTCCAATCATGCCCTTCCCATTCAGGGAAGTAACTGAGCCATGGTTGAAAGTGGGACCGCCCTATTACACATGCCCTCTGTTTACCTTTTCTCCACTGCTATTGACTTTCGGGGACCTTATCAGCAGCTCCTCAAATCTGGGTTGGGTTGGCCTTGCTTGAGTGAGGTAAAACTTGCTTTTTTACTGCCTCTTGTGAGAACAGAAAGGAGGGATTCCAAGAAGCCACTGAGAGAGTGGTAGAGTCAGAGCCAGGGGAACCAGGATGAAAATTTTCCTTCTTTTGCTGCAATTGCTGCTTGGCCTGGAATTGGTCCAAGGGTTACTCAGGTAAGCGTGCTGCTTTGGCCCTCTATTTAGGGGAATCAGAGGTTCCCTCTGACTTTGCTTAGAGGGAAAGACTGGTAGGGAAATGGTGGTGAGGAAATTTTCATAAAAGCCTGACTGACCAGAGGTCAGCTTATGGGTCATGTTATCTAGAACAGGAGGCAGAATGCTGTGGCGGAAAGAGCAATGGGTTTAGAGTCAGAGAACTTGAGTCTGAATCCTGTCTATGCTTGTGTGACTTTTGTCAAGTTGGTTTCTCTAAACCTCAGTCTCCACATCTATAAAATGGGAGGGAGGGGGTCAGCTTAGATGATGTCCAAGGTCTCTTCCATCCTATGCCTTAAATAACCAGTGGGTTCTCTAAAGGTCAACTTATCCATCCTCCTGCCTCTGCAGGTTTACCCTTTCAGACAAATAAGATGATCCTTTTCTTAAGTAGTTGATGGGAAATAACTCAGGAGAAAGTGAGTTCCTGCTTGCTGGATATCGTCAGGCAAAGGCCAGATGACAGCTTGTTGAAAATATTGTAAATGGAATTCCTGATTCAGGTGGAGGATGAATGTTTGACCTCTGATGTCCCCTTCCAACTCTGAGAGTCTTTTTAAAAATAGTATTTTATTTTTTCTAATTACACGTAAAGACAAATCTTAACATTCGTTTAAAAATCTTGAGGGCCAAATTTTCTCCTTCCCTCCCTCCTCTTCCCCATCTGTGTTTGATGTAGGATTTATATGTGCAATCATGTGAAACCTATTTCCATATTAGCCATTCAGTTCTGGGATTCTATAAAATTCTTCAGTAATTTATAACTCAAAGCACTCATATGGCCTCACCAAGAAACTTCATAGGATTTTCATCGGCAAAAGACCTTAAAAGTCGATTAGTCTGCAGTCTTTGTCCCAGGGAGTTCTCTGCCTTCCCTAAATATAGAAAATTGGACAGCCTTTCACTTTTGAATAATTAAATTACTCATTCTGGTAGAATAGAACTTCCTCAAGGGTAGGACTGCTGCTTTTTATGCCTTTGTATCCCCAGCATAGTGGCTTGCATAGAGCAAGAATTTAATAAATGTTTGTTTAATTGAATTTAGGTCTTGCAATGTCTGGAGACATTCCAGTTCTTTCCTTTTGTTATAAGACCTCCAGCAGAACCCAAGTTCCTTGAGGGCAGGAACTGTTTTTTTTTTCTTTGTATTCTTAGTACCTAAAATAGTGCTTTGCACATAGCAGCTTTTAATAAAGGAAGGAAGGGAGGGAGGGAGAAAGGAAGAAAGGAAGAAAGGAAGAAAGAAAGGAAGAAAGAAAGAAAGAAAGAAAGAAAGAAAGAAAGAAAGAAAGAAAGAAAGAAAGAAAGAAAGAAAGAAAGAAAGAAAGAAAGAAGGAAGGAAAGAAAGGAAGGAAGAAAGAAAGAAAGAAAGAAACAAAGAAAGAAACAAAGAAACAAAGAAAGGTAGGTGGCGCACTGAGTAAGAGTGCTGGCCTCAGAGTTGGGAGACCTGGGATCGTATCCAGGCTCAGATACTTAGCACCACACCCAGAAATAACTGGCCGTGTAACCTTGAGCAAGTTACTTAACCCCAATTGCTTACGAAAGAAAGAGAGAAAGAAAGAAAGAAAGAAAGAAAGAAAGAAAGAAAGAAAGAAAGA
>NW_027187372.1:32373477-32383477 GCF_028583685.1 Petaurus breviceps papuanus | reverse complement strand
ATTTCCCAAAGCCTCCATTTCCTCATCTATAAAATGGGAATAATAATGGTCACCCTCGCCTACCTCACATGAATGCTGTGAGGATCAAATAGGATATTGTACACAGAAGCTTTCTGGAAACTGTTAGACAAGTGAAAGTCATTATTATTCCATTTCTTGGAAGTCTTTTTTTCTGCCTTTTTGAGACTATGCAAAATTTTTCCAAGCTTTGCAGCATTTTTGTTGTCCAGATTTTGTAAAGCCTGATGCAGGCCTCCAAAGCCTACCTCAGAATCAGTTCCACACATCCCAGGTGATATTACCAGGGGACCTTAATTTCCTATGAACCGTGTCACAAATGTTCTAATGAATGAACATCCAACAACTTCATGTCAGAGTTTCATGATATTCTGGTGGACTCTGTTCACAATGTTTTAATGATATTATTGAGAAATGACTTTGGTTGAAAAAAACTGATTTTAGAGGGGAGGAATACTACTTGTGCTTTAATATGGCTTGTCTCCTTCTGTCCTCACTTAGTCCTTTGGAAAAAAAACACCCTCTCTTTGCTCATATACACAACTTGTCCTTTTCCCATTTTCTCAGATGGAATACTTTGGAGTCATCTCCATTGGTTCCCCACCACAGAATTTCACTGTCATCTTTGACACGGGTTCCTCCAATCTCTGGGTCCCTTCTGTGTACTGTGTCAGCCCAGCTTGCAGTAAGTAGAACTGGGGATAGGGAGGGAGATGGGAAGGAAGTGGGAGACTTTCACTGGGAGTGAGTGATTGCAAAAGTACATCTGGGGAACGCATGGAACAAGTATCTCCAGTCACCAAAAATAGTCTCTTCTTCTTCCCATTCTAACCATCCCACCCATCCCATGGTCTCCCCCTCCCATTCCACCCATCCCACCCATCCCATAGTCTCCCCCTCCCATTCTAACCATTCCACCCATCCCATGGTCTCCCCCTCCCATTCCACCCATCCCATGGTCTCCCCCTTCCAATTCCACCCTCCCATAGTCTCCCCCTCCCATTCTAACCATTCCACCCATCCTATAGTCTCTCCTTCCTGCCAGGATCACCTATAGATGATGCTGGGGGTGGGAGGCTCTGGGCATTGGTCATACTCAGGGCAAACTCTTTCATCCTGTTGAGAATCATTGAGGAAAACTCAGCAGCTTCAAATGGAAACCTTTGAATCTGTAATGACGCGGACTAGAGCTAAAGGAAGAATGGGGAGTGGGAAATGAGTATTTCTGGGCAAGCAGGCAGGGAAAGTCAAGAAAGCAGAACTTAGGGATCAGTTTCAAGCCAATCAGTGACTTCTGTATGTTGAGCTGGGGCCCTGGGAAAGGGAACTTCTTCATGGAGAATTTCCTTTTCAATTTTATCATGACTATCACTATGGTTTCTAAGGAAAAAAGGCAAAGTCAAATCAAATTAACTTCTCAAAACATTTTATTTTATGAGGAAGTCAGTCTCATTTAAATCCAGGGTCTAGACCACTAAATTCACGTAGATAGGCAGGTATGATGGAAAGAGCCCTTTGTTAAATTCAATGTTAAAGGACTGTGTTGGAGACCAAGCTGTGCAACTTACCAATGGGGCTAGCCTAATGTCCTGCATATTGTAGGTACTTAATGAATATTTGTTGAATGGGAAAAAAAAAACTGAGCTGCCTTAGTTGGTCATTTAATATGGCTGTGCCTCAGTTACTTAATGTGTAAGAAATGGGAATGTTCATAATACTATTTACCACACAGGGCTGTTAGGAAGAAAGCACTTGGCCAACTTTTTTTTTTTTTTAAACCAAATCCATGATTTCAACAGCATAAAAAGCTAACCAAGGCTAATGAATAAGTGAGCACTGGGATTGGAGTCAGGAAAACCTGGGTTCAAATTCAGCCTCTGACACTATTAGCTGACTCTGTGTGCCTCGGTTTCCTCACCTGTAAAATGGGGCTGATGATATGGTATTTACCTCCCAGGGTTGTCGAGGATCAGATGAGATAATATTTGTAAAGCCCTGAACACAGTGCTTGTCCCATAGTAGGCACTTGATGAATGTTTGCTTATTGCAGGTGGGGATTTCCCTCTCCCAAGGTAGACTAGCACCTATAAACCTTACAAATGTTAAGTGCTATATAGATACAGGTGACTATTATCAGGGGCAGCACCAGTGATGGGTGTAGATGTTTAGAATTGCCTGACTATGGCCTGAGAATTAAGGTGAGATGCTGGGTGACCAAGCCTGGCTGCATAATATTCTCCTCTAGAGGACATTTCATATCTAAGGAGGTCTGACTGGGGTGGGGCACCTCCATTTGTTAACATTAGATTAATGCTGCTTACCAGTGCGGTACAGTATAGGGAACGTGAGACAGGACCTGAGTTCGAGTGCTGACTTGATCCCTAATTTACTATGAAACCTTTGGCAAGTTACCTCCCCTCTTTCTGGCTCTTGGTTTCCTCATCTTTAAAATAGGAATAATGAGAGCACCTGCCTCCCAGGGTTATTTCGAAGATAAATATGAGATAAACTTATAAAGTATTCATCAAACCTGAAAGCACTATATACGTTATAGTTATTCTTATTAGCTGTCACTCAAGTCAAGGGTTCCATGTGATTTGTAGCCACAGGGTCACCCCATGAGCTCAGATGGATGAGATGACATGTCATATGGAGCCAGGAGGAGGAGGATGACAAAGACAAGAACACAAGTATGAGAAAAGAACCATTTATCTGGCAGTTTTAGGAACAGGAAATGTCCAAATCGTCACATGTGTGTAGCAACGTCTTACATTAATAATGTCACATTTGTAAGCCAATGACTCAGCAAGAGTTGCCCACAAACCAATGAGCTCCTCTGGCTAGTGACTCATGTGTTGGACAATCATAGACAAGGTGGTTTACGCAGGGAGGGGACAGATGAGGTGACCTGGAGACTCCACACCTAGACTCATAGAAAGTAAAGTTAGAAGGGACGCTAGAGGTCTTCTAAGTTTTGCTCATTTTACAAATAAGGAAACTGAGACCCACAAAGTCACACAGAGCTATATTCAAACCCTGGTCCTCTGATTCCAAATGTAGAACTCTTTTTCCCTCTGCCCCAGCTGCCTTACCATTCTCAAGTTTCTAAGGTTGAGGACTCCCCAAGTTCCCTGGTGATATGTGATTCCAGCAGAATGTGAACTCCTTGAGGGAAGGGGCTGGCTTTTTTTTTTCTTTATATTCTCAGCACCCAGCACAATGCCTTGCACATAGGAAGCATTCGATGAATGCTTATTGGATTGGATTCAATTGGATTAACCTATAGGATACCTTTGAGAATGACCAGCAGGTGATAGGAGTATTATTTTTACATTACAGACAATCACAATAGATTCCATCCCTCTCAATCCAGCACTTATTTCGAGAATGGGAATTCTTTCTCCATCCAGTATGGGACAGGGAGCTTGTCCGGAATCATTGGAACAGATCAAGTTTCCGTAAGATGAAATTTGGAACACTGTTTTATTTTTTCTCAAATATGCTTCTTCTCTCAATCCAAAGCCTTGACAATGATTAATTGTGTTCTTTCCATTCCTGGTCCTATTTGTGAATTCCTGTCTAATGTCTTCTCTTATAGCTAAGTGATGGTGAGGGAGAAGAGAGAAAAGAAATGCCCACATAACAATGACTACTATAGCATCTTAATTTTAATTAGTTAATACTCCTTTAAGTAGTTCAGACTATTAACAGAATCTCAACAATTCCCCCAGCCTTCATTTCAAGTGGGTGGAGGGTGGGGAAAAATGAAATATTAAATAAACACAAAAAATTATAATAAAGAGGGCATAGGGGTGGGAACAATCATTATGCAAATTTAGCATAAAAAAACAGAGAAGGTAAGGAAATTGTCTCAGGACACTTAGCAAAACAGATGGCATTTATTATTGGGGCAGCTAGGTGGTGCAGTGAATAGGGCATCCCTGGAGTCAGGAGGACCTGAGTTCAAATCTGGCCTCAGACACTTGACATACTTACTAGCTGTGTGACCTTAGGCAAGTCACTTATCCCCAATTGCCTTGCCTTCCTCTCTCCAAAAACTAAAAAAAAAAAAAACAGATAGCAACTGAAGTTAGCACCCAGGAATTTTGATTTCATACAATCTCTTTCTTAGGGATCTTTTTTTTTTCATTCTAGGTGCAAGGGATTACAGTAGCCAACCAGCAGTTTGGAGAGAGTGTCAAAGAGCCAGGAAGCACTTTTGTGAATGCAGAGTTTGATGGGATCCTGGGACTGGCATATCCTTCGCTGGCCGTGGGAGGGGTCACTCCAGTGTTCGACAATATGATGGCCCAAAACTTGGTGGATATACCCGTGTTTTCTGTCTACATGACCAGGTAATGATGGCGGCTCATTTTTCTAAATCAATTAATGGTTTCCAAAGTACATGATATCTAGGGTCTGTCTATTTGATTCCCACAACACCCCTGTGAAGTAGATAATGTAAGAATTATTGTACTTATTTTACAGATGAGGAAACTCAGGCTCAGAGGTGATACAATTTGCCCAAGATCACAAGGTAATTGGTGTCAGAAGAGGGACTTGAACCCAGGTGCTCTGACTCCAAATTCAGTATCTTTTTTCGCCATACTGCTCTGCTTTCTTTAACAACAAACTGGCTCCTATGCTGTCAAATACATTAAGAACTACATTGGACAGGTCCTCTAAGGGTGATGTGGGCTACCCTGCCTCCAAACATATTTTCACTGAAGTTATCCGAGATGGCAGCACACCCTTAACAAATGGCTTTTGTTGAATGAATGGACGAATGAATGAAGCGTCATCCAATTTTCTGAGTTCAACAAAAGAGATTCCATAACCTTCCCCACTCAGCCCCTCCCATTCAGGAAGTTCTTTCTGAGAGCTAACCTGACTCAATTCCTGCGTCAGAGTAAAGACATTCTCTTTTGTTGCTCCCCTAATGATGATAGAGAATGTATCCATATGGATGATAAACTTACTATGTCCTGTGTGCATTGTCTCGGGCTTTGCTGGGCTTCCAGAATGGTCTTGGTGCAGGTCTGCTCTGGGCAAATTTAGGAAGCACATGAACTCCTAGCTCTCCTCAAGATTTTGACCCAATGCCATTCCCCACAAAAGACCTTTCCTGATCCCCCACCCACCCATTTCTTAGTTGCCTCCCCACTTCTCAGAAAATTGTTTTTATTTTGTATTTTCTAAGCTGCCTACATCTTGTTTCCCCTTAGTAGGATGTGAGCTCTTTGGAAACAGAACTTATTTCATTTTTTGTTTTGACATCTCTAGTGGATAGAGCTCTGGGCTTTGAGTCAGAAGGACCTGTTTTAAAACAACCTGGGGGGTGGCTAGGTGGCACAGTGAATAGAGCACTGGCCCTGGAGTCAGGAGGACCTGAGTTCAAATCTGGCCTCAGACACTTAACACTTACTAGCTGTGTGACCTTGGGTAAGTCACTTAACCCCAATTGCCTGCCCTCTCCCCTCCAAAAAGCAAAGAAAAACAAACAAACCCATAACCTGATCTACTTACTATCTATATGACTCTGGGCAAGTCATTTAACCTCTGCCTTGATTTCCTCAACTGTAAAATGGGGATTATAATAGCACCTCCCTCATAGGACTGTCATGAAGATGTTCATGAAGTGTTTAAAACAGTATCTGATACATACCGTGTTTCCCCGATAATAAGACCCTGTCTTATTATTTTTTTTGGACAGAAAAACACCAGAGGGCTTATTTTCAGGGGAGGGCTTATTTTAATGAACATTGACAGCAATTTTAATAAACAGGTAAATGTGAACAAAAAAATGTACCTTTATTCAATAAGCAAATCACTGGGGAAGAACAGGATGATGCGCTCACTGCTGCAGCTCTGATTGGATGCAGCTTGGAGCGCGGCGTGCATTTCACCCGGGGGGAGGGATGGTGCATACAGAGGGTACCGTAATGTAGCGTGTAGCACAGGGGATCACCTTCACTACAGTAGCAATCTCAATAGGGCTTATTTTCGGGGAGGGCTGATTTTAGAGGAATCTTACACAGTAAGGGGAGGGCTTATTTTCGAGATAGGTCTTATTATCGGGGAAACACGGTAGCAGGCAATCAGTACATGTTTTTTTCTTTCCTTCCAGTGCCTACCACAATACTTGACATATAGTATGTGTTTAATAAATGATTGTTCAATAGAACAGAACAGGTTGTCTCACAAAGTAGTGAGTTCGCCATCACTGGAGATATTCAAGCAGAGTTTATTTAGAAGACCATTTGTGGGAGTATTTTAGAAGGAATTTCTGTGTCAGGGGGCAGGATTGGACTAGAAAATCTCAAAGGTACTTCTAGCACAGGATTCTGTGATTCTATGTAGGTATTCAGCAGCTAGGTGGTAAGGTGGATAGAGCACTAGGCTTAGAATCAGGAAGGCTTATCTTCATGAATCCAAATTGGGCCTCAGACACTTACTAGCTGTGTGACCCTGGACAAGTCACTTAATCCTTTTTGCCTCAGTTTCCTCACCTGTAGGAGAAGGAAATTACAAACCAGCACATTTGCCAAGAGAACCCCAAAATGGGGTCACAAAGTATCAGACTCAATTAAACAACAACATGTAGATGCTCCCTCCATCCACTGGGCATCTAGGTGCCTGCTATCAAAACCTGTATGTGTTCCTCCTAGACCATGAATTCTCTGACCCCTGAAGAAGAAGAAATTCACATCTGTGTTTTCATCCAGAAACTCACTGTGTCCCATATAGATCCTGTTCACCAGGATGTTTTTAACCTCCTATTCCTGAGGCCCAGGAGGTTAACTGACTCATAGAGTGTAGCTCAGTTACTCACCAAAGCACAGACTCTCAGGGATGAGGAGGTGACTCATAGGTCACAGAGCCGGACCCACATATGAGGAATTCCCTCTTCAACAGCCCAACAGGTAGGTGGTCAACCACCCTCTGCCTAAAGACCTCTATGGAGGGGCACCTTTCTACCAACATCAGAGGCAGAATATTCTGTTTTGTGGGGCAGCTCTAATTGTTAGTAACTTTCTCTTTATTTCAAGTCTCAACTTGCCTCTTTACAACTTGTCTATGTACATGTCTAATGCTTCTTTTCCCCGTGACAGCCCTTCACATCCTTGAAGAGGTTACAACCTCCCCCCTTCCCAAGGCTTCCTCTTCTCAAGGCTAAACATGCTTAATTCTTTCAACTGATTCTCCTATTGCATGGCCTCCAGTCTCCTCACCATCCTCATCACCTTCCTCAGGATGCCCTCCAGCTTGTCTGTAAAGGTCCTCTCTAAAATGGGACACCCAGAACTGAGAACAATACCCCAAATGTGATTTAGACACAGCAAAGTGGGACCATAGCTTTCCAGAAATGATTAGAAAAGCGATTTGAAGTCTAGAAGATCTGAGTTCAGATCTGACCCCAGACACACTTCCTAGCTGTGTGACTCTGGGCAAGTCATTTAACCTCTGCCTGCCTCAGTTTCCCCATCTATAAAATGGGGGTAACAATAGCACCTAGCTCCTGGAGTTGTTGTGAGGATAAAATGAGTCAACATTGTGAAGTGCTTTGCAATATATAAATGTTAACTAGCTATAGTATGGTAGCCTCTATACCATGCCTCATGCAATGGGGTCTGAGGCCCCATTATTGTAGTTTGGTGCCAGAAGCTTGGTACATAAAGCAAAAGATCAGAGAAGAATCTGAGATTAAAATATCATGATGGAATAGGAAAAAAAAAGCCCTGGGATCTGGATTTAGAGAACCTGGGTGGGTTTGAGTCTTGACTCTGATGCTGAATAATCATCAGATGTGAAAGAAGTCCTTTGTGATGCCCTCACTGAATCCTTAGAATAATGCCTTGTAGGGGCAGCTAGGTGGTGCAGTGAATGGAGCACCAGTCCTGGAATCAGGGAGACCTGAGTTCCAATTCATCCTCAGATACTTGACACTCTTACCAGCTGTGTGATCTTGGGTAAATCACTTAACCCCAGGTGCCTTGCCTTCCCCCCTCAAAAAAAAAAAAAAAAGAATAATGCCTTGTAATCCAGCGCTTGTGAGGCTGATCCTAGCTAGAGATGGGAGGTAGTGACTTTGGTGGTAGTGGTGGTGGTGGGGTTTTTTGGTAGTTAGCCATGACCCTGTGAAAAGACTTTTTAGATGTTGAGTCAGAGGACACAGATTCAAATCCCCATCTCTAAAATAAAAGAGGTAGGGGCAGCTAAGTGGCACAGGGAATAGAGCACTGGCCTTGGAGTCAGGATGACCTAAGTTCAGATCTGGTCTCAGACACTAGCTGTGTGACTTAAGTCACTTAACCCTGATTGAGGAAGAAAGAAAGAAAGAAAGAAAGAAAGAAAGAAAGAAAGAAAGAAAGAAAGAAAGAAAGAAAGAAAGAAAGAAAGAAAGAAAGAAAGAAAGAAAGAAAGAAAGGAAGGAAGGAAGGAAGGAAGGAAGGAAGGAAGGAAGGAAAAGTAAAGGAGGTCAACTTTTAAGTTTTGTTCCAACTCTAAATCTACGATCCTAAATCATTTCACCTATCATGCCTCAGTTTCTTCACTTGTACAATAGGAAGAGAACTTCTTAGAGTTATTGTAAGAATAAATAAGGTAAGATATTCTGCTTGGGGCATCTACAGGCAGAAACACAGACCTGTTTTGGGAGTATTCTTGAGGCCTCCCCCTCACTGGCTGTCTGACTTTCTCTCCCTATAGGAATACAGATAGCACCACTGGAAGTGAGCTGATTTTTGGAGGTTATGATCATGCTCATTTCACTGGAAGCCTGAACTGGGTCCCAGTCACCAAGCAGGGCTACTGGCAGATAGCACTGGACAAGTGAGTGTTTTCCTTGGGTTGGCACTGACTGACTTACTTGGACCAAAGCCATGAACATTTGGGAGAGACAGATTTAAAAAGATATTTTAAAAAGATTTATTAGAAGGCAGAGTGGAAAGTGTGCTGACCGTGGAGTCCAGGATATGAGTTCAAACCCCAATTAAAACTAATTTTCCTCATCTATAAAATAAAGGGGTTGGACTACATGACATCTTAGGTCTCTTCCAGTCCTTGATCTGGGATTCTATGCTGTGTTTGAATCCTAGTTGTTGTTGTTTTTATTAACACACTGTACTTTGACACAATAGATGCATGTCCAAAAATAGTTAACAGTAGCAAATCAGGAGCAAGTCACATACCACTTCTGAATTCACTAGGATGAGTATTCCCTTCACCAATACAGATTGCCATCATTCCAAATAGTCTTTGGGAGTCACTGTAAGCAGAAAAAAAAAGCCATCACTTTCCAACCAACCTGATAATAAGCCTCTCTATTCTGAGCTGCACTGATCCTTGGATGACAGATGTCAAGTCCATCATTGAACCAGTACTAAAAGACTCTTCAGCCCTTGGCTTATCTTACCACCACTTAACATTCTACTTGTATCATCTTCAAGAACCCAAGGGGAACTCCACAGCATAATGAGGCACCAAGGGAGAACTCTAATAGAAGAAATAAGTAAAATCTTGCATAGAATCCTTAGCATTTAGAAAGATTTGATAAACAACAAACTAGCAAAATTATTTTTGAAGTGTCCCCTTTAAGATATGTCAGGTCTACTACCTCTGACTTTTCCTTCCTTCCTCCCTTTCTTTCTTTTTTACTCCTTTCCTCTCTTTCTTCCTTCCTTTCTTCATTCCTTTCTTTCTTTCTTTCTTTCTTTCTTTCTTTCTTTCTTTCTTTCTTTCTTTCTTTCTTTCTTTCTTTCTTTCTTTCTTTCTTTCTTTCTTTCTTCCCTCCCATTTTCTTCTCTCCTTCCTTCCATTTTTCTTTTTCTTCCTTCCTCCTGCCTTCTTTCCTTTTTTCTTCTTTTTCTTTTTTCTCCTCTCTTTTTTCTTTCTTCCTTTCCTTCTTTCTACTCTCTTCTTCATTTCCTCCATTCTTCCTTCCTTCCTTCCTTCCTTCCTTCCTTCCTTCCTTCCTCCCTTC
>NW_027187372.1:32288671-32373377 GCF_028583685.1 Petaurus breviceps papuanus | reverse complement strand
CTCTCTCTCTCTCTCTCTCTCTCTCTCTCTCTCTCTCTCTCTTTCTTATATTGTTAGGACAGTGGGGATCAGATTCATTTCCCAGAGGGCCATTTCTCCAAACTCTATTCCATGGTCCTCTGTTCCATGGTCCTTTGTCCTCCCTACCTCTTTACCTTTACCCCCAGCATTCAGGTGGGAGGCACTATCATGTTCTGCGCAGAGGGCTGCCAAGCCATAGTGGACACAGGGACATCTCTCATCACGGGACCACCTGACAAGATCAAGCAGTTGCAGAATGCCATTGGAGCTGTGCCTACAGATGGAGAAGTGAGTGCCCATTGGGGCAGAGGGAACAGGTAGAAAGGGAATTGAGATTTTCCTTATATGGTATCTTGTGGCCACTGAACAGAGAAAGGTCAATATTTCTCCTCATGTCATTTCCTAGTATGCCATGGAGTGTAACAACCTCAATGTGATGCCAGACGTTACCTTCACCATCAATGGGATCCCCTACACCCTCTCCCCTAAAGCCTACACACTAACGGTAGGTGTTTTTTCCCTTTTATCAACCATTGATCCTTCCTCATGGGGTTGCAGTTCCCCCTTTCTCCAGCAGCTGCCACACTCTCATGCAATGTGGGCTGCACATAAATCCCAGGAGCCCCTCTCCAGCTCTCTCCTCTGACTCAAGAGAATCAGGGAGCACTAAACCCGTCTGCCCACAACTTCCCTGGCCCTCCGTTTCCTCATTTGGAAAACAAAGGGGGTAGAATTCAATTACTTCTAAAATTCCTTCCAGCTTTTCCCTAACATGATTCTAAAGCTGACCCACTATGTGGCCCACCACCATGATCCCTAATGTGTGGGGTGGGAAAGGAAGGAATGAACACCCCTAAACTTAAGTAAGGGCTGTTAGGTTGCTGGTGCCACCATCAACCACAAAGGGCAAACTCTGAGGAAGTGAGAGTTCCTGTTTCCTCTTGTTCATTCCTGGCACTATTCTTTTTGACTATAGGACTTTGTGGATGGAATGAAGTTTTGTACCAGTGGTTTCCAGGGCCTCAACATCCAGCCCCCTGCTGGGCCTCTCTGGATCCTCGGGGATGTGTTCATTGGCCAATTTTACTCGGTCTTTGACCGTGGCAACAACCTTGTGGGACTGGCCCCAGCTGTCTCCTAAAGCAAGGCCTTCTGTTCCCTGAGACACCTTATTCAGATCCCTTGGGCCTGTCACATCCAAGTTATCTTTTGAATCAGATCTGATCCTCTCCCCCTCCTCCAAAAAGTTACAGCTATTTAGTCTGGGACAGAACAAGACTCATCAAGGAAAACTCTAATTATTTCCTATAATTAAATTGTGCTTTTGGGTTTTTTTTTTCTCTAAGTAAATAAATTTTCAAAAAGCACAGAATCAATATGTGTGTTTCTTTGTATATAAAAGCACAGACTTTTCAAATTGGAAGAGATCAATTACCTAGTCCAACCCCAATTTAGGAATTTGCCTTACACTACCCCCAACAAATCATCCAGCTTCTTCTTTTCAAACACCTATAGCAAAAGTGGACCCACTATCAATCATTCAAATGAACTGATCTCCCACTTAGAAAATGTATGACATTGCTCCTGAAGCCAAGTCAATAAGCATTTAATAATAAGCATTTTCAATATGTTAAGAGCTAAGCATACAAAGAAAGACAAAAATGTGTCCCTACCCTCAAGGAGCCTACATTCTAATGGGGAAAACAACCCAGAGGCAACTACCATGTTTCCCCGATAATAAGACACTGCCTTATTATTTTTTTGGACAGAAAAACACCAGAGGGCTTATTTTCAGGGGAGGGCTTATTTTAATGAACATTGACAGCAATTTTAATAAAAAGGTAAATGTGAACAAAAAAATGTACCTTTATTCAATAAGCAAATCACTGGGGAAGAACAGGATGACGCGCTCACTGCTGCAGCTCTGATTGGATGCAGCTCGGAGCGCGGCGTGCATTTCGGGGGGGGGGGCACGGTGCATACAGAGGGTACCGTAATGTAGCGTATAGCGCAGGGGATCACCTTCACTACAGTAGCAATCTCAATAGGGCTTATTTTCGGGGGAGGGCTGATTTTAGAGGAATCTTACACAGTAAGGGGAGGGCTTTTTTCGGGATAGGTCTTATTATCGGGGAAACACGGTATGTACGTACTTGAAATGCACAGTATAAATTGGAGGTAATTTCTGAAGGAAGGCACTAGCACTGAAGGCGACAAGGAAAGTCTTTTTGCAGAAGGTAGAATTTCAGCTAAGACATGATGGGAAGCCAGGAAAGCCAGGAGGTGGAGATGAGGAGGGAAAGCATTTCAGGCACAAGAAACAGTCAGTGGAGAGGCAGAGATTTGGACTCTTCCATTCAAGGAACAAGAAAACTTGTGCCAGATCATTAGGTACAAAAAGTAGGGCCCCTTGTAATATGGTTTCACCTAAATTTGTGTATCCATGGAGCCAGTTAATGATAATAAGTGGGAAGGATGCCTGCATCAGACTTTGCAAAATCTGGGGAACAATAATTCTACAAAGCTTAAATGGTTTTTTTTGGCTGTGTGTCAGGCATGGCACTATTCACTACCTCATAAGATGGCCCAGCACATTGTTGCACAACTTTGTTAGAAAGTTCTTCCTTCTATTGAATCAAAATCTAACTCTCTGTACCTACAATTCATTGATCCTGTGGGTACCCTTTGAAGCTGTGCAGAATTCCAGTCTTCTGTCATAAGAAAACCCCTTGAATATTTGAAAACCACTAGCCTGTGCTCCTCCTCCCTGCCCCCCCACTAAGTCTGTTTTTCTTTTTTGTTAACTAAACTAGTAAACCAGGGTAATGCTGAAGATATACTTTACCTATTTCTAACAAAGTATTTAGTAAAATATATCTTACTATTCTTGAGGAAGAAATGGAGATACATGATCTTGAATAGATTATAGGACAATAGATGGATTTAGAACTGTTTGAATGATTGTACTCAGAATGGTCCAATGGTTCAATGATAAATGGCAGGATGCCTCTCTGGGAGTGCCCCAGGGTTTGGTGATCAACCCTGTATTGTTTCACATTTTTATCAGTGACTTGAATAAAAATATAAATGGCATGCTCACCAGACATAGTCCTGGGATGGATTATTTAAAATGTCTTTGGCAGACTAGAACATTGAACTGAATCTAAACAGATTAAATTCAGTAGAGATAAATGTCAAGATTACTCTTGGGCTCAAAAAATCAATCTCACAAGTCTAGGATGGGAGGGCCATCATTATATAGTTGTTGGTCAAAAAAAAGATATGAAGGTTTTAGTACATACAAGCCCAATGTGAGTTATCAATGTGATGTAGTAGCTGGGAAAAAAAAGCTAACATAATATCAGGGTGCATTAAAAGGGGCACAAGTTCAAGGAATTAGCAAGTAATATTCTCTCCCTTCCTATTCCCCCCATCCCCACCCCTAGTGAGACAATAGCTGAAGTACTGTATTTATTTCTGGGTGCCACAGTTTAAGAAAAATATTGATAAGATGGAGAGGGTCAAAAGAAGAATAACCAATAATGGTGAAGGGCATCAAAATTGGCAGCTAGATGGTGAAGTAAGTAGAACACTGGGCCCAAAGTTAGGAAGACCTGAATTTAAATCTAGCTTCAGACATGTACTAGTCATGTGACCTTGGGCAAGTCACTTACCTCTGCTTGCCTCAGTTTTTTCAATTGTAAAATGGAGATAACAATAGCATCTACCTCCCAATGTTGTTTAGAGGATCAAAGGAGATAATTGGGCAGAGCACTTAGCACAATGCCTGGTACATGTTTCATAATGATTATTTCTTCCTTCCTTCCTTTCTTCCTTCCTTCCTTCCTTCCTTCCCTCCTTTCTTTTTCTTCCTTTCTTTTTTCTTCCTTCCTTCCTTCCTCCCTTCCTTCCTTCCATCCTTCCTTCCTCCCTTCCTTCCTTTCTTCCTCCCTTCCTTCCTTCCTCCTTCTCTCCCTTCATCAGAACTGTGCCATATGGAGATCATTTGAAAGAAATGAGGATGTTTAGCCTGGAAAAGAGGACTCAGGAGGAACCAGATAGTCATGTCTGTGTATTTAAATGGCTATCACATGGAAGATGAATTTTAGATTTGTTCTGCTTGGTCCAAGAAGGCAGAACCAGGAGCCATGGTTGGGAACTATTGAGAAGATTGGACTTGATTTAAGGAAAGGACATCAGCGTTGTCCCAAAGTGGCTACTTCAGAAGGTAATGAGTTCTTATCTGGAGGTCTTCAAGCACAGACTGGAAGATCACTTGCCAAGCATGCTATAAAAAAGATTCTTCCTCAGAAGGGAGTTGAATATAATGGTCCCTGGGGCCCTTTTTGACTCTTTGATTAGCCAGTCCATGGAATCTCACCTCAGCATTTCCTTGTCATGGATATATTAAGGTCAGGAAATATACATACATCGTGGACCAGACTGCTTCCACTCCCTCTTTTCAAAAGAAGAAAAAGGTGCTCTGGAGGAAAATGAAGGGAACAAATCACTAGGTGGGTCCCAGATAGCTTCCTCTGACCAGCAGTTATATCTAAATATTTCTCTGCTAATGGCATCTTTATCTGAAAATGCTGCTAGAATGAGGCACCATGGGAAGCCATATAAAGGTTTGTCCTGCCATGGGGCTCTAAGGCTCCAGATTAATGAATCCTTAATGCTTCCTTATGTAAATAGGTGTGACTGACTGAGACCATGGGAATTTTGCTGGTTCATGGCTCAGAGGTATCATGATAAATGGAAAGAGCACTAGATTTTGTATCAGGACACCTGGGTTCAAATTCTGCTCAGCTACTCACAAGCTGTGTAAACTGATATAAGCGACAACTTTTAGACTTGATTCATCATCTATATAATACAGACCATAGTGATTGGGCTACCCCCTCACATGGGTCGGGGATATGGAAAGTATTTTGCAGCTTTAAAGGGCTATATAAATATACTGTCATCCTATTTACATTACATTTTGTCCATTTCCCTTTCAAGCTATTGGAGTCCAGAACTGAATGCTAGACTTTTCAGCAACTGGCACACAGTAGGTGTTTAAAAAACCCTAGTTGACAGACTAACTCTAGACAATAAGCTCTTACAGGAACATCTGTCCCATTCTGTCCTTAGTGAGTTGAGTTTTTGAACCCGACAAGGACTTTATATTTCTTTCCATTAAGTTTTTTCAGATCATGGAATCTAAAAGTTAGGAGAAACCACAAAGAGTTATCTAATCCAGTCTGGACCTGAATAGGAATGCCTTCCATAATGTTCCAAAAAGTTGTTATTCAGCCTTCTCTAAAAGATCTGCAGTGGATGAGAACCCACTCTTTCCCAAGTGGCTCATTCTAACTTTGGACAATTTTAATTATTAAAAAAAGTTTCTTCTTGAAACCTAAATCTGTCTCCCCTCCACTTTCACAATTTGCTCCTAATTCTGCCCTCTGGACCCAAGAAAAATGAATCTAATGCCTCCTTTACAGATGGTACAACTCTTAAAATAATGTTAGCTGAGATTAGGTTGAGGGATCTAGGAGCACTTAGCTTGAGAAACAGGCTAGGCAGGGTGTGGTCACTATCTTCAAACATTTGAAAGGATACCTTGTTGAAGAACTGGACTGATTCTGAGTAGTTGTTACAATAAGACAGATTTCTGATCACTGTTTCCTGCATTGCCAGCTGGCTGATGGGCATCCTTCACTGGATTGCCCTTAAGTATCTCACTCAACCTGTCCAAAAGTGTTATTTTCCTCTTTCTGTCTGGCTCCCTGGCTAACTTCCTTAATTCTGTTAAGTCAGTCAACAAGCAAATATTGAACACTTTTCATGCTTCAGGCAGCTAGGGCAGCTAGGTGTACAGAGTGATGATCCAGGAGTCAGGAAGACCTGAGTTTAAATCCAACCTCAGACACTTCCTAGCTGTGTGACTCTGAGTAAGTCACTTAACCCTGCTTGCCTCAGTGTCCTCATCTGGAAAATGAACTAGAGAAGGAAATGGCAAACTGGTCCCCCATCTTTACCAAGAAAACTCCTCAATAGGGTCACAAAAAGTTGGACATGGAGACCAGATCGGGGAAGGGGTATTCAACAGGCTCACTATCTTAGGGTGGAGGTAGGAGAAATACAGGGAGAAAATTTGTAACTCAAAATCTTGTGGAAATGAATATTGAAAACTATAAGTAAATAAATATATTTTTAAAAATTTTAAAAATAAAAAATGTTTAAAAAAAAGTTGGACATGACTAAAAATAGCTGAACAACATCCAATCTTAAGTTCAACATGTCTTAAATTAAACTCATTACCTTTCTTCCTAAAATCATGCCTCTCCCACACTTTCCTATTTCCAATGAACATACCACTATCCTTCCATTGTCTCAGATTTGTAACTTCAGAATTCTCACTTTCCCTCACTCTACATATTCATACAATTGCCAAATCCTTCCATTTCTACCTTCCCAATATGTCTCGCATTTGATCCTTTCTCTTTACTCACACAGCTATCACATCAGTTCCTTACCTCTCACCTGGATGATTGCAACAGCCTTCTCGCCGGTCCCTCTGACTCATTTCTTCCTCTTCCAGTCCATCCTACATAATGATGCCAAAGGACATTTCCTTAAAGGCCAATCTGACCATATGACTCTCCTACCCCCATGGCTTCCAACTCCCATGGCTTCCTCTTGCCTTTAAGATGAAACATATTATGCTGACACCACTGTTGCCTATTTTAGGCTTTTAATGCCCTTCACAACTTGACCTAAGATTATCTTTCCAGCTTCATTAAACATTATTCCCTTTTCTATACTCTGTGATCTTGAAAAACTAGTCTCATTCACAATTTTCAAATTCTTGTGCCTTTGCCCCCATGCCTGAAATGCTCTCCCTTCTTATCTCCCCCTCACAGAGACTTTATCTTCCTTTAAGATGCAATGCACACTATCTTCTACATGGAGACTTTTCTGATCTTCATAACTGATAATCAGGTACCTGACAAATTACCTCATATTTAACTATTTTGTGTGCATACACATATATAATAATGTAATTAATAATTTTATATTTATGTTGCACGTGTTTTTATCTTTCTGTCTCTCGCATTAGAATGTAAGCTCATTGCAAGTAGGGATCTTTTCATTTTTTGTATCCCTGGGGCTTAGACACATAATAGATGCTTAACACATATTTGTTGAATTAAATTGGTCTTTGGTTTCCTCATGGAGAAGTTGTAGACATTGAACTTTAGGGTCACCGACTTCTCTTCCAGATCACTCTTGGGCCTTTACTGTAGCTCTGGGCTGACATGGACTGGGACCAATCTAAAGTATTCCAATAATATCTTTATGGCTCATTTACCTCTGTTTAAAAGCCTTCCTAGGAATATCAGAATCAAGACAAGAAGGCACGAAACATAGAGCAGAGCTCATTAAAATATGTGTAAAGAGGGGGTGGAGCCAAGATGGCGGTACAGAAGCAGGAAAACTTCACATGCCCCCCTCCATAAGCACCTCAAATACCTGACTCTAAACAAACTCTAGGGTTACAGAACCTATAAAGTGACAGAGAGAAACAAGCCTCCTGCTGAAGGCAGTGCAGCGGGTGGACAGCAAGGGTTCTTCACAGCGCACTGGGGGCTGAGCCCAGCCTGGTGTGAGTCATACCCTATATATAAATACAGCCCGACCAGCTGCAGCTGGAGAGACTTAGGGAGAGTGGATCACCAGCAGCTGGGGCAGTTTCCAGAATTATCAACCCATAAATGCCAAAGACAAAGTAAGAATTCAGTGGACTTTGTGGGAACAAGGGGTTCAGGAGTGCGGTCTGGCCTCTGTCCCTGGAGGGAGAAGTGGCTGAGGCATAGGGGCCACCTCCACATGGCTGCTTCAGCTCCCAGCCTGCAGATTATAGGGGTACTAAGAGACCAATCTGAGGCATAATCGCTCTTCCTTTAAACTGCTTGGATGTGGATCGCTGTCTAGGGTGGAGGTCCTGGGGTGCATGACCAGTGTGCCAGAGCCAGTGTAGGCTTCTGAGAGGGCACCCAAGTAATAGCTCCAGAAGCTGAGAAAACCCCAGCAATTTGGGACAAAGCTCTCCTCTCTAGAAGCAGAGTCTTACTGTGGCAAAAAGCTCAAAAGTCAAGTAATTGAGTGGCAACATGAGCAAACAAAGGAAGCAAAATAAGCACAGCAATCCAACTTTGGATTCCTTTTTGGGGGACAAAAAGGATCAAAGCATGAAACAGGAAGAAGACAATGCAGACAGAACTCCTGCACCAAAAGCTTCCAAGAAAAATATGAATTGGTTACAGGCCATAGAGGAGTTTAAGAAAGATTTTGAAAACCAACTAAGAGAAGTGGAGGAAAAATTGGGAAGAAAGATGAGAATGATGCAAGAAAATCATGAAAAGAGAGGCAACAACCTGACTGAAGAAAATAACACCTTAAAAAATAGACTAACTCAAATGGCAAAAGAGGCTCAAAAAGCCAATGAGGAGAAGAATGCCTTAAAAAGCTGAATTTGCCAGATGGAAAAAGAATCTCAAAAGCTCACTGAAGAGAATCATTCCTTCAGAATTAGACTGGAGCAAATGGAAATGAGTGACTTTATGAGAAATCAAGATACTATTAAACAGATCCAAACAAATGAAGAAAATAAAAGGCAATGTGAAATATCTCATTGGGAAAACTCCTGGCCTGGAAAATAGATCCAGGAGAGATAATTTAAAAATTATTGGACTACCTGAAAGCCATGACCAAAAAAAGAACCTAGAAATCATCTTTCAAGAAATTCTCAAGGAAAATTGCCCTGATGTTTTAGAACCAGAGGGCAAAATAGAGGTTGAAAGAATCCACCGATCACCTCTTGAAAAAGATCCCTAAAAGAAAACTCCTAGGAATATTATAGCCAGGTTCTGGAATTCCCAGGTCAAGGAAAAAATATTACAAGCAGCCAGGAAGAAACAATTTGTGGAAACACAATCAGGATAACATAGGATCTGGCAGCTTCTATATTGAGGGATCAAAGGGCTTGGAATATGATATTCCAGAGGTCAAAGGAGCTAGGATTAAAACCAAGAATCACCTACCCAGCAAAACTGAGTGTCATATTTCAGGTGAAAATATGACATTTCATAATGAAATGAAAATATTTCATTTCATCCAATGAAATAGAGGACTATCAAGCATTCTGATGAAAAAACCGGAACTGAATAGAAAATTTGACATTCAGATACAAGAAGCAAGAGAAGCATAAGAAGGTAAACAGGGAAAAGAAATCATAAGGAACTTATCAAAGTCAAACCATTTACATTCCTACGTGGAAAAATGATAATTGTAACTTCTGAAACTTTTTTCATAAAAAGAGAATGATAATATGAGATAATATGAGAATAGTTGAAGGGAATATATATGTATACATATACATATATATGTCTACATAGGAGGCTATATGGGCATATGAATACGTATTTGAGTGTGTGTATATATGTGTACAGGTATACATAGACAGAGGGCACAGGATTAATTGAATAGGAAGGGATGATACTTAAAAAAGGTGAAATAGAAGTGAGAAGTGAGAGAGGAATATAATGAGAGGAGATGGGGAGAGACAGAATGGGGTAAATTATCTCATATAAAAGAGGCAAGGGAAAACTATTACAATGGAAGGGAAGAACAGGAAGGCAAAAGGGAATGAGTCAACCTTACTCTCATTGAATTTGGCTTAGGGAGGGAATGACATACACACTAAATAGGGTATCTCACCCTACAAGAGAGTAGGGGGGAAGGGAATGAGAGGGGGGATGATGGAAGGGAGGGTAGGTTGG
Organism: Petaurus breviceps papuanus; assembly: GCF_028583685.1. Lineage (NCBI taxonomy): Eukaryota > Metazoa > Chordata > Mammalia > Diprotodontia > Petauridae > Petaurus > Petaurus breviceps. Next base: position 32,363,526 of record NW_027187372.1, on the reverse strand, counting down.
GGGGGAGGGAAGTTGGAAGCACACAATTTTGAAAAGGGACAAGGTCAAAGTAGAGAATAGAACAAGTGCGGGTCAGGATAGGATGGAGGGAAATATAGTCAGTCTTTCACAATATATCCACTATGGAAATGTTTTGCGTAGCTACACATGTACAACCTATATTGAATTGCTTATCTTCTCAGTAAGGGTGGGTGACAAGGGAGGAAGGGAAAGAATCTGGAATTCAAAGTTTTAACATCAAATGTTTTAAAATATATATATATTATTATTTTTTTTTTTACATGCAACTGGGAAATAAGATATACAGGCACTGGCGTATAGAGATCCATCTTGCCCTACTGGAAAGTCGGAAGGGGGATGGGGGAGGATGTAGGAGAAAGCAGATTAGGGGAGGGGGTATACAGTGGGATCACTTTTTTGGGGTGGTGGGTAGGGGAAAGATGGGGAGAAAATTTGTAACTCAAAATCTTGTGGAAATGAATGATATAAATCAAAAATAGACATAAAATTTAATTTAAAAAATTAAAAAAATTTGATAAACTTCCAAAAAAATTTTTAAAAAAATATGTGTAAAGAAAAAGACATATAGATATGTATAATCTACCTCAAACTGCTTACCTTCTTCAAAAAGGAAGGAGAGAGGGAGAGAATTTGGAATTCAAAATTTTAATGAACAAATGTTAAATTTTTTTTCATTTACATGTAATTGAGAAAAAATATTTTTTTTAAATAGAAATGTAGCTAATATTTTGACCCAGTTCATAAATCTTAAACCACCTTCTGGTAAGTGCCATTCCTTCACTAAAATACTATGTGTTCAGTCACATAATCCCTACAAAACTCATGGTGCTGACTGTACTGGACTAGTAGCTGGCCCTCTCTTTCTCTCTGGCCTAGTTTCCATTGCCTTTTTCCAAATTGTCACTTGTCATTATCATCTTTTGACATGGTCCTGTGCCTCCCAATATGGCTTGGGAACTCCTTGCTGGTCTTCTGTTAGCTTCTGCCACCATTTGCTGCCAGCTTGTGTTCCTCAGTACCACCATTCAGGAAGTTCTTTCTTCCTCATGGCTCTCTCTGGCCAAACCTTCTCTTGGCCCACTGCCCATCTGCTACTGGTCTACTCTCTACCTCTGACACAGTTTTCCAGCTCCCACCCTAAGGTTGTGCTCTATTAATTGGTGAGAGTTCATGATAATTGTCCAGTCCAGGCCTACCACGCCAAGGGATGTTCCCAGAGTTGGAGATAGGGATAAATGCGACAAAGCCACCCCGATTAATTAGTAGAGGACAAGGAGGTTGCTTCAGCTGAAAAGAAGAGATGATTTTGGTCTCATTCTGGAATTTTAACTATAACACTTTCTGGCTAGAATATCCAGTGAAGTGGCCTAGCAGTGTGGGGCCCAGAGCAGGCTGCAGTTGTCCCCCTCCATCCTAGGAGAAAAAGCAATTATATGTGCATGGTAAGCTTCCAGCTGCCTCTTCTGTTTTGTAGCTGTTTACCTGGAGTGAACAGAGATCCTGAGATGGACATCCTGAACCTTAGCAGTAGCCTTATGAATGCATGAAATCAAGAATCTGCCTTACAGAGTCCCTCAGCTGGAACTAATTAGAAACAGGAAGAATTTTCTGTGTTGAAGAGGAGAATCACTGACAGAAAGAAGAGTTCATGTCCTAACTTAGATGACTAGAATCTTTGAATTCACCTCAGTCATCAATGTAGGGGACAAGCCCAACCATTCTGGAGAACAATTTGAAATGAGACCCAAAGGGCCATAAAATTGTGCATATCCTTGGACCCAGTAATACCACTACTAGGTCTGTATCTCAAAGGGATCAAAGAAAAAGGAACAGGACCTATCTGTACAAAAATATCTATAGCAGTTCTTTTTGTGGTGGCAAAGAATTAGAAATTGAGGGTATACCCATCAATTGGCTGAACCAGTTAGGGTATATGATTGTGATGGAATAGTACTGTGCTATAAGAAATGACAAGTAGGATAGTTTCAGAAAAACCTGGGAAGATTTATGGAAGCGGATCCGATGTAAAGAGAGTAGAACCAGAAGAAAATTATTGTACACAGTAGCAACACTATTGTAAGGATGATCAATTGTGAAAGACTTAGCTACTCTGATCAAGAAAATGATACAAGACAATTCCAAAGGATCCATGATGGAAAATGCTAGCCAGTTCCAGAGAGATAACTGATGAACTCTGAGTGCAAATTGAAGCATACTATTTTAACTTTATTTTTTCTTGGCTATGTGTGTGTCTCTTTTGCAACATTGCTAATATGAAAATATGTTTTGCATTACTTCACATGTGTAATTGATATCATATTGCTTGCCTTCTCAATGGGTAAGGGAGAGATGAAGGTAGAGAATTTGCAACTCAAAATTTTTTTTTAAATGAATGTTAAGGGTTAGAGAGCACCAGTCCTGGAGTCAGAAGGACCTGAGTTCCTATCCAGCCTCAGACACTTGACACACTTACTAGCTGTGTGACCTTGGGCATATCACTTAACCCCAATTGCCTTAACTTCCCTCCTCAAAAAAAAATTAATGTTAAAAAAACTTAACTGTAATTGGAAAATTTTAATGAAATAAATATATGTATATGTGTATACATACATACATATGTATACATATATTTATATATTATATATAACAATATAGTCATATATTATATTTTATATAATATATATTGTGTGTAAATATAGTAATAAACATATATTTAAATGTAGTAGACATGCTAGACACAGTGATGCCCTGGCCTACAGGTAGCAAGAGTAAGTAACAGAACCCCAGTACAAGGGAGCAGTACTCAGCCCCAGGGTAGAGGAGTTGGCAGTGGTACAGGCCTCAACAATGTAAGCTGTGGTAGGCCTAGAATGACCCTTTCCTTACTGTATTCTAGAACTGTTAAGACCCTTCCACATTGCTGCCAGTACAGTAGGCAGGAATCAAGGGATCATTTCTTCTTAGAAACAGCTTGGAGGACCAAGGTGTGGACATGTTATGAGGTATCTTGCTTTTTTTTTTGGAGGGGGGAAGGCAGGGCAATTGGGGTTAAGTGATTTGCCCAAGGTCACACAGCTAGTTAATTGTTAAGTGTCTGAAGTCAAATTGGACCTCAGGTCCTCCTGACTCCAGGACCAGTACTCTATTCACTGTGCCACTTAGCCACCCTGGTATCTTGCTTTTTAATGACAGAGAAAAGACAAAACTGTCTACCTAGCCTCTGAAGAGAAAAGAAGTCCTCTCTCCACAGAAGCCTCTAAAGGGACAAAGATTTGATATGCTCTCCCTATCCCACCCCCATATGAAGGTCCCAGGGAATATTGAGCGAGTTGTAATATAGGGAAAATCTCAGTATTGACTTGTACCCCCATCACAAGCTGCTTACCAGCAAGAGAGTAATAACCTTTAAACTACAGTGCTTTTTTTCAATCTCATTCAACATGCATTTATCAAACACCTACTTTGTGCAGATCACTGTGCTGGGTCACCGCTCTTGGTGATCCTACATATTTGGTAGGGAGATAACACAAAATACAGAAGTAACTATGATAAAAAAAAAAATATCAAACCTTCCCAACAGAAAGGTGAGACACAAAGTGCTATGTGAGGTTTGAGGAAGGAAAGCACATTTTAGTGGGGGCGGAAGGGTCGGGTTACTAAAGGCTGTATAGAATTAGAATTGAAATTATCCTAGCTACCTTAATATAGATGGCCCTGACCTTGATGCCGATCAGTGACTGCGCTCAAAGTGTCATCATCTGGGCTGTAATCTTGATATTCCTGGGATTGTACTGGCTCATCTTTTCCACTTTATATTGGCAGACCCACCACAAATTGCAATGATTTGGCATCATTCACCCCATGAATAAGTCAATTAAAATCCACGATTCAGCCATTCTGAAGAAGGGAAAGCCTAGAATTCTAGCTTTCATCCTCCACTATATTCAGTCACTCCTTGAAGAGGCTGTTAACATTGTTTACTTTTTAAAATTTTTGCTTTTTATATTTTTGTTCTTCATTTACCTGCACTAAGCTACTCCTTCAATGCTTCTTGCATCCACAAATCAGGGTTGTCTAACAACAGCCTTATGGTCATTTAAGTGGTGGAAGGTCCTTTAGAAAACCTTTAAAAACTTGCCACCAAGGAGTGGGATAATATATGAATAGCATCTGCCCCGACACATTAGGCTAATTTTTCTTTTAAAAGTACTGACGCCATTTTCAAGACTTAATTGGTTGAGGAGTCTAAGGAGTTACATTGGTGTAGCTTCCCAATTGCCTAATTACAAAATCCGGTGCATGAGGAATTGGGGACTTCTCAGGCTTGAAACATGCTTCATGTCAAATGTGGTGGCTGGGAAGGTGTGCCCAACTGATTCATTGCTGCGCTCCTTGATGTGCAACTTTTTCATGTTATTATTAAACAAACCTCCTTGTGTTAACTGTTAAATGGTCTATGCATGTCTCATTTTATTCCAGTCCCAGACCTCAGTCATTAGACTGGCCTGAGTCAAGCCTAGACCAGAACAGTATCCGAAGATAGAACAAGGAAACGTGGATAGAAATTTCAGGAAAATAGATTTAGTTTCAATGTAAAGGAACACTTTAAAACAATGATAGCTACCCAAAAATGTAATTGGCTACCTCAGAAGGCAGTAAATTTTCCTTTAGAGTTATTTGGTGAATAGAAGTGAGTTGGTGGAGACTTTTAAGAGTCCCCTGGATCGCAAGCAGATCAAATCAATCAATACTCAAAGAAATTAATTCAGATTATTCACTGGAAGGTTTAATACTGAAGCTAAATTTTAAATACTTTGGTCACATAATGAAAAGACTGGACTCATTGGAAAAGACTCTGACGTTGGGAAAGATTGAAGGCAAAAGGAAAAGGGGATGGCAGGGGATAAGATGGATAAATGGTGTCATAGGAAAAATGAATATGAGCTGGGATATATTTTGAGAAATGATGGAGGATAGAAAGGTCTAGTGTGCTCTGGTCCATGGGAAAAGTCAGAAACAACTGAATGACTAAACAACCACAGCTGACCACTTCTAGGGGATGATGCAAAGGATATTTCTGTTCAGGTATGGAATGGACTAGACAGTCTCTGGGGTCCCTCCCAACTCCAAAAGTCTAAGAAGCTAAGATTTTATCACAGAAACTACCATGGATGGTGTCTCCATGATCAGGGGTGAAACAGGAGTAAGACATGCTAGAACAGTCATAATACTGATGGTCCAGTAGAGTGAATTATAACATAGGGGAAGAGATGGTCAAGTCCATCAGCTCTTGATCTGGGAGGAAGTAAGCAGGAAAGTCAGAAGGGAGTGGTGACTCATAGCTTCCAAAGGAAGCAGGGTTAATACATGCAAAGATCTGCTGTCCTCTCTGTTTCTCACCTAGCCTGGAAATTGCTGGAGCTAAGTCTCACAATTCATGCTAACGTCTCCACACTCTCCATATAACTGGACTCTTCCCTAACTCAAAAAAACTCCAATGCTTCTATAATCCCTTTTAGTCAGAAGCTCCCTCCTGACACAAAAGGAAAAATACATTTTGGCAATTACTCATTTTTCTGGCTTGTTTCCCTCACCCACGTGGAACCTGGGAACTTTAGTATCTACCATTCCCAAAGGGTAGATACTAGCTTCCCTTATAAGCACATAGATTCACACGGCTTCAAAACATAGCAAAGCTTTATTTCCGCAGTAAAATACACCAGAAGAACTCACATTCAAATCCAAAAAGAATTAAGAGATACCCATATTTGGTGGATTCTGTTCAGTTCCTGTTACTTGTAATACTCTTCTGAGTGGGACCTCAGAAAAGGGGAAAACCAGGGTTTGTTCCTCAACGTCATATTCCATACAATATTATTCTTTTGCTAGTAATTTTCCTTCCACACAGGCCTCCACGACCCTTCTGTTATTGATATCCTATCCTAGCAGGTGTCATTTAATATTTACTTTTCCCTGCTATTCAGCTTTCCTATAGCAAGTGACCCCCATTTCCTTCTCATCACCTCTCAAAAACAGTTCGCTTGTGGAATAATCACAGTGGAGCCTTAGGTGACAATGTTACAAAACTTTTGTGGTTTCAGGATTAGAGTATCTCCTACCTATTTAAACCTTCTGCTCTTTTTTATCTTCCACATAAAGACTGCTATGGGGACAACTCTTTATTGAACCACTCAAATGAGTCTCTATTTTCCACTCTGGGTTGCCTCATCGTAAGTCAGAAGTCTCTTCATTCCTCTCTCTCCAGTGCCTAATCAATATTTTTCTAGTTCACATCAATAACTGCCACTGAGTAATTTGGGGATTCAGATAGAAAAAAGAAAAAACTCATATTCCCCTTCTGGGTCATTTAATTGTTCCTCTTCTTCTAGGACAGCTGGACTGAATTATGCTAATTCCCTCCAAGCTGCTTCTCCATGATGTTGGAAAGGGAAGGGAATTGGGCAGAGCCCCACAGAAACCGATCCCAAATAAAATTCATAACTCAGAAAAAGGGGGGAAACCTCTGAAATATTCATTTTGAGCATATACTGCATGTACTCCATATAGAAAGGAGATGTGCTAAAAACTATAAAGGAAGATTTTTATAAACATGAGTACATACATTAGGACATGCACCTATGATAGTCCAAAAAACCTTTCCATTTGTGTGTGTGTGGAGGGGGGAGGCGTCTAGCTTCTCTTGGGCTGGGTTGCCACTACTCCTGACACAACCTCTACTTCTGACTGGTATGCTCTCCCTTCCATTTGCCTTTTTTTTTGGAGGGCAATTGGGGTTAAGTGACTCGCCCAAGGTCACAAAGCTAGTTTTTGTGGCTTCCATTTTCTGAAAACACCTATTCCTCACACTTGTTCTATAGGGGCTTTACCTTGTCAATCACTGATAGCTCTCTGCTTATGACATCAGAAAGGAGAAAACTTTTGGAGATTCTTTCAAAAAGTGATCAATGTTCCAACCCTTCTAGAGAGCAATTTGGAACTATGCTCAAAGGGATATAAAACCATGCAGACTTTTTGATCCAGAAATACCACTGCTAGGTCTGTATCAGAAGATATAAAAAAAGAGAGAGAGAGAGGGAAAAGGGAAAAGGACCTATTTGTACAAAAGTGTTTATAGCAGATCTTTTTGTAATGGCTAAGAATTGGAAATTGCAGGAATGCCCATCAATTGGGGAATGGCTAAATAAACTAAATAAACTGTGGTATATGATTTGGAGGAATATTATTATGCTGTAAGAAAAGCAGGATGATTTCAGAAAAAAAAAACCTGGAAAGACTTACATGAATTGAAGCAAAGTGCAGTGAGCAGAACCACGAGAATGTTGTATACAATAACAGCAATATTGTACAATGAAGAGCTGTGAATGCCTTAGCTATTCTCAGCAATCCAATGATCCAAGACAATCTTAAGGGGCATGACATGCTATCCACCTCCAGAGAAAGAACTGATATTGTCTGAATATAGGCTGAAGCATGCTATTTTCCACTTCTTTCTCTTTTCATTTTTTTTATTTGAGCCTTCTTTTATAAAATGACTAATATGGAAATGTTTTACATGATTGCACATGTATAACCTATACCAGATTGTTTACTAGCTCAGAGAGTAGGGAGGGGATGGAGGAAGGAATAAAATTTGGAACTCAAAACTTTTTTATGTTAAAAATTGTTTGTAATTGGGGAAATTTTTTAAAGTGATCAGTGTTTTTTTTCTGCATTTGGTTCTCTGATTCTAAGAGGTATTGGCAGTTTTTATTTAATGATTTTTTGAAATAGGTTCTTTTTTTTAAAGTATCTTTTTTTAAGGAAGCTGATATTCCTAAATTTATCTCACCTTAACTTGTTCAGAGACAGAAAACCAAGTTACAGGGGAGGCTAGGTGGTGCAGTGAATAGAGTACCGGCCCTGAAGTCAGGAGGACCTGAGTTTAAATCCGGCCTCAGACACTTACTAGCCATGTGACCTTGGGCAAGTCACTTAACCCCAACTTCTTTCCTCCAAAAAAAAGGCAAAAAAAAGAAAACCAAGTTGCTCCAGTTCAGTGGTGTTAGCAAGGACCCTAATATAGAGATATCTGAGAGCTACCCTAGTATAGGGGAAGCCCAAGTATCTCACACATTTGAAGGAGTAACAGAGAACTGGTGACACTCAATATACCTAGTCTAGGAATAGTCCTTCTCCAGGACTATTGTGGGATCCCCCTACTCTGGTTACCTCCATCATTTATCGTCACCTTGTTGTCCCAGCCTCTCTACCCCAACCCTGTGCTTCCACCCCCAAGTATCTAAAGTTGGGTTGTCTTTCCTTGTATGAAGTAAAACATGCCATAATAAATTTATGCCACAATAAATCATAACTCTATATATTACTTATGTGTCCGATTCTTTTGTGAAACTTGTTCAAAATTCCTAAACCTCTAAAGTAGACCATGAAAGCACCCCTTTTATGAAGCCTGTGCCCAGAGAAAAGGCCAAGTTTTAGTTCGTATCACTAAAAGACGAAACGAACAATTACAGATCGGGGACTGTCTGGAGCAGGATGGGGTGGGTAGCTATGGCACACCCTCTCCATGTAACCACAATACCATTTGGGGAACCTGATACCTGGGTTTTTTCCAGGACCTTTGTCTGCTATCCCATATGACTACACCTTCTTAGAAAATCAGTTCTCCCCCAAGATCCTTCCTGGAGAAACAGAGAAATTAGCTTAAGATGGCAAGGAAAAAAATCGAGCCAGATGTAAGGAAGAACTAACTTAGTGAGTTAACTTACTTGGATGTAGTTAATGGGTGGCAGAAGTACAGTGTGGAATGAAAGAAAATCCCATCTGCTTAGGCTTAGTGAGACTAAGTTTGTCATCTTGTCATAAGTGACACTGATTTGCATTAAGCCACCATTTTGGGAAGTATTTTGATATAGGTTTTTCAGTATTGAAACAAGAATATGTGGTATAGGTTGGCAAACAACATGAGTGTATTCAAAAACAACTGATAAATATTTGGGACCCCTAGATTAGACAGACCACCCATGGGAAAATCAGGTTTTAAGAAACTCCAACCTTGTCATTAGTTTATGTAACCTGGCACCAATCAACTGGTAAACAAATTAAGTCACTAACGACAGTCAGAATTTGGGTGTAACCAGCTAACACTCATAGCTAAAACTAATAAGGAACTACCAGAAACCCCAGCCTTCAGCCTGATCTTCTTATTCAGTTATTTCAGTTGTGTCCCACTCTTTGCAACCCCATTTGGGGTTCTGTTGGCAAAGATACTGGAGTGGTTTGCCATTTCTTTCTTCACCTCATTTTACAGATGAGGAAAGTGAGGCAAACAGGGTTAAGTGACTTGCACAGGATCACATAGCTAGCAAGTGTCTGAGGCCAGATTTGTGCCACCTAGCCATCCCCAGCCTGACCTTAAGTCACAACCAAGTCTGATTCCCTTGTTTCCCACTCTTGAGACTCAAGCATCCTCATAGCTCACTGAGAACCCTGACAATTGATTGACTGAGATTTATTGACTTTCTAGCCAACCACCTCTGAGGCAGACAAATGGCCTCCAGCTGGGCAGAGAGGTCACCTTGCCCTTGGGTACCATTGTGAGACAGGCTTACTGGGAAGCCTTAAGAAATCAGATTGTTAGTTTGTTCCTAGTGGAGTTAATGTTTGTATTGTCCAAGAGAATATATGTTTATACTCATTTGATTAATAAGGTTTGATGTCTACCATTGAGAAGTATAAGTCTAAGTCATGTTTCCATTGTTAGCATAAGTAATGGTATATTGGTTTTGTACACACACAAAACCTTATACTAGGCCCAGTTGGGTTGTCGTTGTTCATCCTACATCCATTGTTTTCCGAGAGGACCAATGACATCACAAGGGTGATCCTTGACTTGCAAGTGAGTTGGATTTAAGGGAGGCAGAGCTGTGCAAAATCATCAGCCTCACTCTCTCCTCCACAGTCATCGCAGTTCAGTGGCAACACATAGGTCAAGACAACTGGCAATGGTCTGGGATGTAGTAGGGACTAGGTTGGGTAGGATCCTGTCTGGAAGACTGGAGGATCATGGAACCAGAGAACTATAGAATTGGAAAGTACCACAAAGACCATTTTATCTAACCTGAATTGAAACAGGAATCCTTTCTTACAATACAATAACAGTGATGGTAATAACAATAAATACCTTACATTTATGCACTGTCTTAAAGATTGCAAAGTACCTACATTATCCTCATTTGAGCCACATAACAATTCTGTGAGGTCATTACCACTCATCCCCATTTCATAGATTAGAAAACTGAGGTTCAGAGAGGTACTTAAGTGGTCAACTAGGTCTGTGACAAGTGGTCAAAGAGCATCCATTTGAAAAACTCCAGTGACAGCAAGCCTACTGCCTTTTAAGGCAGTCATAAGGATCAAACACTTCAGAACTTCAAGGGACCCCAGAGATTATCCAATGCAACCTCCCCCAACCCCATTCTAGAGGTGAAAGTGGACTATCTGCCCTCTAGAGGTCCCTTCCAGCCTGAAGAATTTGTGTGAGTAACCACATTCTTTCCTGCTCTGCTCCACAGACAGCAATTACTGAGGGCTTCGTTCCAGGAAACTCAGAGTTAACCAACTCTTAGTCTAATCCGAGAAGCACCTTCAACAGCTTCATTCTCCCCAGGAACCCAAACCATCTCACCCATCTGGTCTCTTTAAACCTCCCACCCTTGTGGTAACAATTTGTAAGAACTTGCCCAACGTCTCACAGTCTCGAATGTGTCTGTTAGGACTGGGAGTTAAGGCGAGGAAGGAAGAGGGGAGAGCCTAACAGAGGAAGGGAACCAGGGATCTGAAATTAGAACTAGGTTTCCTAAATCCCTACCCAATATTGTCACCTACTCCCCCCATCCTTTGGGATGCCCGATCTTCTTTCATTGGTTCACCTGGCTGGTCATCTAACAGCATCTCAATAGACATATGGACACATAATTTCCACCCTCCCCCACCCCTCAAAAGGGACACGTTTTCAAATTCCTGGATAGGTTCCAACTGCAGAGGCAAAGGTTCCTAAAATAAGTCTTTGGATCTTTTCTGTGGAAGCTCCAGGAGAAGACATGCTCCCCACCCCCAGCCCCACAGGACAACTCTCTTTGCCTAACGCCTTCTCCCACCAGACACATAACAGGAACAGGCCACCATTTGCCCCACGTTTCATGTTCACTTCCTAAAACCCCCAGATTCCCTTTTAAATGAAATAATTCTCCAGTGACCGAGCAGCAGCAACTAAGAGCATTGACTCTCCCCCTCCGCCCACGGTGTTGACGTCATCGGGCTCAGCCTCTTTTGCAATTTTCCCCATGTCTGTGCACGAGAGGAATTGGGGAAAGACTTCTTTTGGGGGAGGTGGCCTGCCTTATTTTATCTTTCTGCTTCTTTCCTTTCAAGCCTCTTTCCCTCCTCTGGTATCCCGGAGGATACTCCCCGGAGCCTCATAGTCCCCTGCCTGGGCAGCCCGGCCTTGCCCGGAGGTGCTGGACAGCCACCGCCTGCCTGTGAGTAACGTATTGGCTTTACGTCCGCGTGTCAGTCTGTCCGTCTGTTTGTCTGAGTCTGTCCCAACTTCCAGAAGGGCAGCTAGAGTGAACCTGGGGACTCAGGGGCTTGGATCCAACCACAAAGGCGTTGGCAAAAATACCCGCCCTAAAGAAAGAATGCCTGGTCCCTGCGCGAGTTGCCAGGGCAGATGTTTCAGAAACAGCTTTGGCACTGCTGGGCTCTCCCCTCCCCACCCCCAACTCCCTCCTTTTCAGGGAGAGCGTGGGGCCGAGCCTGAGCTGAGCTGGGCAGGGCTGTGGTTCCTGAGCAGGAAGCAACAGCCTGATTCTCCTGAAGTTGTCGGGGTTGTGCTTTGGAAAGTACTGGTGAGTCGGGAATCCGGCCAGCTAACCGCAAGGGCTGCAGGGAGACTGACCAGAAGCACTGAGCTCCCCCCCCCCTTCTTTTAGCCCCTTTCATTGGCTCAACCCTGGGTCACACACAATAGAAAGGGCACTACACTTGTGGGGAGCTGCGCACCTACTGCCCCACACACTGCTGTCACCCGCCCTTCGGTGACCACCCTGTCACCAGAAATCCCCCTTTCCCAGGTGCTGTCACAGTTCCTTAAATTCCGAAGTTAGAGATTCATTCCTTTGGCTTAATCGATCCTGACTGTTGTACTCCACGTTCCCTACCAGCTCTAATGTTCTATGACTTGTGGTGTGACTGGAAGCCAAAGGACCTGGCCTCAGATTCAGCACCACCACATTCTAGCTGTGAGACCCCTAGGAACTCACCTTCCCTCTCTGCCAACCACTCTTCTTATTTTAGAGAAAATAATAAGTAGCTGGAAATCATGTACTATTTTCATAGGATTATGGATTTCCAGCTTGGAAGGGACCCCAGGAACCATCTGATTCAAATCCCTCAATTTACAGATGTGGAAACTGAGGCCAAGGGAGGTTAAATGATTTCCCAGTAGGATGTTCGCAGAGGTAATCTAACCCCTGAGCCAATGCTTAGTCTTTGCACTATATTTCTTCCCTTTTAAGGTATTCAGTGTGTTTTACGTACAGCATTTCAGGTGATCTTGGCAACAGGACTGTGAGTTGCTTACTATAGAGTATTAGGGTTGGACATTGGGATTTTTTTGGCCCAGATATGTGTTTGCATGGATGTAAGGCATTCTTCACTGGGTTGTTGGCTGTGAATTATAATCCTAGAGAGTTACCTAGGGTAATGAAAGATTCAGCAGCTTTCCCAGGTTACTCAGGCATTATTATCAGAGGTAGACCCTCAATCCACAGTGGTGTGGGGCCTCTCTAGGGGACTGGACCAGATGACTTGTAAAGTCCCTTCCATTTCTAACTAACACTCTTAAGCAGGAGTGGGGAACCTGCAGCCTCAGAAGCCACATGTAGGCCTCTAGGTCCTCAAGTGCAACCCTTCGACTGAATCCATACTTCACATAATCATTATCATTATTCACAGTATCCTTATCCTCATTTTATAGATGACGAAATAGAATGAGAGATTAAGTAATAAATCTGATAATGTAAGCGTAATCGAGGAACATTTACAAAAATGTAAATTGTCCATATTAATGGAAGAAGAAATAGAATACTGAAATAGCCTCATTTTAGAAAACAGAGATTTGAATGATACTACCCATGGTCATACAACTGGTGAGGGTGAGAAGCCAGATTCAAACATGTCTCTCCTACCACCCAGTCCAGCTTTCTTTGCCCTATACCCTACTGCCTTTCAAGGAGGGTGGACCAGGCGGTCTGTGAAGTCCTTTCCAGCTCTAACACTCTGGGACTCTAGGACTAAAACTATATATAACCCATGGTCCCTACCAACAAGGAACTTACACTCTAAGTGAGGGGACAAAATTAAAAGTAGGAAGCAGAGAACATTAAATACTAATTCACTCCGTATTATCTAACCATAATTGTAAATGGAGGCAGGAAAAAAGAAATATTGAGTGTTTTAGCTGAGTTTTAATCTTCAAAACAATCATTGTTATCCATGAATTTCACTGATTTCTTAAAAATAATGGTAGATACCACCTATTTTAGTTTCTTTTCAGACTGGAAAGCTTCTGCGTGTCTTAGTGTCCAGTACAGTTCAAGGCTGAGGGTGAAAGAATGTGTCCCTATCCTAGGTGATGGTTAATCCAGGGAAATGATTCCCATTGGAGGAGAAGGCAGGGCAAAATAGGACAGACCCAATCACTGCTGAGTCTATGTTCTGACTTTCCCAAGGCACAGTGGGCTTCCCTTAACCACTCCTGCTCTCCACTGGGAGAGGACCCCGTGGCTCTTGATAGAGTCTCTCCATCGGTTTACCTCTGATGGCTTGGGCTAGACAGGAAGGTGCAAGAGAAGAGGTTAATGGAAGAGGGCCCTCAGTGGGTTCCAGCTCTGGAAGGACCTTCTGCGGGATGTCACCCAGTGTCCCTCACTAGGGTAAGACTCTTTGTGAATGAGTCAGCCCTGCTAACACTCAGGCATGTGGAATGGATAAGATTTTACAAGGTCACCAGACTCCCAGCAAGGAGCTGAGCAAAGAAATGAACAAGTTCTGGCTTCCCCATAAGAAAGGGCTGCATTTGGAGTTGAGATCTGGGTTAAAATCCTGGCTCCAGTACTTAAGTGACCTAGCCTCTCTGAGCCTGTTTCCTCATAGAATGTAGCATTGAAAGGGGCCTTAGATATCACCCAGTCCAAGTCCTATCCTCTACTCTATAAAAAAGGAAACCAAGACCTTGAGGAATTAAGTGATGTGTCTAATAATAATTAAGTGGTATGTTCTAGTAGAGTTTCATTCTACTACAATGTAGTTTAATTCTTTGGAAGCAGAACTTAAAGGGGCAACTAGATGGTGCGGTGGATAGAGAGTCCAGCTGGGAATCAGAAAGACCCATCTTCTTAACTTAAAATCTAACCTCAGACATTTACTAGCTGTGTGACCCTAGGCAAGATACTTAACTCTGTTTACCTCAGTTTCCTCATCTGTAAAATGAGCTGGAGAAGGAAATGGCAAACCACTCCAGTATCACTGCCAAGAAAATTTCAAAATGGTGTCACAAAAAGCCCACACAATTGAAATGACTGAATAAAAAGGTAGTACAGTGGATGGAACATCAAAGAGACTTGGAGTCAGAAGGACCTGAATTCAAATCTGGCTTGTACAACTTCTTGGGGGTAATAAGTTTTAGCTTCTCTGAGACTCAGTTTCCCCATATGCAAAATCAGGATAATATTTGTGCTTCCCTAAAGAACTATATAAAGTTGGTTTATTATTTTCATTGCTTTTAAAAATTATACTTTCACTATGCAAACTTTTAGGACAGGGAGAGGGTGAGTTTCCCGAGCAGTGATTTTATCAGTATAGAAAGCTTTCCCCTTCAGGAATGCAGATCAGCAACTTCTCTGTAACTTATCATCTTAAAGAGAGTTGCCTGGGACCCTGAGAGGTTCCTTGATATACCCATGAACTTACCGCTAATATGGAGGCAATGAGGTTCAGTGGAAAGCATGATGGCTTTGGGATCAGGAGACCTGGGTTCAAATCCTCCCTCTGATCCATCTCCTCACTCCACACATTTGTACTGGCTGTCCCCTACTCCTAGAAAGTTCTAGCTCTTCACCCAATCACCTAGCTCCTCTGGCTTCCCCTTCTATTTATACTGTACACATAGTTACTTACATAACATACATAGTTATACATGGTGCTTAGCATAGTGCTTAGAAGACAAAGACCTTAGCTTAAAAAGGTCAAGGTCTAGGGGTGGCCAGGTGGCTCAGCAAGTAAGAGCACCGGCCGCAGAGTCGGGATGACCTGGGGATCAAATCCAGGCTCAGATACTTAGCACCACACCCAGAAATAACTGGCCGTGTAACCTTGAGCAAGTTACTTAACCCCAATTGCTTAAAAAAAAAAAAGGTCAGTGTAGCCCACTGCATCCTGGGCTGTCTCCAGTCATCCTGATCTGTATCTGGCCACTGGACCCAGACGGCTCCAAAGGAGAAAGTGAGGCTAGTGACCTTGCACAGCCCTGCCTCACTTAAACCCAATTCACTTGCATGTCATGGCATCACCTCCCTGATGTCATGGTCCTCTTTAAGAACAAAGGCCAAACAAACATCAAGTGCCTATTGACTGACTGCTTGATGTGTGAGACATTATGATGAGAGGAAATCCAAAGTCGAACAAGGTAATAATGTATTCCCTTCCCTCAAAGGAAGAAGAAGCTTCCATATAGGAAGGCCTCCTCCACTCTCAGCCCCTATCCCCTGAATCATTTTAAATGCCCTTCTCTGGATATCCACCAACTCTGCGGGACTTTGGGGAGCTGAAGTAGCCAAAACTCTACAGAGTGTTCCAGGTCCAGTTTCCCCCATAGTTTTATACACAAGGCAGGGGAACATTTTGCTTTGTTTCCAACACCTTCTCAGTGATGCCTGACACTGTTGACTAGGGCAACTTGTTGGGCAAGTGTCTTCAGGAAACAGTCTACAGAGACTCCTAAGACTCTTTCCTAAGTCAAAATTGATATTCAAGGTCCATCACTCCACAAGTATTGGGTTATTTTTCCCTATTTTGCCAGTTCTTCCCATGGGCCAGGACCCAGACCTGGGAGAAACTTGACCTAGGTTGAAGGTGCAGACTGTGACTGTGGCACAGAACTCTTTCTGGGCAGTTGGCTTGCACAAAGACCAAACCAATACCTTTGACCTCATTGGTTCTAACTGAACTATCCCACAATAAATAAACAAATGTGTAAACCAACAAAAAAATATTGTTTCATTCATAAATCTAAGGAGATAGATTAGATTACCACCAAAGTACCATTCAGCTCTAAATTCTATGGCCATTTTTTTGGGGGGGATCCAAACCTATGATTTCATTGGATTAAGGAAACTCCTGTGTGGAAACTCATCTCTACTTTAAGGTCTTAGTTCTTATAAACCTGGAGTTTTTTAATTGTTTGGTCTCAGGATCTCTTATGCTCTTTTAAAAAAATTATAATGGTACTTTCTTTTTTAATATATATTTTATTTCATTAGATATTTCCCAATGATATGTAAAAAAAATTTTAACATTCATTTTTTAAAATTTTGAGTTCCAAATTCTCTTCTTCCCTCCTGTCCCTCCTTTACCAATAGAGAAGGCAAACAATGTGATATCAGTTCTACATGTGAAGTCATGCAAAACATATTTCCATATTAACCATATTGCTAAAGGAAACATATACACACCCAAAAAGAAAAAATAAAAAGAAAGAAAGTGAAAAACTATGTTTCAGTCTGTACTCAGAGTTCATTAGCTCTCTTTCTGGAGGTAGATAGCATTTTCCATCATAGAAGACTCCTTATACTCTTAAAAATTATTGAGGAGCCCAAAGACCTTTTATATGTGTCATATCTATTAGAAATTAAGACTGATAAAATTTTAAGTCATTTATTTATTAATTCATTTAAAAATAACAATAATAAGCCTGTTACATGTTAACATGTTATTGCTCAATTGTTTTCAGTCATGTCCAACTTCATGGGCTCATTTTGGGGTTTTCTTGGCAGAGATACTGGAGTGGTTTGCTATTTCCTTTTCCAGTTCATTTTATAGACGAGGAAACTGAGGCAAGCAGGCTTAATTGATTTGCCCAAGGTACATAGTTAGTAAGTGTCTGAGACCAGATTTGAACTCAAGAAAATTAGTCTTCCTGATTCCAGGCCTGCGGCTCTATTCACTACACCACCTCATTGCCTCACATGTTAATATAAATAATACATTTTCATGAAAAATAGCTCTATTTTCTGAAACAAAAAAATTAATGAGAAGAGTGGCAGGTATTGCTTCACATGTTTTTGTAATTCTTTTAAATGTCTCACTTAATAGAAGACAGCTGGATTCTCCTTTCTGCTTCTGCGTTCAACTTGTCTCAACACATTGTTCTGGTTGAAGTATACAACGAAAATCTGGCTTCATATAGATAAGTAGTTGGAAAAAGGAGGAGTATTTTAATAGGCAAATATTATTGTTATTATTAAGATAATAGTTTTGACCTCATGGAATCTTTGAAAGAATCTTGGGGCCTCCCAGGCATCCATAGTCCACACTTCGAGAAGTGCTGTTATAAAAGGTTGCCTAAGTCACTGAAAAACAAGGTGATTTGCTGACATGGCTAATATGTGTCTCAGAAAGGGCTTAAATTCAAGCCTTTCTTACTTTAATCTTGGACTCCTATCCATTATACCATGTTGCCTTTTAAATCCTATGACATATAGTAGTAGCAAAAATAATAATAGCGTATTTATATGGTTAGAAAAGACTTTCACTTGCATGACCTAATTTGATCCTCACAACAAATCTGTGAAATAACCAGAACTGATATTATTAACCCTGTTTTGCACAGAGGAGGAAACTGAGGCTTAATGAAGTTGCTTGTTATCACACAGTAAGTGATTGTGCTGGGATTCAAATCCAAGTCTACGCATTGTAAAGCAGAATAGAAATGAGGGTATTTTATCTACTGTTCTGGATAATTCTTTCTCTAAAACAAGTAAGCAAGACTCAGTTTCCTCATCTGGTAAAACAGTTAATAATATTAGTCCTGGTTATCTCATATTGTAGGGATCAAATTAGATTTTGGAAGAGAAAATCTTTTCTAACCGCAAGTTGTTAGTGTTTTCTTTGTCATTCTGTTGTTAGCCTGTACCATAGTATTTAAAAGGCAACATAGTAGAGTGGAGAGA
This sequence comes from Petaurus breviceps papuanus, assembly GCF_028583685.1. Taxonomy (NCBI): domain Eukaryota; kingdom Metazoa; phylum Chordata; class Mammalia; order Diprotodontia; family Petauridae; genus Petaurus; species Petaurus breviceps. The sequence continues at coordinate 32,345,197 of NW_027187372.1, read as the reverse complement.
GGTCAATTATAAACATTGTTTATTATTGGATTTTCATTTTTTTCTTCTAATTTTTTTTTAACATTTTTACTTAAAGTTTTGAGTTCCAAATTGCATCCTCCTTTTCTTCCCTCTCTTCCTCCCTCCCTGAAAGGGTAAGCAATCAGATAAAGGTTATACATGTGCAATTATGTAAAGTATTTCCATATTAGTAATTTTGTACAAGAAGACTCCAATAAAAGAAAAAAAAAGAAAGGAAGAAAGTGAAAAATAACATGCTTCAGTATTTACTCAATCAATGTCAGTTCTTTCTCTGGAGTCAGATAGTATACTTCATCATTAGTCCTTTGGGATTGTCTTAGATCATTGTATTGCTGAGAATAGCCAAGTCATTCACAGTTCTTCATCCAACAATATTGCTGTTACTGTGTACAACATTCTCCTGGTTCTGTTCACTTCACTCTGCATCAGTTCAGGTTTTTCTGAAATCTTGCTTGTCATCTTATAGCACAATGATATTCCATTATAATCATATGCCACAGCTTGTTCAGCCATTCCCCAATTGATGGGCATCCCTTTGATGTCCAATTCTTAGCCAGCACAAAAAGAGCTGCTATAAATATTTTTGTACAAATGGATTCTTTTCCCTTTTATTTTTTGATGTCTTTGGGATATAGATCTAGCAGTGGTATTGCTGGATCAAATGGTATGCACAGTTTTATAGCCCTTTGGACATAGTTTCAATTGCTCTCAAGAATGGTTGGATTAATTCACAACTCCCACAGTGCATTAGTGTCCCAGTTTTCCCACATACCCTCCAACATAACATTTTTCTTTTCTGTCATATTAGCCACTCTGATAACTATGAAGTGGCACTTCAGAGTTGTTCTATTTTGCATTTCTCTGATCAATAGTGATTTAGAGCATTTTTTCATACAGCTCTAGATAGCTTTGGTTTCTTTGTCTGAAAACTACCTGTTTGTGTTTTTTGACCATTTATCATTTGGAGGATGACTTTTATTTTTAAAAATTTGACTCAGTTCTCTATATATTTGAGAAATAGGCCTTCATCAGAGATATTTGTCGCAAAATTCCCTCTCCCCAACCCAGTTTACTGCTTTCTTTATAATTTTGGTTGCATTGGTTTTGTTTCTACAAAATTATCAAATTTTTTTTGCCTCTTTTTTGAGGGGGAAGGAGGACAATTGGGGCTAAGTGACTTGCCCAAGGTCACACAGCTAGTAAGTGTTAAGTGTCTGAGGCCAAATTTGAACTCAGGTCTCCTGACTCCAGGGCTGGTACTCTATTTACTGTGCCACCTAGCTGCCCCTAAAAACTTTTTAATTTTATATAACTAAAATCATCTATTTGATATTTTGTAATTCTCTCTCTTTCTTCTTTGGTCCTAAATTCTTCATCCATAAATCTGACAAATAAACTAAACCATTGAATATCAATAAATATTGAACAAATATGCTCTTTCAATTTGCTTATGGTATCACCCTTGTACCCATTTTGACTTTATCTTGGCATACAGTATAAGATGTTGATCTATACCTAGTTTCTGCCATACTGTTTTCCAATTTTCCCAGCAGTTTTTGTCAAATAATGTGTTTTCGTTTCAAAAGCTTAAATCTTTGGGTTTATCTTGTACTAGATTACTATGGTCATTTACTATAATGTAATTTGTATCTAATCCATTCCACTGACCCACCACTCTATTTCTTTGTGAGTACCAGATTGTTTTGATACTTACCACTTTATAATTCAGTTTGAGATCTGGCACAGGTAGACCACCTTCTTTTGCATTTTTTTCATTGATTCCCTTGATATCTTGAGCTTTTGTTCTTCCAGATGAACTTTGTTATTTGATAATTTGATTGGTATGTCATTGAATAAATAGATTAATTTAGGTTTAATTGTCATTTTTATTATATTGACTCATCCTACCCATGAACAGTTAATATTTTTCTAATTGTTTAGATCTGACTTTATTTGTGTGAAAAGTGTGTTATAGTTGTGTTCATATAGCTTCTGAATTTGTCTTGGCAGGTAGACAGTTATTTTTAATGAAATTTTTCTATCTCTTGCTGCTAGACTTCATTTGTAATATGTAGAAATGCTGATAATTTATTTGGGTTTATTTTGTATCTTGCAGCTTTGCTAAAATTGTCAATAATTTCAAGTAGTCACAGCGAGTAAGAGCACCTGCCCCAGTGTTGGGATGACCTGGGGATCGAATCCAGGCTCATATACTTAGCACCACACCCAAAAATAACTGGCCATGTAACCTTGAGCAAGTTACTTAACCCCAATTGATTTAAAAATAATAATAATAATTTCAAGTAGTTTTTTAGTTGATTGTGTAGGCTTTTCTGAGTATAATATCATATCATCTGTTGAGTGATAGTTTTGTTTCCCTGTTGCCTATTCTAATTCCTTTAATTTCTTTTTCTTCTTTTATTGCTATAGCTAACATTTCTAGGACAATATTGGGCATCCTTGCTTCATCACTGATTTTATTGGGAAGGCTTTTAGCTTATCCCCATTACAGATAATGCTTGCTGATGGCTTTAGATAAATATTACTTATCATTTTAAGGTAAGCTTCATTTATTCCTATATTCTCTAGTGTTTTTTAATAGGAATGGGTGCTATATTATGTCAAAGGATTTTTATGCATCTATTAAGATAATCATGTGATTTTTGTTAGTTTTATTATTGATATGGTCAATTATGCTGAAAGTTTCCCTAATATTGAACCATCCCTGCATTCCTGGTATAATTACCACCTGGTCATAGTGATATGACCTTATATATCACATATCCTTGTGATATATTGCTGTAATCTCTTTGCTAGTATTTTATTTTAAAATTTTGTATCAATATTCATTAGGGAAATTGATCTATAATTTTCTTTCTCTGTTTTGGTTCTTTCTGTTTTGTGTATCAACACTGTATTTGTGGCACAAAAGGAGTTTGGTAGGATTCCTTCTTCACCTATTTTTCCAAATAGTTTACATAGTATTGGGATTAATTTTTCTTTTAATGTTTAATAGAATTTGCTTGTGAATCCATCTGAACCTGGGGATTATTTCTTAGGAAGTTCATTGATGGCTTGTTCAATTTCTCTTTCTAAGATTGGGTTATTTAAATATTTTGTTTCTTCTGTTAATCTGGGTAATTCATATTTTTGTAGGTATTCATTTGTTTCATTTGAATTGTCAAATTTATTGGCATATAATTGGGCAAAATAGCTCCTAACAATTGTCTTAATCTCCTCTTCATTGGTGGTGAATTTACCTCTTTCATTTTTTATACTAGTAATGTGATTTTCTTCTTTCCTTTTTTAATCAAATTAATCAATGGATTATCTATTTTATTATTGTTTTTCTTTTTTTTAAAGCCGGCATCTAATTTTATTTATTATTTCAATGGTTTTCTTACTTTCAATTTTATTAATCTGTCCTTTGATTTTCAAGATTTCCAATTTGGTGTCTAACTGGGGGCTTTTAATTTTTTCTAGTTTTTTTAGTTGCACTCCTAATTCATTGATCTGCTTTTTCTCTATTTTATTATCTCATCATTGTCATTTTCTTTAATGAAATTATTCATCATTCCTATAATTTGTTCTTTGACCCATTTGTTTTTTAGGATAAGATTATTTAATTTCCAATTAATTTTTAATCCTTTCATTGTCCATTATTGAATGTAATTTTTATTGCACTGTGTTCTGAAAAGGATATGTTTACTATTTCTGCTTTTTTGTATTTGGTTTTGAGGTTTTTAATGTCGTAACACATGGTCAATTTTTGTGCTAGTGTCATGTACTGCTGATAAAAAGGTATATTCATTTCTATTTCCATTCAATTTTCTCCAGAGCTCTATCATATCGAAGTTTTCCAGAATTTTGTTCACCTCCTTAACTTCTTCCTTGTTTATTTTTTGATTAGATTTATCTAGTTTTGAGAGGAGAAATTTGAAGTTCCCCATTAGTATATTTTCGTTATCTATTTCCCCCTATAATTCATTCAACATCTCCTTCAAAAATTTAGTGCTATATCATTTGATGCATATGTGTTCAGTATTGATATGGCTTCATTGTCTATGGTACTTCTCAGCAAGATATGGTTTCCTTCCTTATCTCTTTTAATTAGATCTATTTTTGCTTTTGCTTTCTCTGAGATCACGATTGTTACCCCTGCTTTCTTTACTTCAGCTGAAGCATAGTAGATTCTGCTCCTGCCCCTTACCTTTACCCTGTGTGTATATCTCTGCTTCAAATGTGTTCCTGCAAACAACATTATTATAGGATTCTGGTTTTTAGTACATTCTGTTATTCACTTCTGTTTTATGGGTGAATTTATTCCATTCACATTTATAGTTATGATAACTAACTGTTTATTTCCTTCCATGCTATTTTTTTTGCTTATTTATTCCTTCCTCTCTTTTACCCCCAGCCCTTTCCCTCCTCACAAGTGTTTTACTTCTGATCACTGTCTTCCCCAATATACCCTCCCTTTTATCAGTCCCCTCTGCCCCTTCTATTATTCCTGTCTCTTTGCTTCTTACAGGGTAAGATAGATTTCTGTATCCAATTGAGTGTGTATGTTATTCTGTCTTTGAGCCAATTTTGATGAGAGTAAGGTTCAAGCTTTGCCTGCCAACCACCCCACCCCACCCCATCTTCCCTACATTACAATAGTTCTTTCATGGCTCTTTCATGGGGGATAATTTACTCCATTCAATCTCCCCCTTCCTTTTTCTTCCAGTGCAATTTTCTTTCTCAAGCCTTTATTTTGTTTTTTGGGCATCAAAGTCACCTTATATGCATACCCTCTGTCTACTTATGTTCCTAATTGCTCTTATAGTTATAAGGTTATTAAGATTTACAAATATTATCTTGCCATATAGAAATATAAACAGTTTAACCTTATTGAATTTCTTATGTTTTCTCTTTCTTGTTTCTTTTCTATCTTTTTATATTTCTGTTGAGTCTTGTATTTGGAGGTCAAATTTTTTATTCAGTTCTAGTCTTTTAATTAGAAGTTCTTGAAAATCCTCTATTTTGTTAAATGTTCATTTTTTTTCCCTGAAAGACTATATTTAGGGGTGGCTAGATGGTGCAGTGAATAGAGCACCGGCCCTGGAGTCAGGAGGACCTGAGTTCAAATCCGGCCTCAGACACTTAACACACACAAAAAACTAGCTTGTGTGACCTTGGGCAAGTCACTTAACCCCAATTGCCCTCCAAAAACAAAGGTAAAAAAAAGAGTATATTTAGTTTTTCTGGGTAAGTAAGTGATTCTTGGTTGTAATCCTAACTCATTTGCCTTCTGATATGTCATATTCCAAGTCCTCTGGTTCCTTAATGTGGAAACTGCCAAATCCTATGTAACCCTGACTATAGTTTAGTAATATTTGAATTGTTTCTTTTTGGTTGCTTGCACTATCTTCTCCTTGATCTGTGAGTTCTGGAATTTGGCTATGATATTCCAGGAAGTTTTTATTTTGGGATCTCTTTTAGACAGTGATTGATGGATTCTTTTGATTTTTATTTGCCCTCTGGTTCAAGTATGTTATGGCAGTTTTCTTCAATCATTTCTTAAAAGATATTGTCCAGGCTTTTTAATTTTTTTATCATAACTTTAAGGTAATCCAATAATTCTTTTATTTTTTCTCCTGGAACTATTTTCTAGGTCACTTGTTTTTCCAACAAGAAATTTCACATTTTCTTCTTCCTCTTCTTTTTTACTTTTGTTTTTATCATATCTTGGTGTCTCATAGAATCATTAGTTTCCACTTGTTCATTTCTAATTTTTAAGGATGTATTTTCTTCAGTGAGCTTTTGTACTTCCTTTTCCATTTGGCCAATTCTGTTTTTTAGGGAGTTATTTTCCTTGGTAAATTTTTGTATATGTTTTCCCATGCTATTGACTCCTTTTTCATGATTCTCTTGCATTACTCTGATTTCTTTTCCCAATTTTTCTTCTACTTATCGAATTTACTTTTTAAAAATAGTTTTTCAACTCTTCCAGGAATTCCTTTTTGGTCTGAGACCAAATTACATTTTTCTCTGAGGCTTCACATGTATCCGCTTTGACACTATTGTCCTCTTATAATTTTATGCCTTGATCTTCCTCATCACCATAGTAACTTTCTATAGTGGAGCTCTTTTTTGGTTTTGTTTCATTTTTCTGCCTTTTGTGTGACTTGGTGTTTTTAGGTGAGAGTTGAGCTCTGGTCCTACGCTGTCCCAAGCTTTGTGTGCTGGTGCTTTGGGTCTTACTATTGGCTTTCACTAGGCTTCAGAGCTTAGCTGCTTGCTTCCTCTGGAGGGTAGGCTTCCCTCCTGGCTTGTATTGGTGAGTGGAGCCTCCCTGCTGGCTTCCCCTGAGTGTGAGGTTTAGCTGCTGGCCTACTCCAGGGGTGGGGGCCTTTCTGCTGGGTTGCAATGGAAACAGGGCCTCTCTGCTGGTAGACCCTAGGGGCAGGGTCTTGCTGTTGGCCAGCCTCCTAGGTGGGTCTTCAGTACTGATCAGCAGTGGGGTTAAGGCCTCGCTGGAGTGGGGCCTTGTTGTGCTACACAGACTGCACACTTGCCTAGGGGGCTGCTGGTTTGCAGGGGGTGGGGCCTCACTAGTGGATCACCCCAGGCTTGGAGCCTTGCTGCAGGTCCCTTGTTGTGAGGCTGGCTGCTGCTCTGGGACCTCACTTCTCTCCCACCCAAGTGAAACAGACCTTTCCTTCTGGGCTGGTAAGCTGCTTCCCTGCTTTTAGATCAATTCTGCACAGTTTTTTAGTTGTTTGGAGGGGTATTTGGGAGGGCTTCAGAGGGTTCCTTCTTTACTCCACCATCTTGGCACTGGAATTTGACTGCTGGATTATCAGTTCAAGGGAGGGATGAGATCATAGCTCTGGATCCCACTCATACCTTCTAATTCATGATAAGTGAATGAATGAATGAATGAATGAATGGCAAGGCATTTATTAAGCATTTACTATGTTCAAAGCACTGTGTTAAGTACTGGGGGATAAAAATAGAAAAAACAGTCCCTGTTTTCAAGGAGCTCACATCCTAACAAGGAGAGACAACATGTAAAGGAGGTGTCAGCTACAAGTAGGATGGAAAGCCCTCATGGTCCTTGGGTTACAATGGCAAAGAAGATGGTAATGTGTCTTTAATGTTATTTTCATCAATAAAACTATATTTCTGATGTTGAACCATTTGACAGTGCCAAGGACTCTGGTAGCCAGAAATTTCTTTTCCAGGTCATTAGATTATGAGCTTCTTGAGGGCAGGGACTGCCCTTTGCCTCTTTTGGTGTCCCCAGAGCTTAGAACAGTACCAGGCACATATTAGGTGCTGAATAAAAGTTTATTGATTGATTAAATCTTCAGAATCTGTGCATACTAAGGAGTCAGGGGCTATAGGATCTACAAAAGCAATTGCCAGGCTACATCTCCACAGGGCTTGAGTCCTAGCTGATGGTTGTGAGAGTGAGACTGGAAGAAGGGTCTGTGACTTTGGGTGGAGTCTGCTATTCTCAGGGCTCTTCAGTTCAGGGTTCATTCAGGTCTAACAGGAGATGGTGGTCTTTATGACTTGCCTACACATACCACCTTCTGTCCCCTCCCTTAGGGATACCCTGCTGCTGCAATTAGACTGGCTTTCCTACCCTAGTGGGTGAGTGGCAGTTAATAGGCATTTGGTGAGAATGGCTAGCCCTTCTCCACAGGAGTTGTTACCCTGAATAATCACTTCAGTGACTGTGCTGGAAGCAGGACCAGTGGCCTGGGGGATTATGAGATGGGATGCTCCTGAGTTCCCCTACCCATCATGGTACTTGGTCAGATGTTGGCTTTGGTGGGAGCTAGGTTGGTAGACCAATTGTCACAGGGGTTGCTCCTTTAAGGATAGTGACAGTGGAAGGCTCTGCTACTCAGAATTCCCTGTCTAGTCTTCAAAATATTAGATATTTCAGCTGCCTAGAAGGTTTCAGCATAACTCAGGGCAGGGGGATAGATGCAATGACTTCTTGAGTTCTCTTTTAGCCATTATTGGACTATAATAATTATAACATAATAACTGACATTTATATGGAACTGCTTTAAAGTTTCCATTTGATTATTTATATAACAGGTTTTGCACATCTTTAAATGCTATACAAATTTCAGTTACTAGTCTTCAGTCCTTACGATTACCTTGTCAGGGAGGTCCTAGAGGCATATTATCCCCATTTTACAGATGAGTTCAACTAAAACTCACAAAGGTGAAGTGATCTCCTCCAAGAGCACACAGTAAGTTTCAGAAGCTAGATGTAAACCCACTCCTCCATGCTGATTTTCCATACAGATGTGTATAATGTTGGTCTTTATATCTCTCTGTGCCTCAGTGTCTCCATATGTAAAATGACCAGAAGACAAAATGCTAAAAGATCTCAAGGGCTCCTGGCTACATACTCCACTCCAAGCAATAGCAGTGGTGAAAAGCCATTGAGGCCTATATGTATGAAGCCCAGATTCCATTGAGCTCCCTGGGAATGAAAGAAGGGAGGGCCCTGGGAGATGGTATGTGAGTGGGTTTGGGGTTGGAAACAAACAATAGGCTTTGAAATAACCTTTCCATTTTGTAAAAAGCAGCAATAATGCACACAAAGGAAGAAGGGGGCATTTCTCATTGAATGAACAAAACACTATGTAACTTCTATCACCATTCCCAAAACATTCAAGGCAGAACTAATCACTGGTCCTGTGTATCATACCCTTATTCTACTCCTGATTTGCTCTAACCCTGGCTGTCAGGAGTCCTTCAGTGTTTAGTCCTAGCCTTACCCTTCTAGATGTCACAGGGTCACCTTAGTAAGCCCAGTTTGTTGGACCAAGAGACCAAGAGATAGGAATATTCCAGAGTCCCCCTCCAGTTTAAAAAGTGTAAAAGGGGACCATGTTGGGTCAGAGGCTTTCTTTTCTCTGAGAGGCAAACAAGCCAACCTGAGTTCTGGGCCAAGAGCAAGTTGTTCCAGGCCACCTCAAACCAAGGAACTACTAGTCAGAAGTTAATGGGTCTGGGTAAGGAGAACTACAGTGGACACTGGAACCAGGATGTGACTTATTTTTCTCTTCCCGAAGGTTCTCTGGTTCCTCCATGGACCCAAGGAGAAAGGTAGACCTGAAGCTCATCATTATTGGAGCCCTAGGGTAAGATGAAGCCTGCCCTATGCTATATCCAGTCCCAGAATGATTGGAGCCTGACTGGGGGGTCCCTTGCCCCAAGGATAATGAGATGCCTTCCACCTAGCTCTACCTTCCGGGAGTCCCTGAGCTTGGGGGGTGGGGGTTACACTAGGGAGGGAGCCTTGCCAAATGAAATGTCTTTCCCATGGCCATACCTCTAATATGTGTAATAGGAAGCAGGGCGTTGAGGCTAGCAGTCAAGAGACCTGGGCTCTGCTCTAGATTCTTCTTCCAGTTAACAAGGTAACCTTAGTCATTTAACTGCTCTGTGCCTTGGTTTTTCCATCTGTCAAATGGAGATAATACCTGATTCATTTACCTTAGAGGGTGGTTTTTAGGATCAGATGTGAAGATAGGTGTGAAATGCTTCTAAAACATTAAAAGTGCTGTGATAATATAAGGCTATTACTATGGATAACTTGTGAGCAATTCACATACACACAATTGTAATCTCCTTGAGAACAAGGACTCCACTGTTTTTTACCTTTGAATCCTCAGTATGTAGCATAGTATATCAATATCATTACATTTATATATCAAGAATCTATAATTTCTTCAGTGTAGGTACAACTGGTGTGGAAACTCCATTCCTTCACTCAATAAGCATTTATTAAATGCCTACTATATGTAAGGCAATGGCAATATAAAGACAAAATTAAACCATCTCTGACCCCAAGAAACTTATATTCTTTTGGAAGGAGTAACATACACAAATAAATAAATTGAAATACTCACCAAGGTACAAAGTAATTTCCAGGAGAGAGCCCTTATAACTGGGAGTATCAGGAAAGGTTTCCTTGAACTGAGTTTTGAAGGAAGCTGGGGATTCTGTGAGGCAGAAGTGAGGAGAGAGTGCTTTCTGGGCACAGGGGACAGCCCAGACAAAAGCATATAGATGATGATGGAATGTTGTATGTAGAGAATAGAAAGTAGAGCCATTAATCTAGGACATACAGTACATGATAGAGAGTGGCTGTAGATCGCCATATTGCAAAGAAGTTTTTAAGCCATGCAGAGAAGTCTGAATTTTTACCTAGAGGAAACAAGAAACCACTGGAGTTTTCTCAGCAGGTGAGCGACACAGTCATACCTGGGCTTTAGGAATAGCAATTGTCAACTGAGTGAAGGCTGAGTGATAGAAAAGTGAGGCTAGAGGTAGTTAGGAGGTTACTGCAGTAGTCCAAGAAATGAGGGTTTGAAGTAGGGTGTTGTCCCTTTTAATGTAGAGAAGGGGATGTTTGTGAGAGATGTTGTGAATATCTCCCCAAGAAGAATAGAGTGAGGCTAAGTTATTTACTTAGTCACATATTACCAATGGTCACATAACTAGTAAGTATCAGAGTCAAGATTTGAACTCAGGTCTTCCTCGATGAAAGTAAATAATAGTATCTACTACCCCATTCTGCCTCTCATTGACTATTGTTAATAATAATGATTTTGATAGTACTATCACCTTACCTTTGTATAATACTTTCAAAGCATGAACTTTTTAAATCAGAAAACCTGAATTCAACTCCCAATTCAGTTACCAACTCACTAACTTGCTTGGGCAAGTCATTCCCCCTCTCTACGTCATTTTCCTTGTCTGAATTAGGTAATTTCTCAAGTCCCTTCCAGCCCTGAATCCTGTGGCCTCTGACACATCTAATAAATTGTTTGATACTTACTCAAACTGCTACTAGGTGGGGCAGGTATTATTATCCCCACTTGACAGATGAGAAGATTCATGCACAGAGTTGAAGTGATTTGCATTAGACTGTACTACTTTAATGAGTGATGAAAAAGATGATGATGGTAGTGACCTAACGTAGCTGCCTCCCTCCCAAACTTTAACTGGATCTGAAACATTCTCTTTACCAAATACCTTGAAGAACTCTCCTCCACCCACCATCTTGACTAGTCCCTCTTCCGGGAGCTGTTCCCAAAAGATTTCCAGCTCTGAGAAACTGTATCCAGGCCATTGTAAGGTGTCCTTCACAGGCAATGTGCAGGACTAAGAACTCTGGGGACTGGCCAAAGTATAAAATAATAAGACCGAGCCTTGAGAATCATGAAAAGATTTTAAGACACGCGCACGTGTGTGTGTGTGTGTGTATGTGTGTGTGTGTGTGTGTCCCCTCAGAGTGGGAAAGACCTCCCTCCTGAATCAGTATGTACACAAGACTTTCTACGAGGATTATCAGACCACCCTGGGGGCCAGCATCCTCTCCAAAATCATCATGGTAGACAACACAACCTTGAAGTTACAGGTGAGCAGGGTCAATCCTCCCCACTGTGTTCAGACAGATACAAATCCTCCCAGGTCCCTTAGGCTGACTCAGATTCAGCTCATCAGCCATATGCAAGAGTAGAAGAGAATCTAAAGGGGAAAAAGCCCTGATTATAAATCAGTAAGTTTGGGTTCTGGCACTAGCTTGACTGATCATCCTGCCATTGCTTCTGGCAGTCCTTGAGCATAGAGACTGTTGTATTTATGTTAAATACAGTAGAAGGACCTTAGCTCCTCATGAAATTGTTGAACTGGATGTCCCTTGTTGTTGTTCAGCTGTTTTCAGTTATGTCCTATTCTTCATGACCCCATTTGGGGTTTTCTTGTCAAAGACACTGGAGCAGTTTGTCATTTCCTTCTCTAGCTCATTTTACAGGCAAATAGGGTTAAGTGACTTGCCCAGGGTCACACAGCTAGTAAGTGTCTGAGCCTGGGTTTGAACTCAGGAAAATGAGTCTTCCTGCCTTCAGTCCTGGAGCTCTTTCCACTGAGCCACCTAACTGCCCTAGGCCCTTTACAGCTTAGACTTATGGTCCCATGATCCAATGTTCCTAGGTACTTTGTAAACGTCTCTGGAATTTGAATTTTAAATTAACTTCGAATGCTAGGCAGGTTATTTGACCTCAGTGCACCTAAATTTCCTCATCTGTCAAGTGGGATTATAATCTCTGCCCTACCTACCTGACAAGCAATCTGTGAAGAGAAAATGACATAATGAATATGAAAGTGCTTTCAAAAAGTTAAATGTACGATGCAAAGATATTGTAACATTCCAAGTCAGAAAAGTGCAAGGGACGACTTGAGACCAAATCAAAGTGTTGGCCCCTTGACCAACCAGTCAATCAATCAATCAATCAATATTTATTTAGCTCCTATCATGTGCCAGACACTGTGCCAAGCACCAGGGATGCTAAAAAAGGCAAAAGGCAGTCCCCGCCCTCAAGTAGTTTACAATCTAACGGCCAGAGAGAGAAAGGAAAATTTTGCTGAAAGCTGACATTTTAACCTTCTTCAAGTTGCTTCTTTGAAGTTCATGGTGGGGTTTTCCTTTCCAGATATGGGACACAGGAGGTCAGGAGCGGTTCCGCTCCATGGTATCCACCTTCTACAAGGGTTCAGATGGCTGCATCCTGGCCTTTGATGTCACTGACCGAGACTCCTTCCATGCCCTGGACATCTGGAGGGGGGACATTCTCCAAAAAGCAGTGCCCACAGAGCAAGTTTTCCCCATGGTGGTACTGGGGAACAAGATTGACCTGGATGATCGGGAGGTAAGGGATAGACTGGGCTCAGCTGGGTAGTGGGCAGATGCTAGCACCTCACTCCCAAGCCTTTTCTTTATATACTTTCCCACATGTTGTGGTGAGGGCCCAAGGGAGCCATTCTACTCCATAACCAGAGAGCAAGCAATAGTCCCCCAGCAAAAATCTTTGGTCATTGAATTCAATAGTTTAATTTATTCATTGCATGAAGATACTGTATTGAGTACAAAATAATATAGAATTGAAGACAAAATAATATAGAATATATTAAGCTATGATACAAAAGAATACATAAATGTATTAAGCAAAATGTTTTGTGAGATCTGAGGGGAGAATAATCATTACAAACTTAGGAGGAAGGAAAGGCTTCATATAGGAAGTGATACTTAAATTGGGTTTAAAGGATGGGCAGGGACTCAGTAGGGAGCAGGGTGAACCAAGGTGGAAAAGCACAGGATGTGGAAGAGGGACAGTGAGTAGTCCAAGCAGGCCACAAGAGAAGGAACTGTAGGATATGACTCCCTCACCCCAGAGCTGGCTGCCCAACCCCCAGGGACAGAAGTACCAGGAGATGAAAATGAGGAGCTGCCTGAGTCACAGTGCAAGTGGAATTCACCAGCACCCAGAGAGAGAGAGACTGAGACCAAGAAGCTGATGGGAGACAGAGAGACAGAGACAGACAGAGAGAAAGAGAGAGACTGAGACACAGACAGAGACAGAGAAATAGAGACTGACAGGAGATAAAGAAAGAGACACAGAGAGAGACTGACAGAAACCAAGAGACTGACAGGAGACAAAGAGAGACAGACAGAGAGAAACATAGACAGAGAAACAGAGAGAGACAGACAGAGTCCAAGAGGCTGACGGGAGACAAAGAAAAGAGGAAGACAGACAGACAGAGACACAGAGTGAGTGAGGGAGTGAGAGAGAGAGAGAGAGAGAGAGAGAGAGAGAGAGAGAGAGAGAGAGAGAGAGAGAGAGAGAGAGAGAGAGATACAGAGAGAGAGAGATACAGAGAGGTTGACAGGAGACAGAGAGAGAAAGAGAGACACACACAGAAACAGAAACAGAGAGACAAGGACTGAAAACTGATTATGGAGATGACCCTGCGATGGGAGGTATGGAAAGTAGGGTAGTGTAGGAGGGAGAAGAGAAGGTAGGAAAACTATGCATTTCAGCTCCCTGTGGGTCCTAAAGTATGGGGCAGAGACTGACTATCTGTCCACAAGTCCCCACCCACTGGGCTTGTGTCTGCAAGTTGTCCATCTTGGGCTCCGATTAACAATGAAGACATTGTGAGGGAGGGCAGAGAGCCCAAGAGGAGGGGATTTGGACCATGCTGCCCCTCCAGAGCCCTGGAGTCAGGAGAGAAGGGGAACTGTGATGGCACCTTTGATCACTGACAAGACCTGCCCCCCAGGAACCTGTGCAAAATAAAGCAGTCAATATCCTTAGGGAGAGGAGGCAACACAGTCCTCCCAATTGTCACAGGGCATAACTAAAAATGCGGCCAGCATCCAGATCAGCACCTACCTGGTTATCTTCAGCAAGCATGAATCTGAAGGAGGAACCATTGTAAGGGAAAGAAAGGCTACCCCATGACAGGCAGGGCAATTCCCCAGGTCCTCGGGCCCCTGTTGCTTCCTTTCCATAGGAAAGGGATCTGACTCCCAGACACATACTGGGATGGCGTGGGGAGGGCTGGGCTGCTAGGATTCTGGCCAGAAGGAACAAGCACTCAGATTTCCTCCCAGCTTTCAGGCATAAGCCTGAAACAACTTTCCCTATAAGAACCCTGTGAGGGATCTAGTGCGAATATCCCCATCCCCATGGAACTATAAGGTAGCTCAGAAAGGCCAAATGATTTGCCTTTGGTGACATAGCAATTGCCAGAACTAGGGTTTGATCCCAGTTCCTCTGACTCCAAATCTAGATCTCTTTCCACTTTCCCAGGTCCCCCTGCAGAGATATCCTCCTTATCACTCTCCCCGACAGGGGTCCTAAGATTCTACCATCACTAACTATTAGAGGCTATATTCTTTCCTGGGAATTGATTGGGAGAAGGACAGGAAAGAGGCAGAGCTAGGTACCAACTCAGGTGTGCGTGCAGGCAAACACACACACACACACACACACACACATGCCACCCCCACTGCTGCCACTGCTACCACCACCATCATAATGGAATTTCACCCAAGACAGTCAGATATGTGCCTTCAGGGGACCCACATAGTTCGCTCAACTTTTGCTGGACCATGGTAGAAAAAAATATGAACTAGTAGATTTAAGACTTTTGCCCCAAAGAGGTCATTGACAAAATGAAAGGCACTTTATACACCATAATATTGATAGCAGCACTTTGCACAGTATCAAAGAACTGGAAACAAAGCCTTTTGGGGAATGGCTGAACAAATCATGGTATGGGAATGTAATGGAATAATTATTGTGTTGCAAGATATGATAAACATGATGAATACAGAGAAGCATGGGAAGACTTATATGAACTGATGCAAAGTGAAGTGAACTGAGGCAAAAACACAATATATATGTTACTTCAACGGTGTAAAAGGAAAGAACCACAACCACAAAACAATCAAAATTGAGGTTGCAAAATCATTAAGACCAAACTTAGTTCCAAGGAAGATCTATGAAAATACATCCATCCTGGTTCTTCTACAGACATGGGAATATAAGGCTATAGAACACTGCATATAATTTTGGATTTGTTTGTTGTGTAGACTGGTTTTGTTGAAATTTTTTCTCTTTTTCCTCTTTTTAAAAAAAATTTGTTATAAGAGATGGCTTTCTGGGTGAGGGGAAGGAGAGGGAGACAGAAGGAAATCTAGGTAATGTAAAAATTAAAAATACCAATAAAAATCCTTTTTAAAAAATTCTTTTTTTAAAAAAAAGGTAAAGTTGAGACTGCATGCCCAGTAACATGGCTTTCTGGAGGTTTTTATTTGCAGGGCTCTTTAGAGGTTATTCAACTCTTCTTTACCTCCCTTCTCCTTCCTGACTTCAATTAAGTTAGAAAAACTGAAGGTAGTGATAAGAGTATGGGATTTAGAATTGGGAGATTTTTAAAAGTTTAATCAATGTGCTTTGATTTTACATTACAAACATTTCCAGATTACTCCCACTCTCTTGTAACAAATGAGAGCTCTGTTATAACAAAGAAAAACAATTAAGCAAAACTAACCCTCATCTGAAAATGTATGCAACATTCCATACCTGTATCCCCCACCTCTATTTTTAAGGTTTTTTTAAACTACCAAAAATCTATTTTTTCTCCCTTCTCAAGCCCATTGAAAAAGAGAGAGAGAAAAACAAATTTCTTGTAACAAATATGCATAGTCAAGCAAAACAGTTCCCTCATTGACAGTACACACACACACAGTGTGTGTATATATATGTATATATATTTTTTCCCCCATTCTGTACCCTAAATCCTCTATCCCTCCATCAGGAGGTACATAGCATGTTTTATCATCAGTCTTTTTAAATCATGGATGGTCATTTTATTGATCAAACTTTTTTTATAGCTTTGAAAGTTGTTTGTCTTAACAGTATTATTTTTTTTTCTCCTGGTTCTGCTCATTTTATTCTTCATCAGTTTATAAAAATCTTCAAAGTTTTTTTTTAATAACGTTGATGTTATATTATAAATTGTTCTTCTGGTTGTAATTACTTCACTCTTTATCAGTTCACCTAAGGCTTTCCATGTCCTTTTTTCATCTATTTCCTCATATCTTATAACAAACACCATAGTATTCTATCACATTCATATCCTACAATTTATTTAGTCTTCATTTGATGACCATCCCTTTAGTTACTAGGCTTACTAAAAAGGACTGCTATAAATATTTGTGCACATATAGAATGTTTTCTATTTCTTTTATCTCTTTTGGGCATAGATTTAGCCACATACTGTTTAATAACCTTTTGTATATGTTTCCAAACTGCTTTCCAGAATGGTTGGACCCATTCACAGCTCCACCAACAGTGCAATAATGTGTTTTCCCCACAACCCCTTTACCATTTACTATCCTCCTTTTTTTTTATCATCTTTGCCAATCTGATGAGTATGAGATGGAATCTCAGAACTGCTTTAATTTGCATTTCTCTAATTAAGAGGGATTTGGAGCAGTTTTTTCATATGGCTATAGATAGCCTGGGTTTTTTCCCTTGAGAACTTTCTGCTCATATCTTTACACTATATATGAATTGGGGAAATGCCCTTATTCTTGTACATTTGACTCACTTCTTTAAATATTTTGGAAATGAGACCTTCATCAGAGAAATTTGCTACAAAAATTTTCCCCCCAGTTAATTGTTTCCCTTTTAATCTTAAATCTGTGAATTTATTTATGCAAAAACTTTTAAATTTTATGTCATTAAAATGATCTGTTTTATCCTCTGTGATCCTCTCTATCCCTTATTTGGTCATGAACTTTTCTTCTTTCCATAGATATGATAGGTAATTTTTTTCTATGTTTCTCTAATTAGTTTATGAAGTGAACTTTTATATCTGTCACATATCCATTTGGAATTTATCTTGATATAAAATGTGAAGTGTTGGTCTACATGTAATTTCTTCCATACTGTTGTATAATATTCCCAGAAGTTTTTAATCCAACAGTGATTCCTTATCCCAGCAACTGAAGGTTTCCTGTTTATTGAATGCTAGAGTACCATCCACATTTGCTTATGTATGTTGTTCCATTGATTAATCTCTCTTTTTCTTATCTAATATCAAATTGTTTTGAGAATTACTCCTTTGAGGTCTGGTGCTGCTAAGCTCCCTTCATTCCTACTTTTTTCTTTCATTGTTTCCCTTGAGATTCTTGGTCTTTTTCTTTCTCTATATGAATTTTGTTGCTGTTTTTTTCTAGATCTACAAAGTAATCATTCAATAGTTTGACTACTATGACAGTGAATAAATAAAATATTTCAAGTAACATTGCCATTTTTATTATATTGATTCATCCTACCCCCTGAGCAATTAATTTTTTCCAATTTATTTGAGTCTGTCCTTATTTCTATAAACAGTTTGAATCTCAACTCTTGACAGCTACTGAACAAAATCATTTAACCTCTCCGAGTCCCACTTTCCTTTCCAATCAGATGAGGATAATCATTGCTATACTTCCTGCTTGCTAAGCTCTTGGTAAGCCTCAACGCCCTATGGAAATGTGAACTATGATTATCATTGTTCCAGGGGAGGGAGAACAGAGGCTGTGGAAGGAGTCTGTGCTAGGAGAAGCTTCAATGTCTCTGAGGATTGTGTCCATCCTTGTCCCCTTATGCAGGTGTCCCAGGAGAAAGCCCTAGACTGGTGCAAAGAGAAGGACATACCCTACTTTGAAGTTAGTGCTAAAAATGACATCAATGTGGAGCAAGCATTTGAACTGCTGGCCAGACAAGCTCTGACTCGGGTGAGTGGTTGGGGTGGTCAGTGTCCAGCCTGGGTCAACTCCCCCTGGGCCTCTTGGGAACAGCAGGCTGGTACAATGGACGGGGCACTGACTCTAAAGTCAGATGTCCCCTCGGACACTTCTTATTGCTTGGGTCAGTTTGGACAAGACACAGTCTCCTGGGTCTCAGTTTCCTGAGGCAGTGAAGTAGACAGAAGAGTGTTGGATCTGGAGTCTGGAAGATCTCAGGTGAATCTGGCTCACTTAAAATTCCATCTGCCTCAATTTTCTCATCTTTAAAATGAAGATAATCAGCACCGACCTCCCAGGGATGTTATAAGGATAAAACAAGGCAATATTTGTACGGAGCTTTGCAAATTCCCTCTACCTTTCTAGTCTTCTTATGTCTAAACACTCTCCTCCTCCTGTGGAATCCAGTGACATGGGTCTCCCTAGTGTTCCTTGAACAACTACTCCATACCCAAACTCTGGTCATTTTCACTGTCTGTCTCCCATACCTGGAGTGTTCTTCTTCCTCATCTTTCTCCTGGCTTCTTTTAAGTCCCAACTAAAATCCCACCAGGGCAGCTAAACTCATCTTCCTAAGTTCAAATCTGGCCTCAGACACGTACTAATTGTGTGACCCTGGGCAAGTCACTTAACCCTGTTAACCTCAGTTTCCTCATCTATAAAATGAGTTGGAAAAGGAAATGGTAAATTACTCCAGTCTCTTTGTCAAGAAAGCCACAGATAGGGTCACGACTGAACAACAAATCCTAGGGACATACTGGTATAAAAAGCATTTAGTCAATCTCTTAAGAACTTACTATATGCCAGGTGCTGGGCTAAAAAAGCTCTGGATATTCCCCCATACCCTATTTATTCCTCCTCCAAACTAACCTTACAAAGATTCAACATCATCTATTTTTTTTTTTCACAAAAAAAAAAAAATTCTGCGAAAGGATTACACCATGACTTTTTATGAATTCATCAAACTGTGGTACTCTGGCTAGAGTTCTTACTACTGTCCCAGGCTTAGTATCAGCAAGCCCCATGATTATTGGTAAGTTTTCAGTATCTCACCCATATCCTTGGTCAAATCATTAGCAAACTATCTTTCTTTCCATACTCTACTCAAAACTGGGAGCTGCCCCATACAACTCTAGGTTATTAGGGGGTATGGTGGCTAGAAAGCTGGACCAATAATAACAGCAATAATAACAAATGTACTATATTCCATGTGCTAAATGATTTACAATTATTATCTCATTTGATCTTCATAACAACCCTACAGCCTGGGATGCAACTATCATCTCCATTTTACAGATGAGGAAACTAAGGCAAACAGAAGTTAGGTGATTGCAATGGCGACCACACTGGCATACCCAGGACGGCTGCTAGCACAGGTTCTTAGATCTGCTTTACTAGGAAAGATAGTTGTTCAAGTGTCCAACAATCTTTTTAAATTACTTTTACTAGTTCAGGGGAAAAGTCAGCACCCTGAACTTCAGAGAAAATACAAACAGAGAAAAAATAAGCAGAGAAATAAAGACCAACAGACAGGGCTCTGACTGCCTGAATCAACTATACACTTTATATACATCCCTGGATCAAGAGAGCCTTTACATCTGAGCAGTCAGGGAGCTCTGAACATACTCGACCAGGGAATCACAAGATCCTTCTTATAAGTGAGCTCCCAAAGCAAAATACCAACTCAGAATATATATGCGATTTGTAGAGCCAGACGGCATCACAACCCTTATGACTCAGTGCCTAATTAGAAATGAGTAAAAGGTGTGAAAGCCTTCCTAGAGCAAGCCTCCCCTAAGCAAGCTTCCCTTAATGGACTCTACATGAGGCCTGTTAATGGTTGGGGAAGATCTTATATCCCATTAACATTACAGTGATCTGCCCAAGGTCATACAATTAATAAACTACCCTTAGATGTAAGTGTAACTATCATCTCCATTTTACAGGTGAGGAAACTGAGGCAAACAGAAGTTAGGTGACCTACCCAGGAACATCCAGTTCTGAGGTCAAGTTTGACCACAGGTCTTCCTGACTCCAGGCCCACAACACAATCTACTTTGCCACCTAAGAACTGAGTTAAAGTTCTGTCTCAGATACTTACTAGGTGTGACCCCCCCCAGGCAAGTCACAGTAAATTCTGTTATTATAACAGCACCTACCACCCAGTGTTGTTGTGGGGTTCACATGAATTAAAATGTATAAAGTGCTTTTCAGACCTTAAAATGATCTGTAAATGCTAGATAGAAAATTATTGCTTTAACTCAAGTGTTTCCCATCAGCCAGAAACAAGTTGGAATAAGATGACTTCTCAAAAACTTCCAATTGCTAGTATTTTTATAGAGCTCTAAAGTTTGAAAAGTACTTTACAAATAATATCTCAGCTTATCCTCACAACAGTCCTGCAAGGTCAGTTCTATTATTGTCCCCATTCTATAAATGAGGAAACTAAGGCAGACAGAGATGAAGTGACCTGTCCAGGTCACACAACTACTGTCTGAGGCTAAATTTGAATTCAGGTCTTCCTGACTCCAAGTCCAGCACGCTATCACCTAGCTTCCTCTTTCATATTGTTGATCCTGTGACGAATACTTCAACAAAACATAATGGGGGTGGAATTCAGAAAGGAGCCCAGACCATCAGGGCAGTTTTGTTACTGCCTTGTTAAATTTTAATTTTTAAAAACCCAGACTATGATTTCATTGATGGTTTCATTGATTCATTTAAACCAGACCTGTGTTTTCATGGAAGTTCCCAGTGAGGAACTTCCATTCCTCAAGGAGATAGGGGCTTTCTCTGTAATTTATAATGTTACAAAGAACAAATACATACTTTAAAAAAAATGCAGGTATAGAATTTGTTACACGTACCTTTCTTTCTCTTCTTTGTATATGTGATGAGAAAGGCACCAGTGGGTGCAGTAGTTCCTAAACTACAAATACAAGTAGGAATATTGAGTTGGGGCAGCAGATGGGGTGGGATGCTATATATATTGAAATACTTATGTTCATAATTATTAGGTTCAAAAACTTTTAAAAATAACTTTAAAAAAGAACATTCCA
The DNA here is from genome assembly GCF_028583685.1 of Petaurus breviceps papuanus. NCBI lineage: Eukaryota > Metazoa > Chordata > Mammalia > Diprotodontia > Petauridae > Petaurus > Petaurus breviceps. The sequence goes on along the minus strand of NW_027187372.1, from coordinate 32,323,948 downwards.
GGGGCGGCTAGGTGGCACAGTGAGTAAGAGCACCGGCCTCAGAGTCAGGAGGACCCAAGTTCGGTTCTGACCTCAGACACTTAACACCCACACAAAAAAACTAGCCGTGTAACCTCGGGCAAGTTACTTAACCCCAACTGCCCTCCAAAAGGCAAAAAAAAAAAACCATTCCATCCAACATCCAGTTCCTACTCAAAGAATCCATTTTGTTACAGATTGTGAGAAGTGATGATTTGGGAAACATGGATTTGAAGGAAGGGGACAGGAGAAGGTAGAGCTTATATGAGAGCTTTCTCCATCTCACCCCAATCCAGGGAGCCTGGAACTCTTTGATCCTCCAGTTGGGAGTGTCTAGCAAAAATGTAAGACTACCTCTCTGCCTACACCAATGTAATTTCCCAGGCCACCATGCATAGGATGTCAACTCTAGACTAGCTGGGTCCAGTCAAGCAATCTGAGTTTCTAACTCAGCTTCTCATTGATCCAGGCAGGATAAGTTGCCCTGGTTCTCAGTTTCTTCATCAGTACAATGGAAGGAAAAATCCCAACCTCCATTGGACATTAGACAGAAGACGACCCGTTCCTCTCTGGATGTGATTTCTGTTTTCTCCTTTCTTCCTACAGCATCGTGGGATTTTTGAGAACTACTTGACTGATTCTATCAAGCTTTCATCAGCGGACCAACCAAGGAATAAATGCTGCTGATGTTGGAAACAGAGGCCACTCTAGGAAGGGGGCTGCTGACTATTCAGAACTGGGACTGGGTTGAAGACTGGGAGTCCTCTGCCTCTATATTCTGTAACCTCTGTCCCAGGCTGCTGGGACCTTGTGACACAAGGAGGCTCTTGATGAGCCGTAAGGACACAAGCAATGCATGGCCACTGACTGAGAGCAGGAGAAAAATAGAGGATGTTGGTGGACCCATGATAAACATTTCTTCTTGCTGTAAGACAGCAAAGGGATGAATGATTTTTGCAATCATGAAGTTCTCGAGCTGGAAGAGGCCCTTGGTGTCATAGATCTAGAGTTCAAGTAGGATTTGGCAGCCTTGTAATCTGGCCCTCTCATTTTACAAATAGGGAAATTGAGGATTTATTTAAAGGGGTTAAGTGACTTAGCTAATGTCACATAGGTAGTAAGCATCAAAGGTAAGATTTTAATTCAGGTCCTCTGACTCTTCACTGTTTCTTGTTGATTTTTTGTTTGTTTGTTTGTTTTGCTTTTTGGAGGGGGGAAGGCAGGGCAATTGGAGTTAAGTGACTTGCCCAAGGTCACACAGCTGGTAAGTGTTAAGTGTCTGGGACCAAATTTGAACTCAGGTCCTCCTGGCTCCAGGGCCATGCTCTATTCACTGCACCATCTAGCTACCCCTGTTCTTTGTTATTTCAAATCCTCCATAAGGAAACCAAGATAAGCAAGGGAAGTGCTTGCCTATAATTGCATTTGGCTAAAACTAGAAACCAAGTCTGTAAGATTTCCAGTTCAGTGCCTTTCTCCATCCCAAATCTTTCCTTCTGTCAAATTCCTGTGGAGAACTCTGTGGAAGTATGGAATTGTGGTTGAAGAACTGGAATTTGAGTCAGGAAGATATAGGTTCAAATCCTGTATGACTCTGGGAAAGTCATTTACTCCTGGTCTCAGTTTCCTTAAAATGGGAGAGATGGACTCAATGACCTCTAAAAGTCCTTACCAGCTCTGAATCTATGATCCTATGACCTCCTCCCCCCCCCAAAAAAAATGATGCCCTACAATTATCCCCATTAGGAACCTACCCTCCCCATCTTCCACCCCATACTTAGTCACCTGGCCCTGGGTATGGACAGCCCAGTTCAACAAATATTTCTTTGTTAGATTTAATATCCTTAAATCAGAATGGGGAGAGAGAGATTGAGAGAAAGAGAGGGAGGGAGAGACAGAGGGAGGGGCAAAAGGGAGAGGGAGAGAGAGGGAAGGAGAAGGAGAGAGACAGAGAGAAAATGAGAGAATGACAACCTTAGTCTGGCTGTATGAGCCACACCTCAATGCCAAGCAAAGGCCTTTGGGATTGAGCCAGCTGCCTTCTGAGAAACACAGTCTTGTTATGGAAAGTACCAAAGAGCCATGGATTAGAATGTTGGGAAACTTTAGTCATGGTCTGAACTGGGCCAGTTACCAAACCAGCCTCTATGAACCTCAATTTTCTCTTCTACAAAATGAGGGCGATCTATTTGCCCTGAAAAAATTATGGTCAGGCTCAAATGAGACAACATGCTTTGAAAGCTTTAATACTCTCTACAAATGAGCATTATGATGTGTTTACCTTGATAAGGTTCTAAAGGTGCCAGCCCAGAGACAGAGCAAAGAGGTGAAAACCAGCACTGCATCCCATGGGACTGGTGGTTTGAAGCAGGGGTCTCTGGTTGAGGGGGAAAATTTTGGTTCCGCTTGTGTTCCCCACGCCAGTCCAAGGCACACATTTCTCTCTCCTAGGGTGGCGCTTCAGAAAGAATGTCAGATTTGGAGTCAAAGGATCTGGATTTAATCCTGGCTCTGCCACTTACTACCTATGTGCATTAGGCAATCATTTTACCTATTCAGGCTTTAATCTCCCCAAGTGTAAAGAGTTGGCTTAAATGACCTTCAGGATCCCTTTCAGCTTTCAATCTGTGATGCTAAGTTTCTCCCCAGAGCTGAGGGCCACCATCAGTCAAGGGGGAAGAGGGTAGAAAGGACAAGAGAGGCTCCTTGCTTTCCCTTCTGCTTACTCCATTGTTATCTCTGTGGTAGGTGAAAGATGAAATGACTGAGGAAAACAAATGTTCAATCTTCCAAGCATATCAATTTATTAAGTAATGCATGCCAAATGCCTAACAGAGTGAGAACAGACTTCCTCAATGTAGGCCCAGACCCCAAACACAGGGGAAGACTGTGTTTTTTTATACATTAAAACAATAAATCCAATAAGAACAATCAATTAAAAGGAAAAAATAGAACATTGTTGTTCAGTTGTTGAATCATACTTACCTTTAAAGGACCCCACAGCATACCAGGCCCTTCTATCCTCCACTATCTCCTGAAGTCTGTCCAAGCTCACGTTCATTGTTTCTATGATGTTATTCATCTCATCCTCTGCTAGCCGCTTCTCCTTTTGCCTTCAATCTTTCCCAACAGCAGGGTCTTTTCCAATGAGTCCCATCTTCTCGTTATGTGGCCAAAGTGTTTAAGCTTCAGCTTTAGTAATTGACCTTCCAGTGAATAGCCTGAATTAATTTCTTTAAGTATTGACTGATTTGTTCTCTTCGCTGTCCAGAGATTCTTAAAAGTCTTCTCCAGCACCACAATTCAAAAGCGTCAATTCTACGGCACTCAACTTTCCTTATAGCCCAACTCTCACACCCATACATTGCTACTGGAAAAACCATAGCTTTGATTGTATGGACCATTGTTAGCAAGGTGATTTCTGATTTCTACTTGGATGAAAGACTAGGGACTTTCCAAGTTGGGAAGGGGAGAATGAAAGATGCAATTCCCTGAAATCAGAAAAGGAGGTATCCCACTCCCCAAAGTACTGTAAACAATCAAAAGAACATGGAAGCAATATGGATTCATCAGTATGGAGTCAGTTTTTAGGTAAGACACATGGGTTGCTTGAGATGTACAATTGTGAGAAAACTGCTTGTATCAATCTTTGGATCTTACTGGGTTTCTGGTCAGCATAATCTAGATCCCTGGTTAAGGGTCTCTAAACAGCACATAGAGGTGGTCCAGTTTCCCAGCCATGCAGGGCTAGGTTCAAACAATATAATAAGGTTTTCTCTCAATCACCACAGTTGAATAACATTTTCTCTCAAGACAGAAATTGGACCAGACCCATAACTGAATAGAAAGGGAACTGAGCTAGCTCCTGAATTGAGTCATAAGATCTATCTTATTTCCCACAATTAATCACTTGCTGTCCTAATCCCTTCAATTCTCTCAATTTCCTCATCTTGTAGAGTACACAAATAGAAGCTGTATTCAGGGGTGACATTAAAAGTCCTCCATGAGATGCCCTGCCTTGGGGAGAGAACAATACTATGTCACATGGAGTCAAATAGGGCTGAGAGAGATAGAGTGGGGGGGTGGGTTGAAATGCCCTGTAGGGAGGAAGAAGACAATATATGGACAATTGGCCACAAGAGGTCAGTAGCACTTCTTTCTTCCAGGTTTCCCAGTATCAGAAGTTTGGGTTGGGAGTAGTCCAGATGTTGCCAAGAATGGTAGAGAGAGAATTCTCATTACCAACCACCTATGGAACCAGCTGATAGGGGAATAGTTGATTGCTAGGGCATCTCTTCCAGGAGCACTCTGGGATGCCAAGAAGTAGGAAGGATGCTGGTGTACAAGCAATTTATGCATGCAGACAGCAGTTAGCCATCATTTAAAGGCATGGAGAGGGCATAGTGGGATGTGGAGGAGAGAAGGACCTGGTGTGACTGGAGAGTTTGATGTGAGCTAGTGGAATATATTTGAGAAGAGACTAGTAAAAGGTTTGGTTAGGAGAAGGGGCCTCCCTATGGCCCAGGATGACCTCCCTATGTCAAGCTGGGATGAGGAGATGGGAGAGAAGAGGCAGTTGGGTGTCACTCCAGATTCATGGCTCATATTGCTCCTGTGCCCACACGCACATCATACATCAGAAATAGTGAAGGTGATTTTGAGGCCTGTGGTCAGATCCAGTCTAATACTGCTTCTCTGAAATGTACCATCTCAGCATTTCCTGATTCCTAACCCTAGAGACAGACAATATGGTGTCATCAGGGCACCCAGACCTCATTGTGGTAGCGCACCCTAGAAACACCAATGTTTTTAAGCTCAGGACAGATTTTCATCTATCTACAAGCTATTTTTAAGTGGGATTCAGTCTAAAGACAAAGGGACAGATTCAGCTTTTAAGGCCTCAGCCAGCCTAAGCAATTCATTGTCCCATACCCAAGTCAGAATTCTGATCTAGATAACCCCCAGTCCCTCAGGGTCTAGTCTGCTGGTGTGGGTGTCAAGTGCCTTGTATGTCAACCCTATCTCTAAACCTGAGGAAGAAAAGGTTGGAATAGTGTAGCGGCAACCACACTGGCATCCCCAGGATGGCTGCTAGCACAGGTTCTTAGATCTGCTTTATTAGGAAAGATAGCTGTTTAAGGCGTCAACATTCTCTTTTAATTACATTCATTAGTTCAGGGGAAAAATCAGCACCCTGAACTTCAGAGAAAATCCAAACAAAGAAAATAGAGAAAATATAAGCAGAGAAATAAAGACCAACAGACAGGTCTTCTATCTGAGAAATTATCACAAATCAACAGATAGATCCAACTGTCTGACCATTACATAGGTACATAGTTACCAGAGAGAGAAGCACTAACTTGTGGTTTTTTTCAAAGCCAAGGGGCGGGGGGGGTTGTTTACTCCTTAAGGCTACCCAGAATTTCCTCTGGTCAAATAACAAGAACACTCTTCCAATGAGTGAGTGTCAAAGCAAAATGCTAACCTCAGAGTATATATACCCTTTGTAGAGCCAGAGGGCATCACAACCCTCTTGACTCAGTGCCAAATTAGAAATCAGCAAAAGGTGTGAAAGCCTTCCTACAAGCAAGCCTCCCCTAAGCAAGCTTCCTTTAACAGGCTCCACCTGAGGCCTATTAATTGGCAGGGAAGATCTTATATCCCATTAACATTACAGAGAGAAACAAGGATGGGTAAGAAGCAATGAGAGAAATAAATTAAAAAGAAACTCTTTTTTAAAAATAAACTCTATAGGGGCAGCTAGGTGGCGCAGGAGTAGGAAGGATCGGTTCTGGCCTCAGATACTTAACACCCACACAAAAAAACTGGCTGAGTAACCATGAACAAGTTACTTAACCCCAATTGCTTAAAAAAATAAAAATAAAAATAAACTCTACATAAATGAGAGTTTATTGTTATTAAAAAGAGAAACCCTTTTCCCAAACTCCAGCTCCAGAATATGGTCCAACTCATGTCACCAATGGTCCCCCATTCCTCAGTTTCACCATCTATAAGATGGAGAGGTTGGATTAGGTGAGCTCTGAGGTCCCTTTCAGCTCAAATATTCTGTGGTTTTATAATTCTTCAGTCAGGAATCACTCAGATTTCTGGAAGTTATTTGGCAACTTAAACATTCCTTGGAATCACTTGGATAACTAGATCTTTTCCCCTGTCTCCTTCTTCTATCCAAAGCAAATTTTTAAATGATCACATACAATTAATGTTTTCTCTATCACTTCAGGAATAGAATATAGAACTCCAAAAAGGCGGGGGGGGGGGGGACACAAAGGAGTATTTGTTTCATCTCATGGATCCAATAGCCAATTTATTTAAGGAAGGAGAGTTTCCTTCTGTGTTCACTGGGTATCTCTTTTCCCGATATATAGAATGGTTCCACATCCTTCTTGGATGTGGGATTCTTTCCACCTCTAATGGTTCTGAGTGAACTCATTCAATGTTCCCAACTTCCATATGAGATAGTAATGTTTCTCCCTCCGAACCAGTGACGCCAGCAGACATAGAAGCTTGGGAGGGGTAAGGGGGGGGGGTAGCCTCCAGAGGGAGCCATTTAATTACAGCTCCCCTTGAAATCAGAAAGCCTGAAATCTAGATAGAGTCGAGACCTGACTGGCTTCCAGAACAAAGAGCATCTCCTGACTAGAATTGCATAACCAGGGTAAGAGGGAACAATAAAGGGTGACCAAACCCCAGAAACTGGTGTGGAGTGATCTCCGCCGCTCATCACAAAGAACAAAACTGGAGCTGAGCAGGTTGTCAAACCACCTGGACGTTAGGGATGAGGTCAGAAAGGGAGGGAGAGAGAATGATTGTCTCTTTTGTAGGGGACAGGGAACAGGGGGAAGAAGGGTTGCATCAGGAGATGCTACTTATAGGCTCCCCATGTCCAGCTTCTTCCTCTGGGGTTCAGTTTGGCTATTCCTTAGTGATCCCCAAGAGGATGGAGTGACCATAGGTCTTCCCTTCTTTTGTTTTTTTGCTTTTTAGCGAGCAATTGGGGTTAAGTGACTTGCCCAAAGTCACATGGCTAGTAAGTGTTAAGTGTCTGAGGTCGAATTTGAACCCAGGTCCTCCTGACTCTATAGCTGGTGCTCTATTCACTGTACCACCTAGCCACCGCAGTCTTCCCTTCTTAATATTTCCCCTCGGGGTTCTTAATCCAGACTTAAAACAGCCACCACACTGTAAAATAAATATCTTCAGGAAACCAACATTAAATTATTTAAACTTAAAGCTTCACTAAGGCTTTTGGACTATCCTGTAGTTTAGTACCCTCTGTGTCCAGTCTGGAATAGATAGGTTCTCTTCGTATCAATGTAGTGGATGTTGGCTTGGGAGCTAGACCTGAATTCAAGTCTTCAGCCTGATGCTTCCTAGCTAGGAGACTTTGGGCAAGTGACTTAAGCTCTCTAGAACTCACTAGCCTTGTAAAACAGAAACAATAATTGTATCACCTACCTTGTTGTAAAGAAAGTACTTTGTAAATAGCAAAGTGTCATGTAGATGTAATGTTATTATTATGAGGTTTTTATAATAGCTTTCCTTAAGGAGCTTTCAATCTAGATAGGGAGGTTCGTTGCACAAATATTTATTAAACATCTGCTATGTGCAAAGCATTGTGCTACGTGCTAGAGGGAATTCCCAAGATGAAAAAATTTGGAGCCTATACCACCTAACAGGTGGGGGTTGGAGTGGGAATGGGGACAGAAGTATATGTGAACAATCTATTTCTATGAACAATGGAAAGAATCCATTGGTTCTGAAAAGTCATAAGATCTACAGATACACATTCAGTGATTATAAAATAGAGAGAGAGAGAGAAAAAGAGAGAGAGAGAGAGAGAGAGAGAGAGAGAGAGAGATACTAGGGCAAGGCATACAGTGAGCATTCTGAGTCTTTACATAAACTGATCAGAGTGGGGATGGAGTTAATCAGACACCTATGCCTGGAGGAATCAAGTTTTGAATATGATTTTATAGGTGGAAAGGGACATGTATTGAAGAAAAGTAGTGGGGAAGGAATCACAAGAAAAGGGAAATAATCTGTAAAGAGAGCCAAGGAGAAATAGTGAACAAAGTCTCTTTTTTTTAAAGAAGTAATAAAAAAATAGTTTAAAAAGATTGGCAGGATTTCAAGGAGAAGAGATGATGGAAGATTCTTGAATTCTGGGCTAAAGAGTTTGAATTTGATGGAAAAGGAAATATGGAGATGTATCATACTGAGAGGGCAAGGACATATACCTTATTTAGGACCTGGGAGGCACCTCCACTTAGAAATCCCTTCTCCAGCAGGAGTGATGGTGTGACTATGAAGTGGGAAAAGGTTAGGGTGTGTTTTCCCTTTTGTTTTGATTTGGGGTTGGTATGTTTTCTTTTCCATCTATGTCCTTAAATTTTCAGGAGATCATTACAGACACAGAATACTTAGTCTCTGAGCTTTGAGTTAAAAGAGAGATGGCAGAATCCTTTCTCTTCTGAAGAAAAGCCATCATCTCAGCTGAGGACTCCCACTGAGGTGCAGTAGGTGACAACAGCAGGAAGGTAAAGAGGAGTGGAAACAAATGGTATGTATAGCATCCACTATGGAGCAAGTTCAGGAGAGAGAAACCCTCAACAGAAAGCAAGCCCAGCAAGAGCCATGGGAAAACATTACCAGAAGATACATGTAGCCTTGTAAGATACAGTGGCCTTGTAATTTTTTTAATTATTCTTTTGAAAACAGGCCAGTCAGCAACTAATTAGAGCCTACAAGCATTTAGACTGTTTTAACTTTTTCCTCCTGCTAGCAGATCTGACCTCTTTGTCACAAGTCACTAACTGACTTAGAGTTAGAAAATTCCCTTTATTCAGTTCTTGACTGACGACCTGCATTCCCCATCTTTCCATTAACCCAGAAAGGGGTGCCTGAATCTCAGACATTGTGGTTTTCCTCATCTCCAAGATACTTTGGGTCCCCCATGTAAATTTATCTGAGCAAACACACACACACACACACACACACAAAACCAAACTAAGGCATGGACTTCATTGTTTTTCTCTTGGCCCACATTTCTGCTTTAATCATACATAATATATAGCTGGCAATAAGCTTCTTAGATATAAGTAGCTTTTGAGAAACTCCCAAAAATGTGCCCTAAGAAGATAAGTTTTAAATGCCTATTATGTGTCAGGTACCATGCTAAGTGCTTTAAAAAATATTACCTCCTCAGAAACAATTCTGAGAGATGATCAAAGACCATCCCAACTCCTAGAAAAAATTGTTTTTCCCCAGGAATACTGACTCAGTGGCAGCCAGACTATAGAGTGTCTATCAGGGGTGTGCTGGTACCAGTTCAATTTTCAGTGTGAGCATTTACACAGACAAATACCACAAATGCCACAAATCAGGGACTTGGTTTATTGTTTTGTTGCTTAAGACTTAAGAAAGTGATGGAGAAAGTGCAAAGTCTTTTCAGAGAGCTGCTAGTTAAACATTTACTAGTAACCCCCTAGTTCTATTCCACATCTTCCTTATAGAATAATATTGAAGGAACTTCCTCCCTCCTCTTTAAACTTCCCTGGCTCCTCAGTTCCCCTACCATCAAATATAAATTCCTCTATTTAGCATTTAAAGTCATTCCTGACCCAGCCCTAAACTAACTTTACATCTTTATTAGACCTTAATCCTCTTCATTCACAGTCCAGTCCAGCCAGACTGGCTTCCTTGCTGTTCCTCATGCAAAACATTCCACCTCCCACCACTGTGGCTTCATACTGGCTGTATGCAATGCCTGGGATACAATTCCTCCTCGCCTCCATGTTTCAGAATCCCTAGTCTCCTTCAAGTTTCAGCTCATCTCCCCTTTCAAACATGACTTTTCCTGATGCCCCCAGCTGCTCATGCTTCCCTCTCAAAATCACTTTATTTCTATTTTGTATTTCTTTGGTGTCCTCCCCAGACTAGAAGTTCTTTGAGGGCAGGGACTTTTTTTTTGTTTTTGTTTCCACAGCACTTAGCATAGTCTCTAACACATAGTAGGTAGTGAAGTAGACTGAGCACTAGATTTAGAATCAGGAAGAACTGAGTTCAAATCCTTCCTTAGATACTTACTAGCTATGATTCTGGGCAAACCAATTAATCTTTCAGCCTCAGTTTCCTCAATTATGAAATGGGAATAATAACAGCACAGGGCTGCTGTGAAGATCAAATGAAATAATTGTAAGTAAAATGCTTTACAAACCAGAAAGTACTACATATTATGTACTATTATAAAAGTTATTAGTAAAGTGAATTACTCTACCAAATTTTGTTTTTCATCCTTCCTTCTAGCAGAGGACCAATGACCTCACAAGGGCAATGCCTTGACTTGTGCATGAACTGGATTTAAATGAGGCAGGGCTGCACAAAGTCATTAGCCCTCTTCTCCAGAGTCATCAGAGTGCAGTGTCAAGACAAAAATCAAGGCAGCTGGCAATGGCCCTTTACCAGATTTTAAGCTGATGACAAACTAGTTTCCAAGATAATCTATTGGACTTACCAATTGGTCAACAATGCAGAAATCTAGACTTGTTTCCTGGAGCCCAGAGGTAGCCCCCAAAAAGGACCTCCCTCCTTTCTTTCTCTCCCTCTAGCTTGCTTTAAATTCAGGGACATGCAGATTCTTATAGAACTTTGTAGAAGAGAAAATGTGGTATAAAGGAAAGTACGCTGAACACAGAGTCAGAAAAGAGGTTTCAGCTTCTTACGCTTAGGTTCTTCCACTTGTTGCCTGTGAAGCCTTGAGAAATCCCTCTGAGCATTGATTTCCTTCTCTATAAAATTAAGGGGTTAGACCAGATTAGAAAGGTGTCAATCTGTACAACACTTCTGAGTGCAGCCATAACCAGATTAAAATATAATTGGAAAATGCTTAACAAAATATATAAAAATACAATAGAATATAGATAATGTTAATATGTGGTTTTCTAAGTCCATATGTGCCTTCAAAGATCCTTATACAGCTTAGTGGCTCCCATTTCTATGAGTTTGGCACCACTAGAAGAGATGATCACTTAGGTCCCTTCCAGTTTTTCTATTCCATGATTAATAAAGGGAATTTCATAAACTTGGGTCTTCTGAGGTTCTTCTCCCAGAATCATGGAGCTGAAATAGGTGCCTGTGAAGAAACAAGGCAGAGACTTGCTCCTGCCTATCTCAACCTTCCCTCTCCATCCCTGCAAGTCCTGTTCTCTCTGCACCACTCCCCACCCCTCAATCTCCTCCCCTTCAGCATTAGCTGATTGGAATAAATCAAAGTAACACAACACCACTCCCCCTACCCCAATGTCTTCTGAGTTGGAATTGTTCACACTTGGTCAGTCTAGCTTAGTAGGGTCCACTCTGCCTGGCAAAGGGATAAAAGGGTTGAATTAGGATTCAGGAGGATGGGTGCTAGTCCTGGCTTTGCCCCCTCCTTTGACAAGTCACTTCATCTACCTGATCCTTAGTTTCCTGATATGGAAAGGTGAAGGGTTTGTGTTAGATGATCTTTAAGGGTCCTTCCCAACTGTAAAAGTCTGTAAGATTGTTCTGTCACAACCAAACTGCAGAGGACTCTATTCTGTTCTCATTCTTCTGAACCAAGAGACTTTGACCGTGTGCCATCTCTTCCTCAACTGCATTCAGTAAATATTGATTGATAGCTTGGAAAAGAGGCAACTCAAAAAGTGTTTAATTTTTGTCTTTTTATCCCCTGGACCAATCATAGTGCTGATCACAGAACAGGTATTAATAAATACTTGTTGATTGATTGAAAACGTATCACAATGGGGAAACTGAGGCTCTCAGAGTCAAGCCGATTTGCCTGCTAAGCAGCTAGGTGACCCAAGGTGTTTACATGATGACCCTTACTTGTTTGTCTCCCTTTCTGAATTCCTTTTTCTTTTCTTCCTATATATTTTGTTGAATAATTCTTCCCAGGATCTACAATCTGAAAGATGCAGCTGGGTAAGTGCAGCGGAAGGAACACTGAACCTGAAGGCAGGAAATCCTGAGTTCAAAATTGGTCTCAGACACTGACTACCATTGTGACCCTGAGCAAGTCATTTTATCTCTGTTGGCCTGTTTCATCATCTGTCATTGGTCCTCCTCGAAAACAAAGGATGAACAACAACCACAAAACAGCACCCACCTCCAGGGGCTATTGTGAGGATCAAATGAGGGAATAATCGTAAAGCACTTAGCACAGGGACTGGCGCATAGTAAGCACTATATAAATATTAGATCTTATTATTACCGACAGAGACAGAGACAGAATTTCTTATTCTAAACCTAGTGTTATTTCCTCCATGTCACAATGCTTCTTGTTGTCGGCACGCACGTGCGTGCACACACACACACACACACACACACACACACACACACACACACACCCCTCAGCAGTTACTGTACTTTAGATCTATCACTCCAGTTTCAAGTTGAATTTCTTCAAGGATTTTCCTCAGTGGCATGTAGAATCATGAATCAGACAAGCAGGGCAGTGATAGAGTCTTAGGACCCAGAGTCAGAAAGACCCAAGTTAAAATCCTACCCCAACCACTTACTAGCTTTTTGACCCTGGGCAAGTCCCTTAACCTCTGTTTGCCTCAGTTTCCTCACCTGTAAAATGGGGATAACAATAACACCAGGGTTGTTGTGGCAATCAAATGAGATCTTTAAAAAGAATTTTGAAGCACTATATAAATTATAATTATTATTACTCTGATATAGTGGGTAAAAAAACTGGCCTCAGGGCCAGGAAAGTCTAAGTTCAAATCCATATCAACTGGTGTGATCCTGAAAAAAAATCACTTCACTTTCTCAGTCCTTTAAGGTAAAGCAACTTTCAGTTCCAGAGAGGGTGTCAACCTGCATTAGCAAAGAGAATTTCCTCATTGCAAATTCCTTGTATCAACAAAATGACAGGTCCACTCCTTATCTCTTATCTTATATACAAAACCTGACCCTGAATAGAGGTAAAAGAAGGGATTTCCACACATGCACCTGTTCTCTTCCAATGGTTCCCATGAGTAATGAACTTATTCATGCTTCTCATTGTTTGAATTCCTTAAGTTGGTGAAACTAAGGTCTAAGTGTGTATGTGGGGGACAGGGTGCAGTATCACAGTTGGAGGACCTTCTGCAGCTTCAGACTCTTCTCCATAGGAACAGGGAGCTCAATCAAGGACATAGTCATGGACTGGCAGTCAGTCAGTTAAGTCAATAAACAATTATTAAGCACCTACTATGGCCAGACACCATATTAAGCATTGGGATGCAAAGAAAGGAAAAAGATACATTTCTGCCCTCAAAGAACTCACAATCTAATGGGGGAAACAGAGGGCAAGCAGCTGTGTACAGGGATGCTGTTTGGATGTGATACCTGCTGATTTCTCTCACAAGAGCTGTTTGTCTTTCAGGTCTACTGGATTTTGTGTTGTCCATGAGTGTGGGCACTTCCATGTGCTGATGGTGAGTGGAATCGTCTTTGCACATGCTTTTGTACATTTTTGTGTGTTTCAACAGCAGAGTGGGATTGCCTGTCAAGGTAATTGGGTAAGCAGACAATTTTTAGGTCACCTTTTCTAGCCCCTTCCTCACGTAGGAGGTGAGCAATGAGAGATCCTTAAGAGACTACTCAGACACCCAGGTGTCTGCCGAATTCCACTGCTGCTTTCAGTGAGAAATGACCCTATGGCGTGGGCCACTGTGTGAAGGATTGTGACTATAGCTCCCAGTGTATCCGCACTTGCCTGTCACCACAGGACTTTGAGATAAGATTTAAGAAAATTATAAAATGGTATGGATGAGGTCTTTTGATTCATGCGTAAATTGGGTTTAAGTGAGGCAGAGTTGCATGAAGTTACCCGCCTTACTCTCTCCTCCAAAGTCATCACAGTCCAGTGGCAGAACAGAGTCAAGATGACTGGTGATGGCTCAAGATGCAGTGGATGACCTTGGGGTTTTGATGTCTACTAAGCTCTAAGTCTGTTTCAGTCGCCTTCCTGGTCTTGGAACAAATTGTTCTCACCTACCCATTCCAGCTATAGAAAGTATAAATAGGAAGTAAGTACAGAGGGAAGGAACTAGAATAAAAAGAAATTGGGAAAGGTTCCTTATAAAAGGTAGGGGAGGCAGAGGTGAGAAAGGAGAACATTCCAAGCATGGGGGACAGCCAATGGAAATACAGTCTCCTTCTTATTTAACCTTTCCTGACCCATGAACCAAACCTGCTTACATGGAGCCCCCTTCTGTGATCTATGTCTGGTCTCCAGACTACTCGGAACCCCTAGGATCCATTTCTCCCAAGCAGACTGTGTGATCTTGACCAGGTAACTTAGTTTTTCTGAATCTCAGTCTCTCTTTTATGAAAAAGAAAGAATTATCCCTGAACTTGCCCTATTCCCAAGTCATTTGTCAGTAGAAAATGTGTCTTCAAGGCTATGAGAAGTGCTTTCTGAAGCCATTGAGAACCATAAACACTTAGAAGGGATGCTAAGGAAGAGGGCTTAAAAATCATCTTAGGAGGTAGCTAGGTGCTGCAGTGAATAGAACACTGGCCCTGGAATCAGGAGGACCTGGGTTCAAATCAGACCTCAGACACTTAACACTAACTAGTCATGTAACCTTGGGCAAGTCACATAACCCCAACTGCCCTGCCTTCCCCCCTTCAAAAAGCAAAAACAAACAAACAAACCATCTCTTTCAGTTTTATGGATGAGAAAACCAAGACTCCAGGAACTCAAGAGATATGTATACCTGAGGTTGCACAAGTAAGTGGCCCAGGCAACACTTGAACTCAGCTCTTCTTACTCCAAATCCAAGCTCTTAATAGCCTGCTGGTTCCTCTCCTTGCCTCAAGTCTCCATAGGCACAAAGGCAGCTGGACCAGGTTCTGTGGAGTTCTTAGAACTTGGTCAGACATCAAGGAAGCCATAGCCACTCATCTTGACTTTTGTCTAGCCACAGGACTTCTCTGACTCTAGGACAGAGAGCGAGGCTGACAACTTTGTGTGTCTCTGCCTCAGTTAAATCCAATTCACGCGTCAGGCAAGACATCAGCCCATGATGTCACTGGTCCTCTTCGAAACAAAGGACAAACCACAATGCCAGTCCATCCTCACTCAGCTATCAAACTGATCTTCCTAAGGTACATATCTGACCATGTCGCCTCCTTATTCAATAAACTCCCGTGGCTCCCTACTGCCACCAGGATGAAAAATATAATCCTCTGTTTGGCCTTTAAAACCCTTCATAACCTGACTCCTTGCTACTCTTCCAGGCTTCTTAGACTTTGCTCCGCTTCACATAGTCCATGATCAGGTGACACTGGTCTCTTGGCCGTTCCTCAAACAAGACACCCCATGCCCCATCTCCAAGTATGTTCACTGGCTTGTCCCCCATTCCTGGCCGGCTCTTCCTCTTCATTCTGCCTTCTGGCTTCTTGGCTTCCTTCAGATCCCACCTCCTGCATGAAGCCACTTCCCGATCCTCCTTACTCTTAGCACCTTCTCCGTGAGGCTACCTTCAATTTAGCGATGTATGGCTGGAAGCCATGGAACAGGAGTCTCTGAAGAGCTGGAATTGAGAATTACCAGAAGGGAGGTGAAGGATGGTGAGTGCTAATTGGTCTGCCAGAAGGAGCTCATTGACACATAGTTGTTTGCACATTGTCTTCTCCATTAAACTCCATTGTCTTTGAGGACAGGGCAGGTGCTTTTGTTTTATTTAATTTTGCTCTTCTTCATGTCTTCAGTGCTGTATGTCACACTATTTTCCAGTTTTCCCAGCAGTTTTTGTCAAACAGTGACTTCTTATCCCAGAAGCTGGATTCTTTGTGGTTATCAAACAATAGATTACTATAGCCATTGACTACTGTGTCTCGGGTACCTAATGTACTCCATTGATCCACCACTCCATTTCTCAGACAATACTAAGTAGTTTTGATGACTGCTGCTTTATAATACAGTTTGAAATCTGGTATGGTTAGGCCACCTTCCCTAGCATTTCTTTTCATTAATTCCCTTGATATTCTGGACCTTTTGTTCTTCCAGATGAATTTTGTTAGTAATTTTTCTAGCTCTATAAAATAATTATTGGTAGCTTGATTGGCATGGCACTAAAGAGTTAGATTAATGTAGGTTAAATTGTCATTTTTATTATATTAACTTGACCTTCCCACGAGTAACTGATGTTTTTCCAATTATTTACACCTGACTTTATTTGTGTGAAAAAGTGTTTTGTAATTGTGTTCATATAGTTCCTGGGTTGGTTTTGGCAGGTTGACTCCTAATGGACTTTTCTTGGCAAAGAAATTTCCTCCTCCAGTGGATTAAGACAAACAGGTTAAGTGACTTGCCCAGGGTCACAAAGCTAGTAAGTATCTGAGGCCTGATTTGAACTCAGGTATTCCTAACTCCAGGCCCAGCATTCTATCCACTAAGTCACCTAGCTCACATTTATATAGTACTTTCTATGTGCCAAGCATTGTACTAAGTACTTTACAATTATTATCTCATTTGATATTCACAGCAACTCTGAAAGGTAGGTGCTATTATTATGCCCTTTTTACAATGAGAAAACTGAGGCAAAAAGAAGTTAAGTGATTTGCACAGGGTCACCCAGATAGTAAATGTCTGAGGTCAGATTTAAACTCAGGTCTCCCCGACTCTGGGCCCAGCATTCTATATTGGGTCACCTGCTGCCTCAATGTTAACTATTATTATTATTATCATTATTACAACTATATAGATAAGAAAACTGAAGTCCAGAAAGATTAAGAGATTTGTCCTAAGTAGTGAGCAGCAGAGGAGGTATTTGAGCTCAGGTTTTCTATCTCCAAGGTCACTGCTCTTTTAAATCTGCCAGAGGGAGTCAGGGCTCCTGGCTTTCTCCCCTGCAAATATTCACTCAGCCCTTCTTGAGTTTCCGTTACTGTACACACAGTCATACAAAGCTGTTAGCACAGGCTCTGCCCAAAAGAAGATCCATTTCTTTGTACTCCCTTGCTGAGGCAGGATCTGGGTCCCTGATCTTGAGAGACAGAGAAGAAACAAAAGAAAGAAAAAACCAAGATACGTGATCTTCAATGCATCATAGTTATGCAATTTCAACATTCCCTGAAAAGATAAGGCTCAATCCATGCAAGATATATGCAAATATGCAAATTATCACACAAATAAAATATAAACCTATGCAGGCTTACCACAACCTCAACTATTTCATATCCATAGGCAAGTCTTTAGGAAAAGCTCTCCAGAGGTCCCCATGCTATTCATCTCTCTAGGGCCTCCGTTTCCACCCAGAGAATATGAGAGGGTTAGAACAGATAATCTCTAGGGCCCTTTTAGTTCTAAATCCTGTGTTTGAAATAGCAGGTTTCAGTTTACTAAACTCTCTTAATTCCTGGAGTTCTAGACATCTGCGTTTGGCCCCCTGACCTAGCTCAACTATAATGTGTCTAGAAAACAGCCTGGGAAATGCTTAACTCTGTGGTATGATATCCTCCAAGGCTACCTTTGTGAACCCATACTGACATACTAATCTGGGCTGCCTCCTCCCCCAATCCTTATCTCACTCCTTCCTTTGTCTACGCTGATTTTATATATTTGGAGTTGGAGCTATTGGAATTGGCACATAGACTTGCAGAAATTAGTTACTTGTATGTTTACCAGGGTCTTCTTCATATATAGCTCCCCCACCACTGCCACCACCTAACTGGGCTCAGGGCGCATTTTTGGTAAACATCTACCCAAGATCAGAGTTCACAAGCCTCAAACAAAGTTTTTTCTTAAAAGGTCAACCAGAGTTTAAAGCAAAAAGACAATTAAATAGCAAAATAAGTGAAAAAGAAAACCTATCCCATACACATAGGGTATAGTTTCCCACAGGTACCTCCAGGGGGACAGGAAACATGAGTGAAAAGAGTGTACATTGCGAGCATACATTGAGAAGGTACATACAGGTGGGTCACATGCCTAGGGAACATTCATAATTTGGGCATTCATGATCCTAGATCAATGTCCCTGCTAGGAACATTCCTCCAAAGACTGTTGCTTTCTTCTCTGCAAAGCCCCCAATGTTACTAGGCAGACAGAAGGCTTCTTCGCTCTTACACACTGCTGAGTTCCTTTGCTGGTCTATTGTTCCTAGTTACACTCTAATACCTTGATTTCTTTGCTAAACTTCTGTTTTCTGGTTCTCCACTAAATTATAGCTGCTATGTCACCTTTTCCCTGTGAGGAAATTTCTTAACTCCTTTAGCTTCTAGCACCTTGGGCTATTTCAATTCTTTTGTGATTCAGTCCCACAGCCTCAGCCCTACATAGTTAGCCAGTCAGCAAAGAAATCATTTATTTAGACATGTTTGTCTTTTAAGCTGTTTCTTGGGGGCAGCTAGCTGCACAGTGAATAGAGCACTGGCCCTGGAGTCAGGAGGACTGGAGTTCAAATCCGGCCTCAGACACTTGATACACTTATTAGCTATGTGACCTTGGGGAAGTTCCTTAACCCCAATTGCCTGGACTTTCCCCTCCAAAAAAAAAAAACCTGCTTTTCTTCTGCCTTTGAATCACTCTTTGAATGCAACATTCTCTGAATTAGATTTTAAAAATTCTTTTCTAATCCCATGAACCTGGACACCACCTATGTCTATGTAAATTATTTTAGGAACTTCATTTAACAAAACTTGGGTAGGGACAAGATGGAAGTAGCAAATTTTTGTTCTGCATTCCTGCCAACAACAAAATCACTGCTCTCTTTCCATGTAACAACATATTAATCAGGAAAGCTTTCCCTGGCTAACCCTCTAAAAGTAAACTGGATATAGCCACAGGAGTGAGGAGAATAAGGGTAGAAAAAGGAAAAGAGGGAAGGACCTAGATGATCTATGGACACATTGAGCTAGCCAATCCCTGGGTAACTCCATTGTTCTAACCACTTTAAAGGAACTGTGAATTTGGGGATAGAGTAGGGAGGGAATGACGCCTGTTTGTTTGACCTCTCAGGACAGGTGCACTATACCTCCTCCCTCCACCTGTGTCCTAACCCCAGAACTATTATCCCCCCGACAATTGCTCATAATAGGCAATAAGTCCCGCCCCCCCAACCCAGCCCAACCCAGCACTTGAGCCCCCCTGACTAGCTGCTTGCTCAAGGATTAGCTCCTCTTTGGGGACCCCACAATGGCCCTCCACATCTTTTGTCCCTCTGTTTGTGGCAAATATTGAAACTCTCTCCTGAAACCCATTACAGGCTGTCCACCTACTGGCACAAAGGCTTTCCGCTCATCACTAGGGCAGACCTGATGCCAGGACGTTCCTTGCTACTGTACCAAAGAGCTTCACCTGCTGCTGCTTCTCAGGTTACCTGTGAGATAGCATTCAGCTCCAAATATCTCACTGCCAAGGGACTGATCAGGCAGCCAGGAAACAGGTCTATGTTCAACCTCTGAGACTTATTCTAAGATCCTTTTAAATGAAGAGGAGAAGTGGTAGGGAGAGAACAGATGAGCATCTCCATGGTTTATTAGCTCCAAGAAAATAAGAAGAAAAATAGTTTGAGGTTCCAGGTTTAGAACAGTTCCTTACAGAGAGAGTGGTAAACATCAAATGTGCCAACGACTGGGCTTCCTCAAGGACTCAATTACTGACTTAAATTGTATTAAGTGATGGTGAGATGGGAAAAGTGGAAGTAATAACAGCAATTCACATTTTCAAAGCATTTTGTCTACATTCATTCCTTTGGCCTTCATAATAACCCTCTGAGGCTGGTGGTGCAAGTATTAATAT
This sequence comes from Petaurus breviceps papuanus, assembly GCF_028583685.1. Taxonomy (NCBI): domain Eukaryota; kingdom Metazoa; phylum Chordata; class Mammalia; order Diprotodontia; family Petauridae; genus Petaurus; species Petaurus breviceps. The sequence goes on along the minus strand of NW_027187372.1, from coordinate 32,304,129 downwards.
TCCCATTTTGTAGATAAGGAAATTGAGTCTTAAAGAAGCAAAGAGACTTACCTAAATTCATACAACTAAGAAGTAGGGGAACTAAGAATTTGAATCCAGGTCTCCTGTTACCAAATTTGATTCCTTTTCCACCATACCACACTGCCCTTTGAATATGAAGGTGATGGAACACAATTCCTAGGAGAGAGGATACCCCAAAGATACCTTAAAAACCCTCAGTGGACCCTACTGTGCCTTTAAACCATCACCCTATATTTCTCTTCCCTTTCACAGCCACACTTCTAAAAAAAAGTTTACATTGCGCTTCACCTCTCAGTTCTCATCATCTTATGATTATGGCTTCTAACCACATCGCTCAAACAAAACCACTGTCTCCAAAGTTATCCGATGATATTTTAATTGTCAAACCTGCTGGAATTTTCTTAATCCTCTCTTTTATTACCTCTTTGTAGTCCTTCAATACTGCTGGCTACCCTTTCCTCCTGGATGCTTTGTCTTCTCTGTGTTCTTATTGCTATTTCTCTGGCTGCTCCTTCTATATTTTCATTGCTGCCTCCTATCCTGCCTCTTAACTCTGGGTATATCCCCAATGTTCTTTCACAGGCTCACTTTATACATATTTATACACATGCATGCATGTATATGTATGTGTGTATATATGTATGCATATTCTCTCTCTTTGGGTAACCACATCAGCTCCTCTGGGTTCAATTTATTGCTGAATTATCATCTCTGCATGGATGACTACCAGGTCTATATATTTGACCCTAGTCTCTTTCCTGCACATACTGTCCCACACCACAAGCTCCCTATTAGGCATTTCAAACTGGATTGCCATATACCTCTCAACTTCCACATGGCCATTAGGGAAAAAGAAAAGGAACCTATGTGTTCTAAAATATTTGTAGCAGCTCTCTTTATGGTGGCAAAGAACTGGAAATTGTGGGGATGTCTGTCAATTAAGGAATGGCTAAACAAGTCGTGGTATATGAGTGTGACGGAATACTATTGTTCTATTAGAAATGATGAGCTCAATGATCTTGGAAAAACACGGATAAACTTGCACAAAATAATGAATAGCAAAATGAGCAGAACCAAGAGAAAAGCAATATTGTTTCAAGAACAACTTTGAGTGAGTGAATAAGTCATTTTGACTATTACAAATGCCAAAATTAACTACGAAAGACATATGAAGGAAGACGCTATCTACATCCAGAGAAAGAACTGACAAATAAAGTATGTATAGAATGGTTTTATATACATACACATATAATACATATATTTGTATACATACACACATACATATACATAACTCTCTTAGCCATCTCTAGGGCAGGGGGAGGGGAGAACAAAAAAGAAATTTACATGATAACTTTATTAGCTATTTAAAAGGAATAACAAGTTGTACATAATAGATTGACAGTTTTGTGTGCAATTATCTTTTTATTACACTGCTTTGGAAATACTTGTTTTATTTAACAAATTAAAAATAAAATGAATAACTAAATTTTTAAAATTCCATATGACCACAACAGAATTCATTGTCTTCCCTTCCTCTCCCAATCCATTCCTCTTCCAAACTTCCCTGTTTATATTGAGGGTATCCTTTCGGTCTCAACCTGGAGTCATCTTCTATACCTTTCTCTCTCACCCTACATTTCCAATCAGCTACCAAATATCACCATTTCTACTTCCACAATATCTCTCCTGTTTATCCTTTTTTGCTGTTGTTTTTAATTAAGTTTTTCAATAAAAATATCCACCTCCTCTCTGTTTCACCTCTCTTGCCCTTAGTTGGCCAAAAAAGAAAAAGGAAAGCCTTGTAATAAGTATGTATAGTCAAATAAAACAAAATTTCTACTTTAAGTCAAAATTATATCTGCCTTCTGCATCCATCACCTCTCTATCAGAAGGTAGGCAGCCAGAATCAAAGTTGGTCATTGTGTTGATCAGAGTTCCCAAGTCTTTCAAAAGTTGTTTGTCCTTACAATATTATTGTCATTACTCATCTCTCTCTGCATCAGTTCACACAAGTCTTCCTAAGTTTCTCTGAAACCATGCCTTTCATAATTTCTTCCACCATAACAGTATTCCATTATATTTATATACCATTACTTGATCAGTCATTCTCTAGATGTTGGGCACCCCTTAAGTTTCCAATTATTTACCACCACAAAAAAAAGCTGCTGTAATTACTTTTGTATATCCTTAGAGTCTATTTGGCTTAGGACTACCCTCTCCCTTTATCCCTCTTATGAGCCCTCTCCCTTATCCTCTTTCCTTCCTGTTTCCCTGTGGAATGAAATATATCTATGTGCCCAATTGCATGTGTATTTTTCCCTCTTTTGACCAATTCAAAGAGTGAGGTTCCTTCACCCTTTCCTTAGTTTGTATAGATTTCTACTTGTGTATGTCAGATAATTTCCCCTGTCATTCCTCTCCCTTTTTTCCCCTCTAGTGTATTCCTCTTCTCCTCCTTCATTCCTGTTTCACCCAAAGAGATGGCCTCACTCCTTACTAAGGCAAATCCCTCTTCCTGCACAATTTCCTTTCATTTCATTCAACAGATTACTCCCTCTGTCATCTCCACGCTATCATTTATCTTTAATCTCTTCCCATCTACTGGCTTCTTCCCTACTGCGAACAAATATGCCCATATTTCCACCATCTTCAAAAAACCCTTCCTGTGATCCTTCCAACCCTAATAACTCTTTGCCTCTTATAGTTAAACTCCTTAAGATGGTCATCCATAATAGATGTCTCTACTTTCTTTCCTCCCACTTTCTTCTTATTCTGTTACAATCCAACTTCTGACTTCATCATTTCACTACAACTGCTCTCTTCAACATTATCAATGATCTTTTAATTGCCTAATCTAATGATTTTTTTCCCATCGACATTCTTCTTGACCTCTCTGTATCCTCTGACACGTTGATCACTTTCTCCTTGATACTCTCTTCTCTACAGCTTTTGGGGATGTGACCCTCTCTTGGTTCTCCTCACACTAACAGACCACTCTTCAGTCTCCTTTGCTGGATTCTCATAGGTGTGCCACTGGGATCTATCTCTTTTCCCTCTATCCCAGTGTTACAGAACTCAAATCAAATGGGATCCTTGCCCACCTGCACAGTGAGCCTAGAAAACCACAAATTAACATTATCTGTGTTGTTTTGTATTTTTTTTATTTTGCTAATCATTTTCCAATTACATTTTAATCTGGTTTGGGCAGAACTGGGGAGTTTTGAGGTTTCATGACCTTGGGCTTTAGGTTTGACACCTCTGCTCTATATTACTTTGTTTGGTGATCTCATCAGATCTCGTGGATTTAATAATAATTTCTATGCTGATGACTCTCAAATCTACGTACCTTGCTCTGACCACTCTAACTGCACATCTTGCATCTCCATTTGCCCTTCAGCAAACCCAAAATGTATGTCCAGTAGACTTCGTAAATTCAGTATGTCCTAAACTGAACTCAGTATCTTTCCCAGAAAACTACACTCCACCCCAAACTTCCTATTATTATTAAGAGCACCATCATCTTCCTTTCCTAGGCTCACAATCTAGGTGTCATACTCAATTCCTCACTATTTCTTACCCTCCACATCCAATCTGTTGCCAGGGCCTGTTGATTCTACTTTTGCAACATCTTTCCAACATGCCCCCTTCTCTCCTCTGTTGTGGCCACCACCCTGGTACAAATCTTTATCATCCCATCTTGGACTATTGCAATGACTATTGCAATGATGGTTCCCCCATTACTTTCACTATTTCTTGTTGATTTGTAGAATCATTAACTCCTATCTGGTCCATTCCAATTTTCAGGAAGTTTGTTGCCTGGGTAAGGTTTTGTACCTCTTTTCCAGTCTGCTAATTCCCTTTCCAATACCTTCTTCCATAGCTCTCATTTCTTTTACAATGTTTTCCCCTAGCACTTTCATTTCATTTATAAAAACATTTTTAACTCTTGCTTCCTCTCTTGTGGGAATTTTAGTTGAACTTGTGCCCAACCTGTGTTTTTCACTGTCTTTACTTTTTTTTAATTTATTTATTTATTTTTAGTTTACAACATTCAGTTACATAATCCCTTGAGTTCCAGATTTTCTCCCCCTCCCTCTCCTCTACCCTTCCCACCATGGCAGCATGCAATCAAATATATGTTCTACAAATACCTTCTCATGAAACATTAGTCAAGTTGTAGAGAACAATTATAATCAATGGAGTGAACAATGAGAAAGAAGGGACAAAACAAAACAAAACCCAAAAGAGAGAGAGCAAGTAGTTTGCTTCACTCTGCATTCAGACTCTGTTCTTTCTCTGGGTGTGCATATCTCTTTCCATCATGAGTCTTTTGGAGTTCCTTTCTAACCTTGTATTGCTGAGAGGAACCCAGTCTATCAAAGTTAGTCATCACATATACAATGTGGTTGTAACTGTATACAGTGTTCTCCTGGTTCTGCTCTCTTCACTCAGCATCAGTTTATGTAAGTCTCTCCAGGTCACTATGAAGTCCGTTTGCTCCTCATTTCTTATAGCACAATAGTATTCCATTACATTCATATACCACAACTTGTTTAGCCATTCTCCAATTGATGGAAATCCCCTTGATTTCTTTTACAATTTTTTCCTCTTACATTCTCATTTCATTTATAAAAGCATTTTTAACTCTTGCTTCCTCTTCTGTGGGAATTTTAGTTGAATTTGTGCCCAAACTGTGTTTTTCACTGAGACTTTCCTTTTAAGTGCATTGCTGACTTTCTTTTCTGGGTATGTATTGTTGTACTGTAAACAGACAAGACCCAAGTGACAATTTAGAAGTGGACTCTTTATTGGCACCACGTGATCGCTCGGGCTAGACCCCAAATCAAACATCAGCCAGCAAGGGCAAAGCATCAGCATATAAAGGCAAGCCACACGCCTAATGGTCAAGGATTGCATATGCAGGAACTTACAGAAGCCAAAATCAGCAATTGGTCAATATATATTTTGATTTGTGCACATGGGTTTTTCCTAGGCATGGCTAAACCTGGCAGTTTGCTTACTTCTGTGAAGGAGAGAAAGTATTGCTGGTTAGGGGAAGGGGAAAGGAACAGGGGAGCCAGAATGAGGCCATGTACAACAGTATTTTGAGTGCCCTTGCTGCCAGAATAGTTTTTGGTTTTTTTTCATTTTAATTTTTTGCTTTTTGGAGAGGGGAAGTCAGGGTAATTGGGGTTAAATGACTTGCCCAAAGCCACGTGACTAGCAAGTGTTAAGTGTCTGAAGCCAGATCTGAACTCAGGTCCTCCTGACTCCAGGGTTGGTGCTCTATTCACTGTGCCACCTAGCTGCCCCCAGAATAGTTTTTTATAATGAGTTTCCTTTTTCTCTCTGTTTTCCTCCAGCTTTAATATCTGACTTCATACTTTATGTCAGAGATGGGTTTTGCATTTCTGTGGGTAACGTCTGGGTTGGTCCTGCTGCTGTTTTCTTAGGGCATTGAGTTTTTCCAGAATCCCAGGAATGGGTCAAGCTGGAGATCTGTAATCTTTCAATGCTCCCAAAGTGGTGTGATCCAGGTCAAAGTCTAGTTTCTGACCTCCTACTCTGAGCTCTGCAAGTTTCTGATCTGGGTTTAGGTATGAACACCCCACATGTCGACTTGAATATTTAGAGTTCCAATAGACTACAGTTAAACTCAGCTAGCATCAGCCAGTTCAGGAAAGTTCTTCTAGTTTAAAATGACAGAATTCCAGGTTCCCATTGGATCTGGGGTTCCCACCCTTGTTATTCTACTACAAGCTTCAAACTGGGCTAGAGACTAGAACTGAGACCCTGCTCTGCCTCTGGGGTCAAAACCACACAGCTCCTCTTTGCTTCTGAATTTGCTTCTTGCTAAGCGTCCATGACCACTTGTTGATCAGAAACACCACCCTTAGGTCCTCTCTTCAGTCAGTCCTGGATCTGTGACCCAGAAGAGGGTAATGTGCAGCAGTGATGTCAATTGATATATGTTCCTGCACAAGGTTGAGCCTCTCTTTGTTGAATCTGGGACCTCTTCTGATCTTATGGGACAGCCTCTTCCTACACTGAAAGGCTTCATCAGGGCTAGACCCCAGTCTCCATTGTACACAGACCTCTTTATCTCTCTCCCATTGTGACCTGGACTGTGATGTTTTACTTTGATTTCCCTATCAGGATTCAGTCTGCGGCATTTCCTAGATCTGTTTAGAAACGTTTTGGGGGGAGGGTAGTGCTCAGCTATGCTGACTTCTCTCTTCCATCCCTTTCTCTCCATTCTCCTGGCCACCAGCCCAGGGCAGACTTTCACCACCCTTCCTTGGTCTATAGCAATTGTCTCCTAATTGGTTTCCTTGCCACATGTCTCTCACTTCTTCTAGCCATCCTCCACACAGCTGCCAAAGTGATTCTCCAAAAGGGCAAGTCTAATTGTTTTACTACCCTTGCTCAAGAAACTCCACTGGTTCCCCATTGCCTCTACCATATAAAAATCCATTTGATAGTTAAAGCCCTTGCTTGAGCCTTCCTTTCTAGTCTTGTACATTAATCTCCTTCTCACCCTCTTTAGTCCAGCCTGACCTTCTTCCTATTCCTCAAACATGGCATCTCATTTCCCATCTCTGTGCACTTGCACATAGGCTATCCCATACCTAGAATGTACTCCTTCCTCATCTTTATCTCCTAGAATCCCTCACCTCCTTCAAAGCTCATCTCAAGCATTACCTTCTACAGGAGGCCTTTCCTGATTCCCATAGCTACTAGGACCTTCCCCTCAAATTACTTTGTATTTCTTTTGTATATCCTTCTATGAGAACATATTGTGTACTCCTAGACAAGGTTTACATTGGAGTTAGGAAGTGTTTCCTTTTTACCACTCCCTGGGTTCAGATCCTCATTCTGCCACTTAGTGTCTATAGGACCTTGGGGAAAATTACTTAAGCCCTCTTGAGTCTTGGTTTCCTAGAAGACAGTACATGGGGCGGATACTCCACAGATGATTTGTCAAAAGTCAAAGGTAGGAATACACAGTATGAAATGGTCTGGAGGAATTTTAATCTTTTTTAATGAAGAGATTTTCCACTTTGTTGGGATAATCTAGGTAAGGTCACATATATGTCTTGTCTACCCAAACAAATTATTAGCTAGGTAAGTCTGCGTTTTCTCTTAGGATTCACATGGTGCTCAGCTGAAGGCTGGCCACAGAGCAAATACTTTACAAACTTTTGCCACCAAAGTGACTGAGAAGCAATTTAATACAGTGGACAGAGACTAAACCTTCATGCAAACCACATTTTTGTAACCCTGCTCAAGTAAACCAATTGTTCAGTCAAGATATATCTATTAGGGGCAGCTAGGCAGAACAGTGGATAGAACACCAGCTCTGGAGTCAGGAGGAGTTCAAATTCGGCCTTAGACACTTACCAGCTATGTGACCCTAGGCCAGTCACATCACTTAACCCTGATTCCTATGTGTGTGTGTATTTGTATTTGTATGCATGTGTGTATATATATATATATACATACATACATAGATATAGATATGTATGTAGATGTATACGGTGCCAGGCACCCTATTAGATTCAAAAACAGAATCCAGAAGACCTGAATTCAAATCCTGCCTCATGTGTGACTCTAGATAAATCATTTAACCTGTTCATTTCAGCTTCCCCATCTGTACAATGTAGATGATAATAACATCTACCTCATTGTGAGAATAAAATGAAATGATATTTTTAAAGCACTACTAGTTGCTAATTATCATTGGTATAATTACACAAAATGATGGAGGAAGGGAGGATCAGCAAAGGTCTCATATAGAAGGTAATGCTTGAGCTAAACCCTGAAGGAAACTAGGGATTTTAATACCTCTCAAAGTCTGTTTCCTCATCTCTAAAGCAGGAGTAATAATAGTTATTATGTCACAGACTGCTGTGAGGTTCAAATGAGAAAATGTTTTTTTTCCCTGGGGGAAGGCAAGGCAATTGGGGTTAAGTGACTTGCCCAAGGTCATACAGCTAGTTAAATGTCAAGTGTCTGAGGCTGGATCTTAACTCAGGTCCTCCTGACTCCAGGGCCGATGCTCTATTTAACTGTGCCACCTAGCTGCCCCAGATAATGAGATAATGTTTACAAAGGGCTATATAAATAAAAGCAATTATCACTATATTATTGATTACATAGTCAAGTGCCTAATAATCTTCAGAAATCTGAAGAGGGTTGAAGTGTTCCCCACTCTTCTCAGGACCAACATCTTCTTTCCTCATCTCCCTTCTGTTGACTGAGCAGAAGTAGAAGCTGACACATAATCTTGGCTACCAAGGCACCACAGAGAACCAAAGAGAAAGCAGCAGTTCCAAGTTCTAATCCCTTGTCATGCAATTAAAAATGAGAACAAGCAGAGGATTTCTGATGGGGAGGAAAGTCCCAAGGAAGCTCTGGAATCCATCTAAATCTGAGCTGGACCATTGCCAGGGCCTGCCCAGAAGTACCATGGAATTTCATAATTTGAAACTGGAGTTTTGCCAAAGCAGTCATTCTTCTGGAGATTCTATTCAGCCTAGCCACCATGGGCATTGTAAGAAATTCAGGGAGCTGTTGCCTTGATGGAGGAGACTTATTCAGAAATGGGAATGTCTTGCAGATAACATGGTATTCAGGAGCCTAAGGACCTGAGTTCACAACCCACCTCTGCTACTTACTTCCTGTGTGACTTATAAATAACTCAAGTTATGTCAGGCAGCTAGGTGATGCAATGGAAAGAACTCTGGCCCTGGACTCCAATTCAAATTTGACCTCAGATACTTTACTAATTATGGGACCCTGGGAAAGTCACTTTGCCTCAGTTCCCCTCACTGTAAAATGGGGATAATAATAGCACTTCCCTCCCAAAATTGTTTCAAAAATCAGATGAAAAAATTTTTATAAAGCACTTAGTATAGTGCCTGACACAAAATAGAGCTTAATGCTTGCTTCTTCCACAGTCCTTCTATTCTTCTCCTATAAAGTTGGGAGAGGGGAAATAGAAAAGCTTTGAGTTTCCCTCTTCTTTAAGACTTAGGTGGTGTAGTGAATAGAGTACTGGCCTTGGAGTTGGGAGGACCTGAGTTCAAATCCAGCCCCAGATACTTGACACACTTACTAGTTGTGTGACCTTAGGCAAGTCACTTAATCCCAATTGCCTTGCCTTCCCCCCTCAAAAAAAAAACTTATGATGCTGCAAGAAGGGACAGCTCAATCTCTCTTATCCCCCTTTTGTGTGAGGTAAGAGACAGGGAATCTTCCAAAACCTCCAGCATATCAGAAACTCCTTGATCATCTCAGTAATTGTGTGGGTTCAGATTTGGCCCCTCTAGGCCAAACTGTGGGTACATCACTCCAATACACCATCCATAAAGGCTACCTCATCAGGGAAAAACCTAAGCCCTACAAGGAGTCTTTTAAGGAACTCAATTCCTCCACTAATTGTGTTAGCCATACCTCTGCATTATACTTAGCTGCCTTCTGTCGAACAGCTCCACTCCCAGAGTAGAAGTGTGTGCCAGACATCTGGGTACCTCCATTGTTCTTAAATGCATCAGGTAGAAAAGGTTCCTCTACCGTCTTCATTCACTGATCAGGAAGTTCTAACTCAAGTCTGACCTCCCTGTAGTTTAAACTCATCTCTTGTACAGTCAAGGGCCTAATGATTTCCTTCTTTAAAAGTCTGAAGTCAAATGATTCCAATTCTACTCTCTACTATTTCATCATTCCACTATCCCCACCTCATCTCCTTGACCCTTTTTCCAAGCCCTTCCTCAAATTTCCTCCCTCATAACTTGAGCATTGGTTGCTAGCTTTGACAGAGCTCTTGAGAAGGAGCTACAGAGCTTATTGTGAGATTACTTTCCAGCTTCAAGGCTGTACATCAGCAGAATGCCCTTGTATCCTGCAGTGGTTCTTTGTTTATTCAATTACCATTCTTGTCACCAGGTGGGATTCACTCCCAGCGCTCAGCAAACTGATTCCCTGAGTGCCTAAAGTGGTAACCTCATGATAAGTCTTTCTAGCTTCTTCCTCCCTCTCCCCTCCTAATCCCCATCCCTGGTTATAAGAGGTTGGAGATGAAAATAATGAGCCTCCTAGTTAAAAACCCAGACAGATGTTGCTGTTGCAGGTGCTCCCATATGGAGTTGCCAAAGCAGCCTGAGGGCAAGATTTTCCTTGGCTCTGACAGCTCCTAGATGACTCCATCAGTCACTTTCTCCAATCTCAGGAATTCAAAGAAATGTCTGGAACTCAACTGAGGAAGGACTAAGACTGGACTGGAGGGAACCAAGATGGTTGAGTAGAGAAGCACTCAGCCGAGCTCTCCCAATATTCCCCTCCAAACAAGGATGCGAATAGGAAGTTTTCAGGAAAAGAAATCAGAACTATCAATAGTCCTATAGAAATATGCTCTAAATCACTATTGATTAGAGAAATGCAAATTAAAACGACTCTGAAGTACCACCTCATACCTATCAGAATGGCTAGTATGATGGAAAAAGCAAATGACAAATGCTGGAGAGGATGTGGAAAAATTGGGACATTAATGCGCTATTGGTGGAGTTGTGAACAAGCCCAACCATTCTGCAGAGCAGTCTGGAACTATGCCCAAAGGCCTATAAAACTGGTCATACCCCTAGACCCAGTAATACCACTATTAGGTCTCTATCCCAAAGAGATCAAAGAAAGGGGGAAAAGACCTATTGGTACAAAAATATTTATAGCAGCTCTTTCTGTGGTGGCAAAGAATTAGAGATCAAGGGGATGCCCATCAATTGGGGGATGGCCGAATAAGTTGTAATATATGATTGTGATGGAATGTTATTGTTCTATAAGAAATGCTGAGCAGGATGGTTTCAGAAAAACATGGGGATACTTATATGAACTGATGCAAAGTAAAGTGAGCAGAACCAGGAAAACATTGTACACAGCAATATTTGAAGTATGCTCAACTGATAGACTTAGCTATTCTGATCAAGACAATGATCCAAGATAATTTCAAAGGACCCATGATGAAAAATGCTCTCCATCTCCAGAGATAGAGCTTATGGAGTTTCAACGCAGATCAAAGCATACTTTTTCAACTTTCTTTATTTTTCTTGTTTTACTCTTCCTTTGCAACATGGCTAAGGTGGAAATATGTTTTGCATGACTTCACATGTTTAACTAATATCAAATTGCTTGCCTTCTCAAGGAGGAGGGAGGGAAAGACTTTGGAACTCAAAATTTTTTAAAATAATTGTTAAAAAAATTTTAATGTAATTGGAAATATTTAATGAAGTAAATTTTTAAATTTTTTTAAAAGAATACACTGGAGGGGCGGCTAGGTGGCACAGTGAGTAAAGCACCAGCCCCAGAATCAGGAGGACCCGAGTTCGGTTCCGGCCTCAGACACAACACCCACACAAAAAAACTAACCGTGTAACCTTGGGCAAGTTACTTAACCCCAATTGCCCTCCAAAAGGCAAAAGAAAAAAAAAGAATAGACTGGGGGCAACTAGGTGGCACAGTGGATAGAGCACAGGTCCTGGAGTCAGAAGGACCTGAGCTCAAATAACTCTGTGACCTTGGGCAAGTCACTTAACCCTGACTGCCTTGCAAAAAAACAAAAACAAAAAACCAGACTGGAGAAGAAATCGATAGACAATACATGACACAACACTTTCAAGAATGAGCTAAACACCAGCAGGGTGGACCATTTAAATAAAATGCCTTCCTTCCTCCTACTCCAACAAAGCTTAAATGACTGTGGAAGATAAGGTTATTTTCAATGATGTCATCTCTCAAGGTATTAAGTATGATTAGGCAAGGGAATATACTGGCTCCTTGTGATCTTGTGTAATGGAAAGAATATTCAATGGTTCCCCACTGCTCACCCTAACAAGTCTAAATACTGTACCTTTGTCTGGATTCCAATGTCTTTCCATAACTTATCCCCCCCCCAATCTTATCTTTGAATGCACCCTGAATCACCTAGGCTGAATTACTTTCTTGTTCTTTGAGCTCATCATTGGGAGATAGATTGAGAGAGACAGATAGCCAGACAGAGACAGAGAGACAGAGAGAGACAGAGACAGAGAGAGTCAGAGATACAGAGAGAGAATGTTTGGAATTGCTGACCAAATTCCTTTAGGCTTTAAAGATATGATTCCTAAGACCACTTTACATCTAAGTCTTCTCTCCCTAAATAGACTCCTGTTCCTTGAGAATAAAAGCCATGATTTATACTGTTCTATGTATTACTGCTAGTTCCAGAACTAGTATTCTACCTATTATTAAGTAAATACTGGGTAAATATTGGATTGATACCGTACTAGCCTAATAAGGTGGAAATTGCTTCTGCTCATAATGGGTTCTTTCTAGCACACTTTCAGTTTTCTCCCAGTTCCAAAATAGGATCTAAGACTCCAGTACTCTACCCTACCTCACTTGTGGGAATTGAGTATGGTTGTCAGCATGAATTGGAAAAGGAGAGCTGGCAGCCACATGGAATAGCTGCAGTAAGAGAGTCTCTGATGTGGATTAGAAGTCTGTTTCTGCCTCAGTGACACAAGTGATAAGTCTAGCCCAAATCTAAGATGCAAAAGGAAGTGAATAAACAGATAGACTATCTTTCAACAGTCACACTATGAATTTAAACTGCTATATTCCTTTCCTACATTGCTGGGAAGACAAGGGAATTAGGGGAAAATTAACATTTTGTACCTGATTCATTTCCTTATTTTAGTTTCTCTAAATACCAGTTGCTTTTAATTCATGTCGCATCTGCTTTGATATGGCAGAGATTCATAGGTTGGGGGCTCAGAACTATGGATTTGAATTTATGAGGGACCCAAGTAGACAACAAAAACTGAGTTATCTATGAAGGGGGTGACCAATATTTTAATTTAGTATTTTAAAAAACTTAATAGCATTTTATTTTTTCTAATTACATGTAAAGATAGTTTTCAACGTTCATCTTTGTAAGATTTTGAGCTCTCTCCCTTCCTTCCCTCCCTTCACCCCAAGACAGCAAGCAATCTGATATAGGTTATACATGTACATGGATTACCAATGTCAAGTGTCCTTTCTGGACCCTGCTTGAGTAGGAGGCACCAAGAGCATTGTTATAAATCCAACCTCCCTATGCCCCACAACATCATAGAACAATGGTAGCTCACAGCTGAGCCAGCCCTATGCAAAGGACTTGCAAGAGGGGGTTATGGCTGTATGTGGGAGGAAGTGCTATTTCATGTCCTATGTCTCCCCCACCCCCGTTAATGGACAAATAACTCCTCTCGAAGGCCAAGGGAATGGATTGGCTTTTGACCTGAGCCTTCTAAAGTTTATATCCTCTAAATTGAAAAGCCTCTATCTTCAGTGGCACCTGGAGGAAAAAAAACCCTGCTTACCCCACCTTAGTTCCTGCTCTATTGGGGAACAATCAGCTTGGGGAATAATGAATGGGTCACCATGACTCATGCATTCCAGTGTGAGCTCCCAATGAGGTAGGACAGCATGTAGTTTTTGGCTAAGAAATAACACCCATTCCCTATACCAGCCTTACTCTATATAGAATGGGGGTGTCTTTTTTGAATATGAGGAGTCACTTGTATGTTGGGTTGAATTATTTTGATTGTGAGATAATGGGACCTGTCATATATTTGCATCTTATATTCCTTTGTTTTTGCTTTAGTGGAAGGCGGTGAAATTAGACATAGTTGAGAAACTAAAAAAAAAAAAAAAACTTTGGGAAGTCAACTCCACAGTCTTACATCAATAAGAGGCTTCTTGATTGACTTGAGAGTAACCCTGGAATTGGAATACTAGACTAGTGAGCTTGGTCCAAAGACCCAAAGAAGATAAATCCCAAATTCTATTTGCCTAAATCATTTTAGCCTAAGGCCATGAGGGAAGCAGACTCACCAGAAGACCTGACCCACACTTTTTTTTCCTTTTTTCTTTTTGGCTTTTTTTGGAGGGAGGAAGGTAGGGCAATTGGGGTTAAGTGACCCAGGGTCACATGGCTAGTTTTTGTGTTAAGTGTCTGAGGCCCGATTTGAACTCAGGTCCTCCTGACTCTAGGGCCGGTGCTCTATTCATTGTGCCACCTAGCCACCCCTTGACCCACACTTTAATGAGAAAATAAAGGTCATTCATTCACCCAGAGTTTCTCTCTCCTACAGCTTATCTCAAAGTGACTCATGTACTATTTCTCACATTGTTGTTGTTGTTGTTCAGTCACATCTGACTCTTCACAGCCCCATTTAGGGTTTTCTTGGCAAAGATACAGGAGTGGTTTGTCATTTCCTTCTCCAGTTCATCTTACAGATGAGGAAACTAAGGAAAATTGGGTGAAGTGACTTATCCAGGGTCACACAGCAATTAAGTGTCTGAAGTCAAAGTCCCCCTGACTATAGGGCTAGTGCTCTATCCACTGCACCACCCAGCAGGTCAGGAAGACCTGAATTCAAATCTGGCTTCAGATACTCATTAGCTGTGTGACTCCGGGCAAGTCACTCCACCCTATTTACCTCAGTTTCCTCATCTGTAAAATGAGCTGGAGAAGGAAATGGCAAATCACTCCAGTATCTTTGCCAAGAAAACCCCATATAGGGGCATGAAGATTTGGACAGACCGAACAACAACAAATTAGAGTTGAAGGCAAAATTCCCTGGGTCTGGTCCAAAGATGGAGTTTAGGCTTTAAACTCAGGCCCACATTCACAATATCCTTTATAGGCTCCCAACTAGGGCCATGTCTCACCTAGGCTGAAGCAATACTTAACCTCACTCCCTCCTAATGGAACAATTTCTTGCATCAAACCTGATTTTCCATAGAACCAAACTGGGTAGATGAAAAAAGGTGGGCATGTAGGAGAAAACCTTGGAGTTTTTAACTCTTTTTCTCTTTTTTCAGGTTGTTTAAAAGATATACCCAGAAGCTGCCATTACCCACTGTCGAGGGTCTGTTTCTGACCCAGTCCATACATAAGAAGAGTCTGGCCCAGGATTTCTCCCAAGCCAGCTCTGCATGAAGACTATATTATGTCTTAAGATTGGCTCACCATCTCTTCCTGACTTGCAGGAGTTTAGGATGTGATAACCAAGCAGTGACCCAGACATAGATGCATGCAAGGGAACAAGGACATTAAAGCATACAGATGTGCATAAATGAACAAGGACATTAAACATTCTCTCATAGGAAACTAAGAGATAATTGCTTTACATTTATTATATAAACCCTGCTCTCTGATCAATAAATTGGAACTGCTATGACAGAACCTGCCTGGCTTGTGTCCAATCATTCCACACTCTTGAGTTTGGCCCATGCCCATTTTGATGCAGGTATCAACTCACCATGGTAGCTCTCATGAGGCCAAAGTCCCAGGCCTTCAACAGTGGTGATGACAATTATGGTGATTATTTCTGTTGTTGATAATTATAATAAAAAAC